>NW_024423786.1:61508633-61556133 GCF_017311325.1 Ursus maritimus | reverse complement strand
CCCTGCTCAAAGAGAAAGGAGAAGCCAGGTCCCCGAGCAGAGCAAGGGAGGCAGGCAGGTCAGACCAACCTGGGCGGGCGGCAGGCCACGCGGAAGACTCTAAGTTTTCCATCCTTTGCCCAGGCCTGAATGAGCCATTCCTCCTCCTCGAGTTAACATTTGGGCTTGTCAGGGACGTCGCTCTGTGCACATTCTAGATAATCACCCCGCTGCTGAAATTAGCCTGTGAATCAGACAAAAACCCTCCTGGAAATGCTAACCCAGTTGCTAGGTTCTCTGGGAGAGAGAATCGTGTTCCCCGTCTGCCTCTGAGTTCCCATCAGAGTGGGTTCTCCTTTCTCATGGCGGCCTGGCATGTCCTCTCTGCAGCCTACAAAATTAGATGTCAGGTGTCCGATAGGGACCCCTGCCAAAGCAAACGGGGCCAGGCCAGACCCTGGGAAAAGCCCCCTCCCGCAGCCTGGGCACCCGGAGGGGCCAAGGCGTTCACGGCAAGGTAGAGCAGCTCCCCACAGCAGCCAGCTCCCCTTCCAACGTCCCCGGTCCCCAGGGAAGGGACGCAAAACACTCCCTTTCCACCCACAAAGCACTCGACCCTTGAGCCATTTGCTGACCATTTGTACAATCTGCCCTTTCATCCAGGTCCATAGATGTCCTTAATCTCTGGGGGACCCCCTCTGAAGGGGCTGCCCAGAGTAAGGGAAGGAAGGCGACTGTGTTTTTTTTAAAGACTTTTCATTGAAAAGTTTGCAAAGCACCTGCTTTGGGCCAGCATTCTGAGGCTCTAAGGACACAAAGACAAAGGCCGGGGGATTGTCCTTTGTTGGGGGGAGGAGAAGGGGGTCAGGTCTGCAGGTTGAGGGGGTTCCTTAAGAAAGAAAGCATTTCAGAAGTGCTACAGCTCCTTCCCACAGAGGACTCCCTCGATGGGACATGGCTGCAGGACTCCACGTGCTGGAGAGGCAAAGAGGGACGCGGTGACTTTCTTGATGATTAATTTCTAATAAAGTAACCATTGGTCCGGGCTCTTAGAGACAGCTCTTCCAAACCTCACCAAAGTCCAAGAGTGGCAAGGAAAGGCCAGTTCTTTTGAACATGGCCCAAGTATTGGAAGGAACGGGGCTGGTCTGGGGAGAAAGGGATTAGGACAAGGTTCAACAACCTTTTTTTTTTTTTTTCCTGGAAAAGGCCAGATAATAACTACTAGGGGCTGTGCAGGCCACACAGACTCTGTTGCGACTACTGGGCCCTGCCATTGTCCCGAAAGCAGCCACAGGCAGTCCGTAAACAAATGGGCGTGGCCGCGTGCCAATGCGAGTTTATTTACAAACCAGGCACCAGGCAGAATTTGGCCCAGAGGCTAATTTTGCCAGTTACATACGCGGTGTAGGTCAGCCCTGAGACAGACCAACTCCGTCCGGGCCTGGTTCTTCATTCACTTAACGAATTCAATGAATAATCCACACCGTAACCGTGAAGTCCATTAGGTCACAAAGTTCCGGAAACCAAGGCTCTTCTTTTTTTAAAAAAAAAAAAAAAAAAAAAAGCACCTACTACGTGCCAGGGCTGTGCTGAGGGCAGAGGGACGGAGATAGAACCCTGGGGGAGCTCTGAGGCATGGGTGTCTGCTCTGCTTATCACGGAGTCCTGCCCGTGGCCACACGTGCAGGAATTTACGATCTTACGATCTTACGTGCAGTATTACATTCCAGGGTGTGAATACTCCAGTTTATTTAGCCATTTCTTTCCAGGCTGTGTTTCTCTTTCTCTCTCTCTCTGTGCACGTAGATAGTAGAACTATGGGTTATAGATATAGAGAGAGAAAATGAAGATAAGACAGACAAATCTAGAGCCATGCAAACCTGGGACAAACACAAGTACCTACTTACGCACCTGTGTGTTCCCCCAGGGTGGGCACAGAGAGGCGGACCTGCCAAGCGACAGGGAAAGCACGCTTTAAATGCACTCAGTCGTTCCCACGTTCTCTGACTGTGCCTCCAACTCTGGCTCGCTCTCTCTTGTGTCCCTCTGGTCACGCGGGAGACCCAAGGGGCAGAACCCGGAGGGGCCTATGTAATAACACAGACTGAGAAACCACGTAAAGCACATGGCCTGCTTTGCACACGACCTGCTTTGTTTTATTTAAAAATAACCCATGAATAACCCCAGCCGAGCCCAGGCACCCACATCCCGCAAAGTGGGGAGGAGTTAGACGGGAAGGCAGGTGGATGGGAGGACCCCCGTTCGGGCCTGTCACCCGGTCTTGGCTGTCCGCAGAATACACACCGTGGGGGAACGGGCTCTTATTTAAGTCTAATTAATTTGTCCCCAGGGTCAACAATGGGAGCCAGCCCGGGCGAGGAGCTCTTGGTATTCCTGGAGGGGGGGGGGGGGCAGGAGAGCCACTGGGATGGTCTGGCCTGTCTGTGAGCTCTGAGGACTTGGATTTCTGAATTCCAATGCCAAGCCAGGCCTGGCACTGGCCAGGTTGAGCCTTCCTTTGTGTCTGAAAGCCCTTTTTGTTTGAAGTTGGTATAACTTTAAGCAGCCTGCCAGCAAGAGCCTGTGAGAAAGCTCCCCAGGCCGGCTGCTTTCCTCTCGCCTCTCCCGTGATGCACCTTTTCTCAGCGGCCTGGCCGAGGTGTTCTGGTGGCTCCCTGCCAGGCCGTAGGAGCACAGCCCAGAGGACCGGTCCTCTCCCTCCAAGGTGAGACGCGGACTCGAGCCTGAAGAGTGGGGAGCACAGCTCGGAACACGTGGACTACTAGGGGACGGGTATTTCCCAAGCACCCACCACACACACACACACACACACACACACACACACACACACATACACACACCGCACTTGCTCGTGGACACACAGCCTTTCATTTCGAGAACACCGACGTGACTGACCCCATTTCACAGATGAAGAACTGAGGCTGAGAAGCTCGACGTCCAGCTGGTAGGGGATGGCACCAGGCGTGCCAGCTGAGGCCTGTCGGATTCCAAAGCCGGAGATCTTTCTGCTACACGGGTGTCTTTCAGATGGCGAATCGTCACGCTCCTGGAGAATGATTTCTTTGTAATTTTTCAATTTGACGTAATTTGAGACTCGCCAAAAAGGTGCAAGATAGCACCAAGGATTCCTGCGTACCCTTTACCCAATGTCCCCAGATGTCAGTGTCTTACACACCCAGGAGTGATCAAAACCTAGGAAACGGACATCGTACCTATAAACCGTGTTCACACCTCACCCACTGTCCCACTAATGCCCTTTCCTGGTCCAGGACGGATCTGAAACAGAGCCTGACACTGAATTCAGGTCTCCTCCCCCGCCCCGCCGTCTTTCTTTGCCTTTCATGACCCTGAGATTCCTAAAGAGGACGAGCCAGCTGCGTTGTACGGTGTCTCTCATTTGGGACTATCTGATGCTTTGTCGTGATTCAATCCAGGCTGTGGATTTTCAGCAAGATCCCGCAGAAGGGATATTGTTATCTCCAGGGCGCGCATACTATCAGAAGGCGCACGACGTGAGTAGGTCCCACTCCTAGTTACGCTAGTTCTGATCACGTGGTTAAGGTGATGTCCGCCTGGTGTCTTCACCATAAAGTGACTACTTTTCCATCTTGAAATTGCGGCGAGATACTCGGACACTATGGCAACTTTCTATTTCTCATAGCTTCGTTCCCTAACTTTAGCAGACATTGTGATTCTCTAGAACTATTCCTGGGATTTTTTTTTTCCCCAAAGAGTGATTTTCTATATCCATCATTCTTTTTATATTGATTACTTGGAATGTGACCACAAGGAAACGTGGACAGAGACTCTTAAACCAAACCAAACCACTCTGCAATTATTAGCCAAAGTGCAGATTTCTAGGCTCTACTTCCCAGAGATGTGACTTCAAGAAGCCAGAGAAAGGTTCAGACATACACATTTCAATAAGCATTTCCCACTCCGCACAAGGTTTTTTTTTTAATTATTATAATATGCATGTGATACAATGTACCCTTGGAAAGTATACAATCCCATGGTTTTTAGTACCATCACAAGGTGGCACGTGACCACTATCTCTTCCAGAACATTTCACCACCCCAACTAGAAACCCCAAATCCTCATTCACCCGTCCCTCCAGTCTCTGGCAACCACTAATTTGCATCCTGTATGAATTTGCCTATTCTGGACATTTCACACAAGTAGAATCATACGGTATGTGGTCTTGTGTGACTGGCTTTAATTATCATGAAGTTTTCAAGGTCTCTCCATGTCTAAGCATGTCTCAGTACTCCATTCCTTTACACGGCTGTGTAATATTCCATTGAATGAATATACCACCCTTTACTTACCCATGCATCCACTGATAGACATTTGGGCTGTTTCCACTTTCTAGCTGTTACTAATAATGGCCCTATGAACATTTGTGTACAGGTCTTTGCCTGCTATGTATTTCTGTTTCTCTTGAGTATACACCTGGGAGCAGAACCGTGGGTCCCGTGATAAGTCGATGTTTATATTTAACCTTTTGAGAAAATCTTTCCTAAAGTGACCACATCACTCTTTATTCACACCAGCAGTGTGTGCACAAGGGTTCCAACTCCTCCGGATTCTTTTTGGCACCTGCTATCATCTCTTCGATTACGAGCCATCCTGGCCGGTGTGAAATGACAACTCAGTGTGAGACTGATTCACATTTCACTGGCTAATGACCTGAAGCATCTCTTCACATGCTTTGTTGGCCAGGCATAGATGCTCTTTGGAGAAGTGTCTGTTCGGGTCTTTTGCCTGTTTTTCAAGTTTGCCTTTTTTGTTGTTGAGTTGTAAGATTTCTGTAGGTGTGATATTCTTTATATATTCTGGGCCCTTATCAGGTACATGGGTTGCAAATAGTTTCTCCCATTCGATGGGCTGTCTTCTCATTTTCTTGATAGGGTCCTTTGAAGCCCAAGTTTTAAATTGTGATGAAGTCCAATCTATCTGTTTTTCTCGTCGGTTCCACGTCAGATGTTGATGCACCTCGTCTGTGGGCAGCTCCATGAGAAACGCTCGGGGTTCGATCGTGATACTGGAAATGACACTTTGGAATCTATTAGCATAAAGTTAAGCATGGTGTTACCTTTGTCTCTGTCAGATCTCTAGTTACACCCTTCTTCATTCCTAACGTTTTCATTTGTGCCTTCTCTCTCTTTTTTCTTGACCAACCTTCCCCCATATTTGTTTGTTTTATGAGTCTTTCTAAACAACCAGCTTCTGGCTTTGGTAGATCCTCTCTGCTGAGTATTTGTTTTCTAGTTCATTGACTTCCTCTTTTCCTCTTTCCCCCCACCACTTTCTTTCTGGCTTATTCTGTTCATTTTTCCCCCCTCACTTCTTAAATTGGAGACTTAGCTCATTCATCTTCAGCATTTCTTATGGTGCTGGTAGCCTGCGAAACACGTGCCTTCTTCAGCATCCCCTCCTTCTTCCGTGAATTAATTACCCCTTGGCAGGAGAGGGAGGAGAAACAGAGGCAGGCATGGAGCTGGCTATCTTGCCCGTTCCTGCAAGAAGCCGCCCAAGGAAACACTCTTTTGGGGGAGCTCAGGGCTCCTGGGGTGGGGCAAGGGGTGTATTCCAGAGCCAAGCCAAGACAAGCCATTGGGGTCGTATCTCATTGCGGGACGTGGCACCCCATGCCAGTGAGTTCTTGGGCCTCACCACCTTGTCCCTGCAGACTGACTGGTGTTTCAGCAAACCTTGTCTGCCAGGCCGAAAGGCAATGAGGCAGAGCCTCAAATATGGACGGGAACCAGCCAAAGCAATAAACTCAGCCCAGCTGTCAGCTCAAACTGCTCCAGTTTCACCCAGGAATCATCCTGGCCTTTTCTCTGCTTCTCAGCCTTCGTCCCAGTTCATTCCCTCCCTGGCACCACTTCCTGGGGAACCCCAAAACCATCACCATGGAATGGGAGCACTGGAAGAGACCTAGAAATCCTGTGCCAACCCCCTCTTTCCGCTACGGAGGAGACCGAGGCCCAGGTGACATCCGTTCAAGTTCACGGTACACCGCGTGCATTTTTCCTGATATCAGTATCGAACAACCAGCTTTGTCCTCGTCCCTGCATTCTGCTCTGAACTCAATATTTCAGATACGATCCTGTGACCCCTGCTTCTACTTTGCGTCCACGTGCCTTAGACGCTTTCGCATTTCTCTCAATTTTTAAAAGGTTGGATGACTTTGTCACCTACTTGGTTAAGGACTGAGAGTGACAGATAATGTTAGCATCTCCCACTAAGATTATGCTTTTGCTCCAGATAGGCAAACATAGGAACAAAGATACAGAGTATCTGGAGGAAAAAAAATGAGTAAGACTAATTTAACAAATACGTTGAACTCTGCCCTAAAAACAGAGTTCTCTTTCAGTTCCTATGGAATATCAAGAGAACTGATCTTACACACATACACACCCACACATACACGAGATTGTTAAAAACTGTACTGGCTGCAATAAAATAAAATTAGCCATTAATAACAATGCATATATTTTAAGGACATACTCCCCTGGAAATGAAAATGCAATTCATAAATAACTCCAGGAGCAGAAAGAAGGTCATAACGACAATGACACAGTCATCGTCAAAGCGGTGACAATGGAGCAGGTGCAAATCAAAATGAAGGGCGGGTGGTGAAAGCTGCTCTCGAGAGAGAGAAGTCACGGCCTTCCATGGTTCCACCGGCAAGCAGGAAGAAGAAAATCATGATATTAGCTGAACCGAGCATTTAACGAAAAATATCAGGAGGGCCACAAAAACCTGAACAAGAAATGAATAAAGGTGACATGGAAATTAGAAAATTGGAATCAGGGGCGCCTGAGGGGCTCAGTCGGTTAAGCATCTGACCTTGATTTCGGCTCAGGTCATGATCTCAGGGTCGTAAGATTGAGCCCCACCTCGGGCGCCGCACTGGGCGTGGAGCCTGCTTAAGAGTCTCTCTTTCTCCCTCTGCCTCTGCCCCTCCCCACAACACGTGCTTGTATGCACATGCTCTCTCTCACTTTAAAATAAATAAATAAATAAATAAATAAATAGAAAAAAGAAAACTGGAGGCAATATACAACATTCAAAAACAAAGGGCAGGCTCAAGCAGTCAGTAAGAGCTCCAGCCCTGAGAGCTGACAGGCTCACTGCTAGAATTACACCTCTGGGCTTTGTAGCCGGGTGACATCGGGCAAGGTGAACTTGTGAACTTCTCAACCACCTGCAAAATGGGAATAATCGTACTCAACTCACGAGGTTCTGAAGGTTTTAAAACTGAGCACACACAAAGTGCTCAGCACAGGGCCTGGCACACAGTGAGTGTTCAATAGATATTATCAGGTGTTATTACCGTCACTCTCAAAAATATCAAGAAAAACACCAAACCTAGGAAGAGAGTGAGAATAAATATGCACTATTAGAAATCAGAAAGGTGATATGATAGGCACGTATGGAAATTTTTTTAAAAAATAGTTTTAGCAATTGTTACACACAACTATGCTTAAAAAAATGAAAATCTGGGTAAATGATAATTTTCTCGGAAAACAAATTACCAGATTTGACTCACAAAGCAGATGAAAAATTCCCGAATAAACATATAAGCATGGAAGAAATTGAAATCATTATCAGATAACTACTTCCAAAAATGGCACAGGGCCCAGATGGGCTAATTCAGGCAAATCTTCAAGGAACAGCTATCTCTCATGCAACTTAAATTATTCCAGGGCACAGAAAAGATCAGAAACTTCTCACTCTATTGTATAAAGTTAGAATAGCCCCGATACGAAAGGCAATATAAGGAGAAAAAAAGTTCAGGCAAATTTCACTTTTGAAGAGATCTAAAAAATCAAAAATAAAATATTAGCAAAGAACAACATGTCACCAAATAAACGTATTCCAAAATGCTAGAATCGTTCAAATTTAGAAAATCACGAAACCACAATGAGATACCACTTCCTACCCACCAGAAAGGCTATAATCAGAAAGATAGGGAATAAGTATCGACGAGAAGAATGTAGAGAAAATGAAACCCTCATATGTTGCAGGTGGGAGTGTAAAATGGTGCAGCTGCCTTGGAAAACGGTCTGGCAGTGCCTCAAAAAGTTAAACACAGAGTTACCATATGACCCAGCAACTCCACTCTGAGATACAAAACCCAAGAGAAATAGGAACACATACCCATACAAAAACCTTATACATTAATACTCGTAGCAGCATTATTCCTAATAGTCAAAAAGTGGAAACAACCTGCATGTCCGCCATCGGATGAACAAACAAATAAAACACAGCACATGGATACAATGGAATACTATTCAGCCATACAAAGGAATAAAATACTGACACCTGCTACAACATGGAAGAGCCATGAAAACACTATGCTAACTGAAAGAAGTCAGTCACAAAGGCCACCTACAGTATGACTCTATTTATGGGAAATGTCCAGAATGGGCAAATCTACGGAGATTCAAAGTAGATTAGTGGTTGGCTAGGGTTGGGTGGTGGTGGGAAGGAGGGAATGGAGAATGATTGCCAATGGGTACAAGATTCTCTTGTTGAGAGACAAAAATGTTCTGGAATTGATTTTAGTGATGGTTGCACCACCCTACAAACATATCCCAAAACACTGAATCATATATTTTAAATGGGTGAATTATATCATATGTGAATTATATCTCAGTAAATCTGTTAAAAAATTTAGGAATGAGAATAATGCAATTAATTGCGTTAATAGTCAAAGCTAAAGTATATGATCTTTTTGATTGATAGCCAAAGGATTACCATCACACATTTTCTTAATTTAAAACAACAACAACAAAAAGGAGCAAAGGGGCGCCTGGGTGGCACAGCGGTTAAGCGTCTGCCTTTGGCTCAGGGCGTGATCCCGGCATTACGGGATCAAGCCCCACGTCAGGCTCCTCCGCTATGAGCCTGCTTCTTCCTCTCCCACTCCCCCTGCTTGTGTTCCCTCTCTCGCTGGCTGTCTCTACCTCTGTCAAATAAATAAATAAAATCTTAAAAAAAAAAAAAAAAAGGAGCAAACCTCCCAGTAGGCCAGGAACCAAAGTCATTCCTTCAAGCACAAAAGAGAATACCTAAAACTATTAACAAAAACACACCTAATGATAAAACTCTAGAAACATTCTCACTCAGGTCAGAATCAACACCAGGGTGTATGTCACCATTCCTATACACCATTACTTTGAAGTTCTATCCAATGCAGTAAGACAGGAAAAATAAAAGTACAAATATTAGAAAAAAAGAGCTAAAAATTTCATGATTTGAGGATTACAGTTGAATATGAAAAAGTCCAAGAGAAGACAGTTAACTAAAACACTATGCAAACTAATTTAAAAAGTTCAGTGAAGTTGCAGGTTGCAAAATACTTATATAAAAATCAACAGCCTTTCTACATGTCAGCAATATCCAGTTAGAAGATAAATGAAAAGGGAAAAGAATCCCTTCCATTATAGTACTCAAAATTATAAACACATGGAAATCAACTTTCTTTTAAGGAAATGTGAGGCTAATATACAGAAATTTATATACTCTATGGAAGGACATAAAAGAAGACATTAATAAACGGAAATGTTCAACACTTCTGGATTGTTGAGGTTTTTTCAAAGATTTTACTTATTTATTTGAGAGAGAGAGAGAGAGACCATGAGTGGAGGGGAAGGGCAGAGGAAGAGCGACAAGCAGACTCCCCGCTGAGCAGGGAGCCTGACACGGGGGCTCGATCCCAGGACCCTGGGATCATGACCTGAGCCAAAGGCAGATACTTAACTGACTGAGCCACCTAGGTGCCCCACAACACTTCTGGACTGTAAGGTTTAAAATTGTAAGGTTATCTACCATATACCTCCTGGAATGGCTAAAATTAAAAGACCTACCATATCAAATACCGGCAAGGAAGGGAAATTGGACAAACTGGAACACTCACACTGCTGGTGTGAATGTAAAATGGTACAACCATTCTGGAAAACAGTGCGGCAGCTTCTTAGAAAGTTAAACATACACCTACCATCTTAATACAGTCACTCCACTCCCAGGTATTTACCCAAGAGAGACGAAAGGATATATACATGCCAATATGCACACAGGAACGTTCACAGCTGCTTTATCAGTAATAGCCAAACGCGGGAAATGACCTCAATGTCCATCAGCAGGTGAATGGACAAAGTGTGCTGTTTCCACACAATGGAATACTACCAGCAAGAGAAAGCAGAAAACTATGAATATTGCGTCACGGTGAGTCTCAAGATAATCGTGCAGGCTCACAGAAACCAGACAAAAAAGAATATATACCATATGATTCCATTTACATAAAACTCTAGAAAGGCAAACTAATATAAAATGACAGAAAGTGCTCTCAGGGAAAGGGACAGGAGGTGTGGGAGGAATTACCAAGTAGCATTGGGAAACATTTGGGGCTGACGGATATGGTCTGTGTCTTGTTTGTGGTGATGCTTTCCTAGGTACACACATACGTCAAACTTACCAAATTACACTTTTTAAATATGTGCAGTTTATTGAATGTCAATTATAACTCAAGAAAAATTCTTATAAATTTACCTAGAAGAAAGCAACACAAAGAAACACACAATTTGTGATTTCATCCAGACTTCCATCCTACCCATTTCGTATCCTTACGACCCTAACGGAGACGTTTCAATCATCAAATCATTAAGAGCAGCAGTCGAGTCAATACGGTAACAATTTAAAAGTGTAAAGCTATCCATTGTCACCAGGTTCAGTTTAAGAACACTGCCATCAAATTATCCGTGATATGCGTATTGGGGTTTGACAAACCCACCTAGAGCCCGTGCACGCATGCATGCATACATACGTAAGAATAGCAATGAGAATAACTGGAAAAGAACCAATGTGAAAGAATCAGTAAGTACTGAACCCACCAGACACTGAAATGTACTAGCCGAACAGATAGGAAGGGGCAGGAAAAAAGATCAGTGAAACAAAACGGAAAATCCAGAAAACAGATCCAAGTTTATAAGAAAACATAAGCATTTCATAAATATGGCATCTCAAATCACTGCGAAAGGATGATTTTTCCCCCAATAATTGTCACTGAATAACTGGCGAAATAGTTGATGAAAAAAAAGAGAGAGAGAGATCCTTACCTCACACCATATGTCACAATTCATTCCAGATGGATGAAAGATTAAAATATATGGCTCCGAGTTCTGGCAACAAGGTGAACTGAGCTCATGCAGCACCCCTACCACTGCAAACATCTAGAAATACTAGATGAAATGTAATTTTAAAAAATATTTAATGCATAGCAGATCTCACAAGAAATAAAAGGAAATCCCCAGGTGCTGGAGGAAATAAGAATCTGAAAGCCAAAGTATTAAGAGAAACATTGAGACCGTGGTGACCAAGGGGTATGTGGGAGTGGAGCTGGATGAGAGGGAGAAAGAGATCAAAGGAAAGAAAGCCTGGTTATTTGACCTGGAAACAGGCCTTCGTGGCTTTGGGCTCGGGTTTTAGCACCCATGCACAGAAAGGAGATGAGGCCTTGGGACGTACAAGGCCAGGAGGTACACATGAGACCCTGCATTCTTTCCTTGAACAAATACTTAGTGAGCACCTGCTGTATGCCAGGCCCCTGTGAACCACACAGACAAGGACTCCCACCCTTACGTGAACTTACTTTCTAACGAAGGTTAAAATGGAACAAGGGGGAGGATGGAAAGACAGGTGAAAAACATAATAAAGGAGTAAATTACATAGTGTGTTAGAAGGTGGTAAGTATTATGGGGGAAAATGGAGGAAGCGGAGTAAGAAAAGGGTGATCGGGAATGTGTGAATGCATGAGTGTATGCGTGCATGCATGAGTGCGTGTGTGTGTGTGTGCGTGCATGTCAAGGAGACAGACAAACACAGATGAGGGAGCTGTGTTAGGATATTATTAAGTAGGTTGATCAGGGCTAGCTGCACCACGAAATGACTGCTGATCAAAGGCCTGAGGAAGTCATCCATTTGGGGATCTGGCAGCGGGAACTACTAGTAAGAACAGATCGGAGGCTGGGGAACAGGACAGACAGGGCAGGGAGACCAGCTGGAAAACTAGCAGCGATCCAGGCCTAGGAGGGACCAGAGGAAAATGCATACTCCTTGCTTGACACAGGAATGTCCAAGATGATTAATTGACGGAAAAATCAGTCCCACGCCAATGATACCTCTAAGATGTCTGGCAGAATCAACCCGACAGGGATACTCCAGAACTCAGACCAGTGGGATTTCCATAAAATTCCCCCAAAAAGATAAGCTCACAGTCAGACATTACAAAACACACAAGGCGGGGCGCTTGGGTGGCACAGCGGTTAAGCGTCTGCCTTTGGCTCAGGGCGTGATCCCGGCGTTCTGGGATCGAGCCCCACGTCAGGCTCTTCCGCTATGAGCCTGCTTCTTCCTCTCCCACTCCCCCTGCTTGTGTTCCCTCTCTCGCTGGCTGTCTCTATCTCTGTCAAATAAATAAATAAAATCTTAAAAAAAAACACACACACACACAAGGAAATCATTCCCATGAGCAAAGGTGGGCAGACAAAGCAAGCAGGATGATTAATATCCCCAAGAAGCTGAGATCACCCATCAGACTAAAAAGGATTCTAGGATACGCTATGTTTAAGACTATTTACAAGCAAATAAGCCTGAGCAAAGGAAGGCGGGTACTAAAGAGGACATACGGTATGATTTCATTTATAGAAAGTTCAAGAGCAGACAAAACGAAATCCACGGTGCTGGAAGACAAGATGGGGGTGATCTGAAGGACATACGGAGGCCTTCTGGAAATGTTTTATTTCTTGATGGCAGAGCCAGTTACACAGGTGAGTTGACTTTGTCAACATCCATCCAGCTGCACACGCATGATCTGAAGAGAGGAAACCGGCCAGCTGACAGGCAGGAGGGCAAAGAAGGAACGCACCCCACATCCTCCCCTCCCCAAGTGGAACAGCTAGTGAGGGAGAGGAGGACAAATCCCTGGTGGTCTTGAAGGGCAGGCCCAAGTGAGGTCCCCCGGTAACACAGGAGAAAACGCCTCAGGAAGGAGGCACGTTCCACTGGAACACAGACTATCAGAGCTGAAGACGGTCTTCGGGCCCCAACCCCTCACTTTATAGAAAACCGAGACCCAGAGAAGTAAAGGGAACCTTTGTCCCCCAGTATAAACAGTTTTCCTTGACAGGGTAGATACAGATGAAAGATGAGAGGCAATCAGACACAGCGGTGAGAAGCAGGACCCCGGGGCCACACCGCCTGCTAGCTGGGTGACCCTGGGCAAGGTCCGCGTCCCCCGCGAGCCTGTTTCTTCACCTGTAAAATCACGTACAAATGTAAATTTGTGCAACCGCTTCCTGCAACAATCCAGTGGATTCCACGTCTGGATACATGCCCAACGGAAATGCGTTCACGTGCACACGAGTCAAAAGACGTGCGCAAGCGTGCCCACAGCAGTGTCCTTTGTGCGAGCTGGCATGTGATAAACCACCCAAGTGCCCGCCATAAATGGGATGGATAACTAAATTGGGCCATGTGTATACCACCGGACACTCCACGGCCACGGGAAGGAGACGACCCGCGGACAAACCCCACGAACGGAACACTGGGGCGAGAGAAGCCAGAACACGATTCCACATCCGTAGCGCTCAAAAGCAGTCAAAGCCCATGTCTGGTGGGAAGGGGGCGTGGCGACGGGAGGGGCGTGGCGACGGGAGGGGGCGTGGCGACGGGAGGGAGCTCAGGCAGCTTCGGGGGTGCTGGTGTGTTCTCCATGAGGGTGCTCACCAACAGTCCTTGAGGCCACACTTCGGATCCCAGTGCTTTTCCCTATGGATGTCACACTTTAGTAAAGGAATTTACTTCAGGGTAATAATGACAGAACCCATGTCGTAGCCTGTTGTGAGGATAAAATCAGACAATATCTGTGCAGTGTTTAGAACAGAGCGCGGCAGGAGGAAGGGGGATAGACGTGTATGTTGATAAAAGCTCAGAGTCCAGGACGCGCGCTCTGCCTCTGGGTCTCCCTCCCGTGCCCCTCCTCTGAGCCCCCTCTGCAGCATAAGGCAGGGGCTCCTCTCACTCCCGGGCCCCTCATATCCCACCGGGGTCTTGCACAGAACCCCCAGGGCGCCGAGGGCATTGAAGGCACACAGGAGTTCAACAACACGCCCACGGGGACACGGCAGGTGGGGCGCAGTGTGAGGCTGGACACGGCGGGTCTCAACCATAACCCCTAATACACACATCTTGCTCTTCCATATATGATTAACTAGAAAGCTGTGCTCTCCGATCTTGACTTTTGAACGAAATAATTCCTACGGAGCAGGAAAATCAGAACCGCTTGCCACTTACATGTGGGTCCTATTCTCCTGCGGCCGTCCCCTGGTCCTGATCATAAGCAGGGGTGAGAAACACAGAGAAATGCCCTGTCCCATTCTTCCCTCGCCTTTCTGGGTGTCGCGGTGGCCAGCTGGCCGGAGAACATGGGGTCAGAAGGGCTGGTTTCTGGAGATTGGCGGGAGCAGCACTGGGCTCTCGGCAGCTGGGAAGGCCCGGCCACTTTTTCCCTGGGACTTCTCCCCGGGTCTGAGCCACGGAGCGAGACAGGGCTGGGCCTGGGAATGAAGAGTTGGCTGGGATCACCTGCCCACCTCTGAGGGCTGGCTTCGGGGAGAGGAAACACGCTGGCCGCAGGTCTCGGGGCAGGGTGTCCAAGAGCCCTGACCTAGGGCGTGCAACTCAAAGGTACTTTCATGTTTCGGATGCCAAATCCTGTATCTATAAATATACAATGTGTTTCCTTTTTCATGCTGGGGTTGGACCCATCAGTTACCGTTTGGCCCCAACAGAAGCCAAGCACCGAGGGGACGTGGCCCCGGGCACAGTCTCTCAATGCCACCCAGATGTGGCTTTGGGGGCCAGGGTCCAACTTCTCACGTGGGAAGAGCCCCGAGAAGCCTCAGTCACCAGAGCCCTGTCCCCAGCTGGGGCATGCTTTCGTTGGCATGGGAAGGTGGTTCCAGAGCTCTCCTAGTCCAGGGGAACCTGCCTGGGAGCTTTGGAGCTGACCCACTCCCGGAAGGCACACTTTTTGGGGCACCTGGTCTCTCTTGAGCTCGTGGCATGGAAGAAAACAAAAATACTAACCACAGAGCCAACGCACGTGGGCAATGTGTTGCAGTGGACTGCAATGCAGTCCTCCCATGTTAGCGGAGCCAAATCCGAAACCCACTTCTTCTCCAGACCCTCTGCGCCTCCTGTGTCCTGGGTGTTCAGCAAAGTTCCTCCCTCTGAGCGCCCAGCCGTGTTCGCGGTTTAGTGCAGGTGTACAAGTATTCACCCCTCACACGCACAACCTCTCCCACGAGAGTGCATTCCACCCGCAGGAAGGGCACCCACTTCACACTTCTTTACCTCCCCTGCCAGACCCAAGAGAGGGCCGCCACCACTGATGGCTCCAGAAACGTCCACTTATGGGGTTCTCCTTTGACTGCGGGCTCGGGGAGCTGGGGAAGGTCTTCTGGGGCCGAAAATGTCACACAGTTTTCATCTCTGAGGCTAATTCTAAGAAATCAGGGCTGTCTAGGGTATTCTACTGAAAAGGATGCTAATATCCTAAGACCATCTCTGCTGTGATTGATTAGCAATGTCTGCCCCGGTCTCAGAATGGGCGAGTGGTGGTGCGATCGCTAAGTACGCACCACGGCCACCCCAAGCAGGAACGGATCATCAGGCAGACCAAGAGTGCCCCTACCTTTGGGATGCCCCATCAAATACTCCTTGGTTATCAGTGGATGTAGTACGCTAGAGTGTTGACTTTCCGCCTTTCAAGGTTCTCACCCAGCCAATTTCCTTTGCCAGCTGAAAAGCCACCCCGTTCAACAACCTGGAGGTGACCACACCAAGAGGCATCTGTCTTCTGGATTTTCTGCACACGTGCATTTGCATTGCAACACGAGTTCATTTCCCCGTAACGATGGCCCCTACACTAGCCCCGACGGCAGAAGGCCCTGGGATCGCCAGGCATGGCTCCCACATGGGGCAAAGCCAGAGCACACGTCTCCAGTCTTGCACTCCGTCGGCGGACCTCTCAGACAAACGTCTATCGGGAAGGAGACTTGGGGCAGGCACCGAAGTGTCAGAAGGGCAAGTCTCAGACGAGAGGTACTCCACACTTCGTCCCTCGCGTGCCCACAGCCCCTTTCTCTCTGGCACAGAAGAAATTAGCTGGGCTGAACACACACCCAGCTAAGGCCTCCAGGGAGCTGCGGACGGGAAGGAAGCACTACCTCTGTGGGCCCAGGGCTGACCACGGGAACAGGTCTCGGCCTTCTGACATGGGGAAAAGGCGCATCAATTACACAAGGTTCAGAAGGCCGATTAAAATCCAGTTCCGAGTTTCCAGCAGGAATGCATTTGGGGATAAGAATATGGGAATGCAGGGGCGCCTGGGTGGCGCAGTCGTTAAGCGTCTGCCTTTGGCTCAGGGCGTGATCCCGGCGTTCTGGGATCGAGCCCCACATCAGGCTCCTCCGCTGGGAGCCTGCTTCTTCCTTTCCCACTCCCCCTGCTTGTGTTCCCTCTCTCGCTGGCTGTCTCTATCTCTGTCAAATAAATAAATAAAATCTTTAAAAAAAAAAAAAGAATATGGGAATGCAATGCTGAGCTCGCTAGCCTGTGCGACGCAGACCAACCCTCAGGACAGCAGACAGCACGGAGGACTGTCCCCCACAGCTCCCATGCTCAGGTGCTCCCCAGAAAAGCCGTCCCCCAGGGCTGGGTATAATAGGACAGGGCTGTTATGTGATCAGTTGAAACGAGGCCGCTGACACCCCCTGCTCTCTGTGTATGCAAGGGCCTCACTGACTAAGCCAAGACGTGCCCTGAGGCCCAGTCCACACTTAGTTCTGTTGGTGGAAAAACTGCCCATGGGTGGCAGGGACGTCCGTTTGGGGGAAGCTTCCATTCCTGATGGATTGAAACAAGGCCATCAGAAAGCACCTATTACAATGGCTGGCACTTAGTGCGGGTTTGCGGTCTGTCTGCGCGATGCCACTTGACGGCCGCCTCGGACTGACATTGTCAACCCCGCAGTTCCCCAGCCTCCCCGACCAACGCCACACCTGCCCAGGCCACAGAGCCCACGGGGGGTTGCTGTGGGTCTTCCCAGACGACAGGCAAAATGCGGTGGGCCACTCTGCAAGTATTAGGCTTAAATCCTGAGTCTTTCAAAAGCCCTCTGAGACCTCGGGCCTCCCTCTAATGAAAGGCACTGCGGAAACCGAAGGTATGATTATCACTTCTGAAAGGAAGAAAAAAATACTGGCTCACAGAATATTCGTACTGGTGCATGGACAGATAAGGCGGTTTTATAATCCAGTTCCCTAGAGGGCCATTTATTTTGGTGAGACCAGCGTGCATAGCAGACTCTGTTGAAGCCATCAAGATAACACGAATAACAACCCAGTGGACTTTTGAAGTGTAAACATAAAAGTCTATTAAGAATACAATGTTGGTTTAATCCCAAGACAAAAAATTTACTTAATGAAAAGCACAACTCATCTCAAGAAGGAGATATCGATACCAGCTGTGAGCAGAAAATGAGGGGATTCCTTCCAGGGAACATCTGAATGTCAACCCACTGCCTTTCCAATATTTACTCTGGACATAAAGTCTCAAATACTTTTCCGAGGATCTCATTTTTCTACAGGAGGAGGAGGTCAGAGAGAAGTCTGGGCAGGGCCAAAGGCTTCTTGGCAAAGCCTGGAAATGCACAGACCCACCCTAGGAAGCTTACCCTGACATAACTCTGTCTCCCTTCTCTCTGGGTAGAGAGCAGCCTCCTTGCCCACCGGATGCTGGGGAGAACCCCAGCAGAGACCCTCACACCAGCTGCCATGCGGCCGAGATCACCCACAGCCCTGTGCGAACACACGTGAATTTCACCTACCATGCTAGCAGCCAGGGAGTGCCGCTCAACTCATCTCTTTAACAACACTTCTCAGCCCACTTCCTAGATTTTCTTCTCCATGTTCCAGAGAAGCAAGGGGGATACAGAGCACTAAGGAAACGGAAAAGGCCTTATTAAAGAGGATTTTCTGATTACGAGCTGTGTTTCCCTACCTTTGAGAGAGATCACGGGCTCTGAAATCAAGAAGAGACTTGGCCATCACCAACCCAGGTGGATGCCAAGACCCGCCAGAAAGTATTTAAACCCTCTTCACTTATATTCCCAACTCCCAGCTCCCACTAGGCCTGATGGCTAAAATGAACGATGATTTTTTTAAGATTTTATTTATTTGACAGAGAGAGAGAAAGAAATAAGAGAGCGAACACAAGCAGGGGGAGAAGCAGACGGAGAGGAAGAAGCAGGCTCTCCGCTGAACCGGGAGCCCAATGCCGGGCTCGACCCTGGGACCCTGGGATCATAACCTGAGCCAAAGGCACATGCTTAACCGACTCCCCCAGGCGCCCCTGAAGGATGATTTCTTACATACAACTTCATATTGATATATGTATGAACATAATTAATACAATATAACATAATCAACACAACTAGGGACCCATCTCCAATTCTAGCAGAAGTAACAGGTTGTTCCAATTCTCTCCCATACGTGGATATGTAACCTCCATCCACCCACCAACTCATCCATCCATCCGTCCATTCTCTGTGGAGTCCGCACAAAGGATACAGTAAGACAAAGCATAAACATCCAGCTCCACCACCTACTAACTAAATGGCTTTGGGAAAACCATTGTAATGTCTCTAGGTTATGGTTTTCTCATCTGTAAAATAAGTGCAATCATACTGCGTATTATTAGCATGGTTGCAATGATTAAATGACTAACACGAGTGCTTGGCAAAAAAATAAGCTCTCAAGACTTAACCACCATAATGATGATAATTATGATAATTACTCAAACTATAAAAACACTCACTGATCTACAGCTATGTGCCAGGCTCTAGACTAAGCAGCAAATAATTTTAGCCTTCTGATTTTGTACGAGTCTTTGGTGGGGCGTTGGATTTCTCACGGCAACACCTCCAATACAACCCCTCTCTCCTGCTGGGGATGATGGTAGGGCAAAGCGCGAGAGCCATTTGCAGCAATGAGGACCCCCCCTCTCCCAAAGCCATGTTTAAACAATTACCAGCATTATGTTCCAGGTACCCATGACCATGGGAGGCCAGCCCAGCACAGAGCTCATCTTGCAGAGACGTCTTTTGTGTGGGTTTTGGGTTTCAGCTGGGCAATGCAAAGCCATAGAGTGAGTCGCAAAACGAGTTTTCATAAGCTCACCCTGTCACAAACCAGGCAGGGGTTCATGCTGACATCCCCACAGTAAGATTAAACAGCATGCTTCGTCAGGCACTAAATACTAACACAGCTCCAACGTCAGGGGGACACTGATTAAAACTGATGCCAATAATTTATGAAACACAATATGGTCTTCAGATGCTCTTTTGAAAAAAAAAAAGAAGCGGGGGGGGGGGGGGGAAAGGGCCTAGCAACCCAGGTGGTTTAAAACTGTTCATGCATTTTCCCTTGAACGTACACATACCCCCACCATGCATGGATGCTTCTTTACGCGATGAATGTAAACGCACATGTGTGTAAGAGCATTCGAGCACTGCTGATACATATGGGCGGAAGAAAGTCTTTAGTTATTCCACTGAGAGCTGTCGAGGCTGTAACGTTATACACGGTCTTGTCTTTCATATTGTTTTGAGGGGTTTTTTCCATCCAGAAGAAATCCAAAATTGCATTTAAAATAAAATTGGGCTTTACGAAAAGTTCACATTTATCCCGTAGAGAACTCAACCTTGAAAAGGCACCAAAAAGAAAGCTTGCCCAAAGAAAACCTATAGGATGTATGCACTTCTTAGCAATCCGAAAGCACCTCGGCCCTGTGCAGAACCGCGTAGTCAAATGATAATATCCATGTCTTTTTAAATTTTTGGAGGTTTTTTTTTGGGGGGGGGTATGGGAATTAACGTAGGGAAGGATGCTATTTTAGTCTGTTATAAATCACTGTCTCATTATTTTATAAAGGCAAAAACAACATAGCACAGTGATAATGCTTCGTTTTTTTTTAAATCAAGACGAATTTTTGGAATTAAAAAGCATCCTTCTTTACCTTGCCTTCATTGTAAATAATCTGGGGAGCCTGACTTTATATGTCAACAGTGTGAAATTCACAAGATGGGATTATGTTGGGGGGGAAAATCTGAGCCGCTGATAGTACAAAAGTTAGTGTGTGAAGGATTTATTAATGCTTTTTTTCCTACCACAGTGCCCTGTAGTGTCTCCGAACACCTGTCAAATACTAATTCATTCACATATCTCCACTCCAGGGCCTTTTCATAAAAAGCTCGACCTTTAATTGTAAATCACTTCTAAATTGTCTTTGCCGGCTTTCTCTTTTGCGGAATGATGGAAAAATCACTAAGACTTCAATTAAGACTTTATGGGAACTTCAACCTGACGTTCCCGGGGCTGTAGCTACAAGATATCAGAACATCTATTCAAAAAGGAAACTATAAATAACTTTAACTTAGTTGAATTGGCTTTGCTTTTATGAGATGACTGAATAATTGGCAAGATTTAAAGATACTTTAACTACCGAGAATTAAAATAACTTCAGGAAAAACCAGAAAATATTGTTAGCCGATTATTTGTCATGCAGATTATGTATTTATTAGGCCTAATTAAACTTTTTGAACAAAAAACACTTACTAATTACATTAGTTAATATGTTGATTGCTCAATTTGGCTGTAAAAAAAAAAAAAGCAGTCAATCCAATTTGTGCACATAGTTAATGCTTTGGTCAAAAGACAAAATCCTAAACTACAGAGATTATTTCAAGTGCATGACCATTGTTGCAACACGTACGGGTTACGTGTCCACATCCAAAGTGACAGGGAGGGATGGGGGTGGGTGGTGAATCGGAACAATACCGAGGCTAAGACGAATCTTCAAGCCAGTACAATGTTACCACAAGGTCCAGTTCATTCACCACAATGTATTCACTTGCATTTGTCCAATTAGACCCCGCTGTTGACAACCCAGAAGATATCTTTCATATGCACATGCAAACTAAAACTGATAGCAAAACCATGGGAGGCCCTTTAAATGTCAATAAAGGGGTTTTACGCACAAAAGGAAGCAAAGAAAAGAGGGAGCGGGAAAGAGAAGGGATGGGAAAAACCAACATTTCTAAAGGAATGGAGCAGATCAAAGCAATTTTATTCTCAAAGACCACTAAAGTCAGGGTGGGACCCACTAGCTCGCTGCGGAATCCTGCAAAGTCTCTTCAAGCTGGCAACCCGTTCAGTCCCTTAAATGAGGGGGATGAACAATTAGGTCTGCAAAAGCGGGACCCGGTGCAAAAAATGGAGGCCTACGCCAAGCAACAGGAGGCTCCCCGCTCTGCAGCCCAGGACGCCTGACTGGGCCTCAGTGCCCACCCGGCTCTCCAAGACATGTTTTCCATTCGCTTGCTCAGAAGTCTGCATCCACAGTCATGAGGCACAAACTATTCGACAACAACATGACACAATTAATCAGAACCAGACCTCAAAACGTGTGTTTGTGGGGACCAGCACACTTAGCAATGTGCCTCCGACCGGGGAAGAGACTGAAGAAACCCGCGCTGGCTGCCTGGGGTGGGGGGAGGGTGGAATGGCTATATGTTCACAAAAGATGAACACCCAATGGCCTTACTTAGGGACTAAATACTTTTCATTAAAATAGAACGTGGGACTTGGAAATTTACATCTCATACTAGAATTCTCTGGCATTCGCCTTCCACTCCCCCCCCCCCCATTTTGTTGTTTGGTTTGGTTTGGTTTGTTTTCCTGGGGAGAAACTGATGCCTGAGAGTTTCTACAGAAGCGAAGTTGTACAATTCAGAAATGGAACAGATCTCTCTCTCCCCACTTTTTTTTAGCCTCATTTCTGACCCAACAGTATTCACCAGAGCTGGTTTTGCCAGATTTCTTTCAGGACTTGAAACCCCATTATAAAAAACGAAAAGCTGGACCGTTGGGTTGATTCAAACCTCTTCCATTTCACCTACCCCTGACGCTAACAACATACACACACGAAAAAATGTTGATATACTTTTTGGGACCATGACTGAATTATTTTAAAATAATTACTAAACTCTCCTTTGTGATCTGTAGATAGTAATTAATTTAAATCACATCATTCTTTTGCTAACACAAATACGCTGTTCAAAAGGGGTGGGATTTTTTTTTTTTTTCCAAACCATAAAAGACAAATAGAAGGTAAGGGAGTGATACATTCGTCGGGTGCCGAACTGGCCCCAAACTGCAAATCCCTCTGCCATCTCCCAAGGGATTTGTGGTTGGGAAGCTGGAACTTCCCGGGAACCGGGCCGGGGTTCCCAACTGCGCGCCCAGCTGCAGCCCTGGGAAAGGAGGGGGGAGGGCGGGGAGGGTAAGGCAATGCATGTTTGCAGTTGAGTCCGGAGTCAGGGGGACCAGTCAGCAAGTTTTCTGCAAAACCCTCTCCCCCGAAGCATTTCTCATGCTTCCTGGCTTCACGGAGCTCCCTGCGCGCATATCCGAGTGGCCAAGGCCCGCGCCACGCGAGCCCGTGAACCCGCTCTCAGCCCTCCCCGACCCGGGATGTCCCGGAATGCGCCTCCCACGGTCCACTCCGCATCCACGCGGCAAGCGGTCCTCGCGTGCGGCCGCCGCCGGCGCTTCCGGACACCCGCGGCCGCAAGGCCCTCGCAGCCGCCGCGCCTCCACCCCCCTCCCCGCCCGCCGCCCGCCGCCCGCGTCGCCGCGGCGCCCCCCACTCACCCACGCACTCGTTGGCCTCGCGGGCCGTGGCGCGCTGCCAGGGCCGGTCGTAGTGGAACGGCTTGCAGCGGTCGCACTCCGGGCCGGCCGTGTTGTGCCTGCAGTCGCACACCAGGCTGTCGTCGCGGTCGCGCACGCAGCGGGCAGCGTGGCCGTTGCACTTGCAGCGGCCGCCCACCTGCAGGTCGGACACGGCGTAGAAGTACGAGTCGCGCGCCAGCTCCGAGTCGTCCTCGTTCTCGTCACCGAACGTGTGCAGGCGGCTGAAAGCCACGCGGATGTCAGTGGCCGTGACCCAGTCCTGCAGCACCGGCGAGTTGTCGAAGTCGTGCGCCGAGGGCCGCCCGTCCAGCGTGCTGAAGGCGATGAGGCCGCCCGAGAGCGGGCGCATGTCGGTGTGCGAGTCGGTGCACACGGCCTCTTGCTCATTCTGCTTGGTGATGGGCGCGCGGTGCGGCCGGTTGTACATCTTGCGGCACTGCGTGGAATAGAACTGGAAGGGCACCCACGTGCGCCCGTAGTCCATGGACTTGTAGATGGCCATGGACTCAGGCCGCGGCGAGCAGAACTGCAGGCTCACGTAGGTCACCTCGAACTTCTTGCCGAGCGACAGCGTGAGCGTGACGTTGTGCGGGAACTGCAGGTAGTTCTCGGACTGCCAGCACGTCAGGTTGTGCGGGTTGTTGAGGTCGGTGAGGAAGGCTGGCGGGTGCGCCTTCTTGGGGTCGGACGCGTTGCAGAGGTGGCAGGAGCGCAGGCGTTCCTCGCCGCGCTCGCTCACCACGCAGTAGCGCGCCGGGGGCCGGCCACAGGTGCTGGACACGCGCACGTCCTTGCCGAAGGCCGCGTTGACAAAGTCGGGGATGCAGCGGCGCGGGTGGCCGTTCTCGTCCGAGCAGGGGTCGGGCTGCGCTGCCTGGCCCGAGAACATGCTGAGCCCGGGCCCGCCGCGCACCGCGCCCACCAGGCACGCCACCGCCGCCAGCGCCGCCAGCGCCTCCCACACTGCGCGCATCATGCTGCGTCCAGCTTGCCCCGGCCCCGCAGCGCCGAGGAGTCGGTCCGCCCGCCGCAGAAGGCGCCTGAGGAGAGAGGGGAGCTGCGCTCAGCCAGCCCGCCCCGCGCCCTCCACTCCCTGGCGGGCGGCGGGCGGCGAGCTGGGGAGCGGGCGAACGCCCGGCTTCCGCGGCACCAACCCCGCGGCCGGCCGCCCACCTCGCTGCCCACAGTCCCGGGGGGCAGGCGAATCCCGAGGGGTCCCCCGAGCCCGCACCGCCCGCGCCCGTTCTTCCTGACCGGGAGGCGAGCCGGGGCCGCGGGCGAACGCTCGGCTTCCCGGCCACCGCCGCCTCCACGCCGCCCGAGGGGGGCATGCCCGCGCCCGCCTGCCGGTCCGCAGGCAGCCCACCTAGCGCCCCGAACCTCGGCGCGGGACAGCGCGGGGGCCCGCCAGCCCGCACGGCCCCGCGCCCCTTCCTCCCGCAGCCCGGGGTCCCTCCGGGCTGGCCCAGATCGCGTCCCCGCCGCAGAGTCCGCGCTCGGGACTTTACCTCTGGCGAGGGCAAAAGAGAAAGAAAAGTTTGCCCGGCCCCGGCCGGGAGCCCGCGCGCCGGACGGCGGAGAGCCTCTCGCTCGCGGCCAGCAGGCGCGTCCTGCCTCAGCGCGGGCTTGCCAGCTCCATGCCCGGCGCGGCCGCCGCTGCCCCAGCCCCGGCCCCGGCCGCCGCCGCCGCCGCCTCGCTTGCCCGAGTGACGACGCGGCCGCCCGGCTCCCGCCGCTCCCGCCGCGCTCGGAGTGCTGCCCAGCCCGCGCCCGGGGCGCACACACACTCACGCTCGCTGGCGCGCACTCACACACGCACGCACGCCCCCGAAGGCTCCGCCGCCGCCGCCGCCGCCGCCGCCGCCGCCGCCGCCGCTCGCGCCGGGAGTGGGGGGCGGAGGGGAGCGCGGGGGCGGGGGGCGGGGCCGCCGGGCGGGGCGCCGGCCAATAACGTCGGCGAGCAGCCGCCCGCTCGCGAGCAAAGTTTTAACCCCGGGAAAGAAGAAAGTTAAAGGGAAGCGGCCCGGGACGCGGAGCGAGCGGGAGCGCGAGCGGGTGGGAACCGGGGAGCCCGAAGAAGGGCGGCAGAGACAAAGAGAAAGCGAGGAGAGCGCCCGGGGAAACCCCGGAGAGGGGGCTGGGCCCGGCGAGCACCCCACGGAGGGAGGAGGGGCCGGCCGGGGACTGTCAGCCTCGCCCCGGCCCCGCGCTGCCCGGGGAGCCCCGCAGGTTTCCGCCGGCCCCACGCCCGGGGGAGCGCGCGGCCGGGGGGGGGGTGAGGGGACGACGTGCTCCCTCCTGGTCCCAGCCAAACACATCTGTGTTTGTTTTCTTTGCTGCGCCGAGGTCGGGCCTTCCTCCAACCCGGCCTGATGGCCCCGGTGGCACCGCGCACAGGGCCGAGTCCTCGTGGGCAGACAGCCGGGAATTGGGAGGAAGAGGAGTGGGGGGGGGGGAGGTAACCTCTGCCTGCTCACCTCTTCTTCCTGAAGCCCACCGGAGCGGGCGAGAAGGGGCCGCTACCCTGCCCCCCTCCCCCACGGTCGTCACCCTACGGTGGGCCTGTGTGCCGGGAATGGGGCTCCTTGCGTCCCGGGGATGCTGTGTTGGGCTGGAGGCTGAAGACGGTAAAGCAGCCCGACGGGTCCGCGGGCCTCAGGCTGAAAGCAGCTCAGCCCTCCCCAGGTCCCCTGAGGCGGGCTCGCATTTTCAAGGGTGCTCTGCCCCGCACTAGCTCATGCGAGCCTCGCTACAGCTTTGCAAAGTAGGTCTTAAGTCCATTTTGCAGATGAAGAAACTGAGGTCAGAAGCCTGCCTAACATCGCCCAGCTAGCAAACATGGATCTAATCCGGGAATAGAAACCAGGACTCCTTCCTCTCCTCGTCCTCAAGTGGGTAATAATCCCCCCCAGTTATAGTCTCACGAGGCCTCCTTGGGGCCACCCAGCTTCTCCTTCCTGCCTCATTCTCTGCCACCTTAACCAAAGGACTGAGGATGGTGACAGCATCCTTTGGCTATCCTGCAGGGCAGCCAAAGCGCTTTGGGGGCAGAATACACTGGGCTGAGAGTTTGAAACTCAATCCCTGTTGGTTTGTTACTTTTAGATGAGTGATCGAGTCATAAATCTGGACTGAAAGCCCAGGGTTCTGGTTCTGGCCCAAGAGCCAACTTGCTGTTATTATCTCCATCAAGTGTCTCCTTTTGTCTCACTGGCATTCTCATGAACTGTGAGAATCTAGAAGAGGCCTCAGGGCTCGTTTGGCCCAGCTCAGTCTCCTTGGAAAACCGCCTTCCCCAGCCTCCCTGAGAGAGGGCCACCCAAGCCAGCTCTTCCAGGGATGGGAGTTCACCACAGCCCCAGGAAATACATGCATTCTCCTTGCGCGACAGACAGCCCAGATTCATCCTCTCCCCTAGGGGAACGCTTCAGCTTTGCCTTCTCCGTGCCATTTACCACTCCCTACACTGTTTATTTCTGCCTTGTGGCAGAGAGGATTCTCGGTGACTTACGAGCTGCTTAACACATGGCAAAATAACATCAATTAGACAGTGCGGTGCGAGGAGGCAGAGGGGAGGTTTAACTCTTGTGGGCTGGGAGATGCGAGGGCCATGTTGAAAGCATGGCCGTGAGGAGTAATGCTTTGTAGCCAGAGTGTGTGGCCTTGGCGAGTTTTGCATCTCTCTGTGCTTTGCTTTCCTCGTTTTGGAAACGGGGACAATAGTATCTGTCTCATACGGTTGTGAGCGTCAAATCAGGTAGCCCATAGGAAGACTGTAGCTTCTAATACGTGGACACACATATTGCACTTCCATAATCTACATGAATTAAGTGTACATATAAATATTCATAAAGCCAGGCACATAGCAAGTGGATGTAGCAATGCCCATCGCGACCACTAAGTTGCCAGATCTTTACAGATATTTAAAATAATTTAGGGGCGCCTGGGTGGCTCACTTGGTTAAGCGTCTGACTTCTACTCAGGTCATGATCTCAGGGTCCTGGGACCGAGCCCCGCGTCCAGCTCTGTGCTCAGCGAGGAGTCTGCTTCTCCTTCTCACTCTCCCTCCGTGCTCTCCCTCCCTCTCTCTCTTTCTCAAATAGATATAGAAAAAAAAAATTTTTTTTAAGATTTTTATTTATTTATTCGACAGAGAGAGAGACAGCCAGCGAGAGAGGGAACACAAGCAGGGGGAGTGGGAGAGGAAGAAGCAGGCTCATAGCGGAGGAGCCTGATGTGGGGCTCGATCCCATAACGCCGGGATCACGCCCTGAGCCGAAGGCAGACGCTTAACCGCTGTGCCACCCAGGCGCCCCTAGAAAATATTTTTTAATTAAAATAATAAAATAATGTAAAGAAGAGCATTTAAGTACATGCAAAGATGTTCATGACATAGTAAAAAGGGGGGAAGCAAATTTCAAAACATGATGCCCCCCCCAAAAAACACTATGCACAGTATAAGCTCATTTTAATTTTTTTTTAAGTAAGCATAAATTTGGTTCACTGTGGTCATCTTTGAAGAGTGAGATTACAGGTGATTTTTACTGATTTTGGCTTGGGCGTTCTCAATTTTGTATGTTAGAATAAGAAAGAGAGCGAAGAGGAGAAAGAAAAACCAGGCGGAGGGAAATGGGACCAAAGCAAGAATGCTCCCCGGAAGGCCCTGTTCACGTCCTGCGGGTGGGCCACAGATTTGTCCCTGAGCTGTCCAGCAGCCAAAATGAAAAGGAAACCATGCCAGTTACACGATTCCCAGTGTCCAAGAGATAAAAACACACGCACCTATTACTCAAGAAAATTACAACTATTCTTGGTACTAAGATCAGACAGGGATTTCTCCCGGGGCTTAGGGGGGCCATAAAGGGAACACGGTGTGTCGTACCGAACACACTTCCTCAAGAACATCCCCACAGCGGTGACAGCAGCGAGCTCCGTGGGATGGTTTCTGTGTGATGGCCCGAGCTAGAAGCTGGTGGCCTCACACTGAAACACAAGGCAGGGAAAGCCAGTCTGGCCAGCACGGGTCTGCAACAGGCAAATCAGGGTGCCCAGCTTACTGCTCACCCCACTTGGGGCTGTTTTGGGGTTATCTCCAAGGTTAAGTCTCCAAGCCTTCCTCCTGCTATGTTGTTTCTGTCCGCGACGATTTTTTTTTTTTTATTTTTTATTTCTTAAGTAATCTCTTCACCCAAAGTGGGGCTCGAACTCATGACCCCGAGATCAGGAGTTGCGTGCTCTACGCACCAAGCCAGCCAGGCGCCTCTGTCTGCAGCACTTTTGGGGGTTGTGGGTGGCAACAAGTTTGGAGCTGGAGGGAAGCTTCTCTCTGACTTCCGTGTTGCCAGCTGAGCTCAGGCCCGTGGTCTGGGGGTGGGGGAGGGGGCACTTTGCACTTTTATTATGATCACTTAGGTCTAAGCATATCTTCTTTAGCAGTTCCTGGTGGGCAGGACTGTCACCTTGTATCCTGGAGGTCTGGAACATTCTGGGACACGGCAGAACTCGTCTACCTCCATTCAAATCCCACCTCCCTGCCACTAACACAGTTCATGCAATTCCAGCCCCCGCGAGGCAGCCCAGACCAAAGATCTGCCTCTTCCAAGTTTTGCAATCAGCCCTCTATCATCCTTCAGTTTTATCCGTTAGGCAAAAATGTCTCCAGCTCTTTCTGTGAGTTCTCACAGGACAGTTTTCTGGCCACTTGGCAGCCTCTCCCAATGCCCTTTCGTTTGTCAGTGTCCCTCCCGAAAGCATACTGGCCTCTGAGGGGACAAATGAAAAAAACAGATGTCCAAGTGTTGTGAGAGCTTCTCAAAGTGGGGGTTATAAATACACACCCGAAAAGGCACGTTGGGCTCCAGCAGCAGGATCCTCGGCACAAACAGAAGTTCAAAACACAGCAGTGTCACTCTTGGATGAGAAAGCAAATTCCCAGGTGTTTCTGCAAGCAATGTGTTGGGGGGGGGGGGTCCGTCATTCTTGGCACCCAGCCTTACCTGGGAAGCCTGAGGATCACTTTAGGAAGAGCAGAATGTGGGCCTTTCAAGAAAATTTAGAAGGAGGCAGAGGAGGAGCGGGAGGAAAGCCAGAAGACTCAGGTGCCCTAGATGCCAACAGGGAAGTTTCAAGGAAGGTGGGGTGGTGAGCCGTGTCACATGCCTTCAAGGTCAAGATAAGATCTGAAACAACTCCTTTGGATTCGAACAAGGAAGTCACTGGTGACCTTGGCTAGCAGGGGCAGAGGAGCGGTGGGGACAGACGCCAGACCGCCTCAGGTCATGAAAGTGGGGACAGCACGTGTAGACAGTGTTCAAAGTGTGGAAACAAGTGGCAGGAAAGAGATGGGGTGATAGGAAGGAACGGAAGGAGAGAGGTTGAAGACAGAGCTAGCCTTGTAGAATTGACCGTCAGGTGCCAAAGTGCCTCTTGTCTCAGTGGAACAGGAAGTGGCAGCATCTTCTGAGAGCAGAGGGAGCAGGTGGGAGCATTGGGGGTTCAAGGCGGGCGAAAGCTTGATTGGGTCACTATGGAGGAGAGCCTGACGCTTGCTGGCCAGAACTCAAGATCCTGCTGTTTGGGGACCATCTATGAGAAAGCAAGCTCCAACCGTCAAAGTCACAGCCCCCCACCACCGCCCCAGCGGGGCTTAGCAGCCCCTGTGTAGACCCTGAGAAAGCAGGACCACTGGATTAATCTAGAGTTGCAGGTTTCTTCCAGGACGTAGGACAGAAGGGGAAGAGGGGGTGGCTGCTGGGCTGGACCACGGAAGCAAGGCTAAAGAGAGAAGACGTAAAGACAGGACATGGAGAGAACAGGAAACTGAGCCCAGGGTTCTCGAACTGTGCTGTCCAATGCAGTAGCCAGTAACCACCGTACCTATTTCAATTTTGGCTTGAATGAATCAAAATGAAATAAAATTAAAGGTTCCTCCGTTAACCCTCACTTGGACGATAAAGAACATTTCTATCATCCTGGAAAGTTCTATTGGATAGAGCTGGTCTAGAAGATTCAGGAAGACAAAAGAGGTGTGGTGAGTAGCCGAGGAGATCATGGTCTCAAACTAGAGTCCAAAGGGAAGATTCCAGAAGGGGATCAGCTCTGGGTGATGACGAGGCTGGTTGAGGACAAGAGGGGGCTTCCTGCTGGGACGCCAAGGTGAAGGGGACTGGGCGTAAGGAGGTCCCGGTGCCGGACGGTCTGCCCACCTGGGACTTAAAGGCACACAGGACCAGCCTCAGGACTTGGGGCAGGAGGAAGCCTGAACCAGGGGCTGGTGTCTTCAAAGAAAAGGAGCATGACCTAGATTGTGGGGTGTGGGGTGTGGGGTTGGGATTTGGAAGAGGAAATTCTGGAATCTGATGCAGGCATCTGGCCTCCCCACAAGGGTCAGGGTGGCCTGCTTCGATAGTGTTTCTCTAGGAAACAGGAAGAACTGGACGCAGGCAAACCATGATTCCAAGTCCCCTGGAGCTGACCTCGTGTGACCTTGAGCAAGGGACTCTGCCCATCTCGCGGTGAAACGGGGATCATCACACTTACTGTCTAGGCTTGTGAGACTGATTAAAAAATGCATGTGAAAAGAAAGAAGTTGGCCCCGCAGAGGATAGTTTAGGGGTTTTTTGGACCTTGGGTTTTTTAGTCTCAAAATCCCCAGATCCGGTTCCCACATCCCTCACCCTGGAAGAATGAGGGGCATCCCCTCGTTTCCAGGATGCGAGGGCCCAGCTCACCCCATAGGCCTCATGGAGGCTTGCTCAAGGTGATCCCATTCCCTCGGCAGGATTTCGGGAGCTGGGACTGTTTGGGGAAGGGTTTTGGAGCGTGGCAGAAGGGGCCTGTATAGTGTGGAGGGTTTCTGGAGGTTTCCCCATCCATTTCCTTGGTGTCCTGGATGGTCCTCACCTCCAGCTCGGGCCGCCCCTGTTGCTGGCTTCTTGCTGAGGATTCAGGACTTGGGCACAGAAGCCCAGACAAACCCCAAATCCAGCAAATCCTTTAATCTACCAGGGCTCTTTGAAGGGGTGAAAATGCCTGTGGATAAGGGGAACCAGCCCATGTAATTTATTTTCATTTGCAAAAACCTTTTGACAAGGTCCCACCCTGAACGCTATTAAAGAAAATGCTTCACCGTGGGGGGAAGCTTTGTCAGGGATGGAAGGAAACAAAGAGTTCACATACAGGGATGGTCCTCTGGGTGGAGAAAATGGGGGGGGGGCGCCTCTGAGCCCAGAGATGGGGTTCAGCTCATTCAACACTGACGTGAGCTCTGAAGGAGGGCGTCGTATCAGGGAATCCTACAAGTGCAGCAGTGATTTTAAGAGGTAGTGTAGCCAGGCTGGGGACACAGACAGGGTTAGCAGAAGGCGATGTTTCTGGGGAGAAATAGCCTGACCATTATAGGGCTAAAGGTTTTCAGTTGCAATTGAAAAATGCTATTTGAGGGCCCAAATACGGGCTGTTTCCTGATGATTGTTTCTCCACAGAGGTGCTGTTCACATTTAGGGCCAGAAAATTCTTCACTAGACAGACCGGTCCTATGCCACTGTGGGGCATTTAGCCCCCCTGACCCCTGCCTGTTAAATGCCAGTGGGTCCCCCCGCCCACACTCACACACCAGTCATTCCCATCCCTGGAAAATAGCTCTTCACATGCATACATCCCCCCCCAGAAGAGTCTCCCACCCCGCACTCCATTCTGATCTACCTGAAATTTAGCCTAATGTGCCACTAAGCATCTCCCCCCTCCATACACACACAAAGAAAAAAGCTAAGTAAATTCTCAGAAAGAGAATTGGAAATGAAACAGGATACATTAATGTTTAGGATCTTCTGGGACGTTCTAGTGCTCGTATCTCAAAATGCTTGTGGAGGTGGAGATGGCCGGGACAAGAGTAACTGGATGGTCGTAAGTGCCGGGAACATAAATAAAGCGGAGGAGGGGACGGGGAGTGCCAGGAGGCAAGGTGCATCTTACACAAGGTACTGGGGTGGGGGGTGGGGGTTGCCTCTCTAAGAAGGATCTAGAGTGAAGTGAGGAAGGGAGCTGTGGGGCTGTGGGGGTTGGGGAGGGGGAGAAACGTGCCTTCCAGGCACCAAAGACAGCAAGTGCAAAGGTCCTGAGGCAGAATTTGACTTGCCAAGGAACAGGAAGGAGGCCAGCTTGATGGGGGCTTGGGGAGCGAGATGGGGAGCAGTAGGAGATGAGGTCAGAGAGGTGAGTGTCGTCAGGGTACACACAGTCTCACAGACTTGGATAAGGAATGAACACTTCGGGATCCATCCTGGGGACCCGTAGCTCTTAATTCCCCATTGTTGCCCTGACTGTTGAGGGAGGAATCATGTCTTCTCCCTGTGAATCCCCAAGTGTCTCATGTGCTTCCAGGCACAGAATAGGAATGCACTACAAATTCATGACAATTAAGTAATTAAAAACCACAGAATTATGGACAACTGGTGATGGTGACCAGCTGTGGCAGGCGGAAAAATGCGCCCCGCCCCCAAGATTCTTCATGTCTCCATCCCTGGAACCTGTGAATGTGGCCTTAGATGGCAAAATACGGTCTTTGCTGCCGTGACTTGGTTAGAGACCAGGAGATGGGAAGATCACCACGGATTATCTGGGTGCACCCTAAATGCCATGCCAAGTGTCCTTCTAAGAGAGTGGCAGAGGGAACGCTGACAAGACAGAGGAGGAGAAGGCCACGTGAAGACACAGGCAGAAATCACAGGGATGCAGCCACAAGCCAAGAAGGCCAGCGGCCATCAGTGGTCACCAGAAGCTGCAACAGGCAAGGAGGCAGGGATACTGATTTCTAACTTCCGGCAAATCCTACAGCTGCTAGAATTAAAAGGGTCCCCTTTGCACTGTAAAAGGTGACCTTAGGGGTACAAGAAAGGAGCAAAGTACGGGACACAAACGTGCTGGTCCTGGAATGTTCCTGAAGTCCTCTTCTCGGGAGCAAGGACCACGTCTGGCTGTTCCCTCCCTCCCACAATGCTGAGCGGAGCATCTCCCGCATCCACTTGCCCAGAGCTTGCTGTTTGTATTGAGGTGTTGTAAACCCTCTCTTCTGGAAGCTGGGATTCCAACCCCTTTATAATTCCGTCCAGAAGGAGGTCCATGGTCTCCCGAGCATTTGAGAGAAGAGGAGTCACAGTACCAGGGGACTCCAGTCCACGGGGAAGCCACAATGTCTTCACTTTGAAGTGTTTGTCCGCCGAGGTCACGTGTCTTCTGTTCTTCTAGGAACCACAGATAAGGGTGCTTGAAAGAATGGGAGATCCTGGACATTGTTCCTCTGGGACGTCACAGCTGACGGTGGACTCGATCCCAGCCACCACTGAGGGATGCGGGACAGGCCCCACCCAAATTCCCGGAGAAGAGGAGGAGCCCTTCCAGAACGTCCATCTATTGCTCCCCAGGTTGCAAAAGAAGCTGAGGCACGGAGGCTGAGCGAATTGCCCAGGAGCTCATGTTCCTCAAGATGGCTCTGTGAGTCATCAAAGTAGGTGGCGGGTCGCCTGTTCAACCGAACTCAGGGAAACCTGCTATATTCGATCTTGCTAACTTAGGCGGAAAAAAAAAAATCATGACTTTGACGGAAAAACGTTTTTCGTGACAAACGACTACATAGAAAGTTTCTCTGCCTCGAGGAATGATCTGTGAATTGCAAAAATCAACCATGCGGAAGAGCTTATCCCCCCCCAATATCAGTCAAATGAGGTATCCCTAGTCCACGTGTCACACAGGGAGAAAGTTTAGGGGACTGAATTCTAAGACGTGGTACAGGATGGAAATAGACACAGACCATTCCATGAGTCAGATTAGTGAGTGCACAGACTCATTCAACTATAACAAGGTATTAAAGGAACATGGGATGGGGGGAGGGAGGGGACCTCTCTGTCACCGATGCTGCCATGGGGCGAGGTGTAGCCACCATGCTAGCCTCCGGAAGGACACCAGAAAGTAGACACAAGGCTGCATGGACGTAACCTACCCTACGGAGCAACCCCCTAGTCTCTGGCTGAGCACACGGTCTATGGGGTGTCTCAGAGCATCTAGCTTCCTAGCCCTGCTTGCAGGGAGCACCTTGGGTGCTCGCCGGGGCAGTACTCCCCTCATGCCGCCCCCTGATCTCTGTCTGCACCTCCCTGACAGTGGGGCTATGGTGTGTCCCTCCCAAATTCCTAGGCGGAATCCCTAATCCCCAGGGTGATAGCATCTGGAGGTACCTTTAGGGAATAACGGGATAGTGAAGGGGGAGCCCTCGTGATGAAATTAATGCCCTTAGGAGAGACATGATCCTGGTCTGACCGTGTGAGAGACAGCAAGAAGTCAGTCATCAGCAATAAGAGAGCCCTCGCCAGGAGCCACGCTGGCCGGCACCTTGGTCTTGGACCCCCCGGCCTCCCAAATGGGCGAAGTAAATGTCCACAGCTCAAGCCACCAGCCAGTGGTGATTGGTTACAGCAGTGGGTAACTCACCGCACCTTTCTGAGCAGCAATCCGCTCTCCTGAAAAGCGTGGACTGTGACCTTATGCCTCCTTCCTGCCTCCCACCCTCCCTCCCCTCCTTCCATGTCTTCCATGGGTATCAGGAGTTCCAAGCCAAGAAGCCGAGGCAAGAGACCTGGAGGTGTCCGAAGCCCTAAACAGACTTGGCACATTGTAGGCACTCAAGAAACATTTACTGAATGGAACCGGGGAGGTGTGGTGGGGGGGAGCCAGGGCATCCACACGTAAGGATCGGGGACTTCCTGACGTCCAGACGCAGGTCTGGGCTTGAGGCTAGCTGGTCTAATTCAACTCTGCCTCCATCAACAGTTGTTTCCCGTGAATCCTTCACCCGAGCAAGGAAGACTCACATTGTGGGTCACGTTGGCCTCGCTCTAGAACTCGGATGATCCTTGGCAGCAACAAAATTCCATAATCTGTGACACACACGCACGCGCGCACACACACACACACACACACACACACACACACACATACCACATCTCCTGGCTCCAGAGCGGGAATCAGCCCATTTCAACGGGAGCCAAGGACCCTCCCTGGGCTGGGTGCCCTCACCCTGGGTCCAAGGGACTCAGGAGACAGCTGCCTCCTGCCTGGGCCCCCTCAGCTAAGATCTGATTTTCTCATCATCTGGATAGTCTCAGCAACTCACAGCAAAGGGATGAACCAGGCTGACCTTTCTGGAGGCTTGTTTAAAGCAGAACAATGTTTGTCTTGTCCAAACACTATGAATTACTCCAGAGAATCCTGCCCAGTTTTACAATCCACAGCTACAAACGGCTTACATAAATAGGGTCTCGTCCCCTCCTCTCTCCCCCCCGCCCCGTTTTTAACAGCTTCTCCTCCCCCCCCCACCTTCTTCCACTCTTCCAGGCCTTCCCCCTGCCCCCCTCACACCTTCTCTCCTCTGAGTCCCAGGATGGTGAAGGGGCAGGTGTTGGGTGTTTTGGGCCATAGCTCACACCTGGGTTATTGCTGGCACGGATCCGCTATGGCGGGTGGGCTGCTCTGTCCCTGGTGTGGGCAGGGGTTTGCCTTGCTAAGGGGGAGGGGTGTCTGGGCACATTTGTACTGTGTGGGGGGGGGCCTGCAGTGCACAGTGTTAGGTCCAGCTGTGAAAGTGTGTTGGTAAGAAAAGGCCCCTCGGTTTGGGGGGGTTCAATGTCCAGCCCATTCGGACCGTCCTCATCTGGTGGGGTGTTCAGCTCACCCACAGCTTTTCCTTCCTGCACATGCAGGGGATCCCCCGGTATCTCCTAGAAGTAGACCCCCCCCAACCCTCCACTTCAGGCCTCCCAAGGGGTGGGAGACAGTAAATGCTGATCGAAAGTGAAGCACAGAAACCGAGCAGGGCCATGGTCCTGGGAAAGGAGGGTCAGCTGGGGACAGAGCCCAGTTTCCTAAACTATCTCCCTAAATATAGTCCCTACACCACCTGCACCAAAATGCTTTGGGAAGCTTGTTTAAAATGCAGATTTCTGGGCCCCGCCCCAGGCCGAGGGAAGCTCTCTCTGGGGGGTAGGGCCCAGGGCTAATGCCAGAGTCTAAGAAATGCTCTCTAGCTCTAGTCCTCTGACTAAACTAGCTGCATGACCCCAGCAAGCCACTCCAGGACTCACGTTCACCATCTAAACGCGGCCCCAGACTCTTTGAAGAGTCTCTTCCAGCTCTTGGATTGTGTGGTTTCAGGGACAGCTGGGTACTAGAAACCAGAAGCAGCAAGGATGGGTGGAAGCAGACTGGGAAAAATTTTGTGGAGTCATTGAAGCTCCCAGGAGAGGTGTTGGTGAAGACCCGGACAGGTGCCAGGGGAGCATGAGGCCGGATTGGTGGTTGGAGGTGTGAGTGGTGTGCGGGATCCTTCTACTGAGGGTCGCCATTGGGAGCCAAATGCGATTTCATCTTTGCTTCGCACACAGGGAAACTGAGTCACAGAAGAGAGGAGTGACTTCCACCAGAAGCTGGTGAAGAGGCATGGGATTCCCTCCCCTATACACCCTGGGACACCCTTCTGGCAATCCCAGAAAGTCCCTTTTCCTCCCCAGCTGCTTCCCTTGTCATGCTAGCCTCTCAAGCTAGCTGAGGTTGGATCTTAGGGCCACAGCTCCTTCTAGCTCCTTCTCTTCCTTTCATGGGAGGGTCCCACTGGGCAGAAGGGCCAAGAGCCAAATCTGCCCCTCAAGGTGGACGCACGGTGAGCCCCAACAGCAGGAAAATCAAGTGCTAGAAGCGTCAACCTGAATACAGCCAAACCAGCCCTGCCCACCCGGAGACCCCACAGCCGGGCTGGGGGCGCTGTCGCTACGCGGTCCGCCGGGTCAGGGCTGCGGCTGCGGCGCACGATCCCGCTTGGCCAGAGGGCACAGGGCGCCGCCAGGAAAAGGCCCCGGCTGTCAGAGCTCGAAGACCGTTTGTGCCCAACACTGGCGGCGACCGCGGGTCGAGAGGAGGTCAGAGGATCAAGCCGCTGGAGCTCAGCTGATGCACCGAGGCAGACCCTGGGGTCCGCGCAGGAGTAGCCAGCTGGAGGCTGCGGAGGGCACGGTGTCCCCTCTCCAGGCCCCCGGGGAGACGGAGCTGATGCCGCCGGGAACCCAGAATCAAACGCCTGGTAAGGGTCGGGATTCCACGAGAGCGGGCCCTGTTTCCAACGATCTCTCTCTATGCTTGTGCACTGGATTCCATTTACAATTCGGGAGATCCAGAAGCTTGCTGCGAACCGCGGGGTTTGGAGCTGATGCTCCCCAAGCCCCAGCTCCAACGTCCGCGCCTGGAATTAGCGGCGCCTCCTAGTTTAGCATTTGATTTTCTAATCAAGCTCTTTGTCCCCTGCGGCCTTAACCCGAGCCCCCAGCTTCGCCGTCTCCCTCGACCCCCGCCTGGGTCTCGCCCTCGCCCGACTTTCCCGTCGAAGGCCCTCGAGTGAGTGATTCCCGGGAGCCGAGGCCGAGGCCGGCGGGTCCGCGGCGCGGGCCGGGGCTGTATGGAAATGGCCAGAGAAGCCGGCGGGCGCGGCGGCGATTTATTCTGGGAGTGACAGCCCCTTTGAGCGCTCAGCGAATGGCATTTTCTGTCTGTGAAAGCCTTTCTTCCCACCTCTGTTCAGATTAGCCCGGGGGATGAATGCGCCCATTATCCAGCCCGCTGACCATTCTGAAACGCCAAATTAATTACTAAGCACTGAATCAGGCGCCGGGGCCGGGGCACCGGGAGGTGTGAAAATAGCGAGCGGCTGGAGCTGGGGAAGAGGCGAGGGGCGCAGCGCCGAGAGGCCGGGCGGGGTGGCCCGGGGCGCGGGCGCGGCGGGGCCCGGGCGGGCTTGGCCGGCGGCCGAGCGCGACCTGCCGGCGTGACCTGGCGCGACCGCGGGCGAGAGGGCTGCGCGGACCCGGCGGGCGGGGAGGCGCGGGGCGGGGGTCGCGGCTCCGGCCGGCCCGCGCTGCCAGGACCGCGGGCAGAGCGCGCCAAGTGCGCCGGGCGCGGGGCGGAGGCTCGGCGCTGCGCCGCGCCGCGCGCGGGTGCGGGTCCCCGAGGCGGCGCCGGGCCCCGCCGCCCCCGGACGGCCCCAGCCCGTCGCCACCCGCGCAGTCCCCGCCCCGGCGCTGCGCCGCTCCGAGGCCTTCCCCAAACTTGGGCGCCGCCCTCCGACCGCAGCCCGGACCCGAGCTCCCCGAGCGCGGGGCCATCCCGGGCCGCCCCCCACCCCGCCCCGGGCCCCGACTCGGGCGGGCCGGACGGCACTTACCTCGCGAGGCGCCGGGCGGGAGAGGGAGGCGAGCTCTCGGCGGCTCCTTCTGGAGTGCGAGGGGCGCGGAGGAGCGCGCGCCTTTAAGACTCTTCCCCGAGACTCCGCCAGGTGGTGTCAGGCCGGCCGGGCCCGGGAGGCTCCTCACCCCCGCGGCCACCCTGCTCCCGGCCCGCCCCGGGCAGAGTCCCAGCCGCGCGCTCCCACTCCGCGCCCCGCGGCGCCGGCTCCGGCCGCGCTGAGCCGGGAGCACGGGAGGACAAGATGGGGACAGCTGGGGACCCCCGGATGCCCCGGAGGAAGCCGCTCATCCTACCCACTCTAGCTCAGGATGGCCCGGGGCTTGAAGGGATCTATTTTTGGACCGGGTGCTGGGGTGGCGCCGGGGGAGGACAGGGTTGGAAAGTCTTGTCCAAGGACGTGCGATTACGTCCCCGCTGTCATCACCTCGGGACGCGCCTGAGGTCCGTGCTAAACAGGTCCTGTCGCCCTTGATCCAAGATGGCGAGCTGACACGCCTCCCCCAATCACCGCGGACAAGACCGAAGCGATAAAACAGAGGGAGAGCTGTCGCCACTTAAAACTAGGGGGAAGTGTCATTCACACTCCTGAAGCAGAAAAGTTTAAGAGGACCCGGGGGAAGGTTGAAGGAACTTTACTTCCTCCGGCGAGAAGCAGGAGTCGGCCTGGAAAGAGCCTAGAGCAAGCCTGTCTCCCGTGTGGCTGCTCCAAGTTCACGGGCGCGAGTGCGTTCACGCGCGGGCCGCACCTGGGAATGCAGCGCGGTGCTCCCCGCCGCTGCCCGGCGCAGGCTGGCAGGCGCGAGCCACCGTTCTAGCCCCAGGTCATTATTAAAATAGTAAATCATGGGTCTTCCTTTCCAGAAATTATTTTTTGACATTTATATTGAGATTGCAGGCTCTATTAATAGTTAACTCAGGTTTTCTGCCTCCGTTGTTGACTATTTATACAAACACCTTCCTCATTCCTGAGTTTCTCATACAACTGAAACGTTGCTTTGAGTAACCCCGGCGGGGGAGGTGGGGGGGACATGTGGACATGGGGACGCACTTTCTGAGTCTTCACGTGTCCAGGAATGTCTCTGTTAACTTCTGAGCAGACACTGGTTGTACATAGGGTCCTGTAAGATCTAGCATCCCTAACCCTTTATGTACCTGTCCAACTTTGCAAGGTAGGGGTGGGTGTCCTTCGCACAAAACAGGGAAGCGAGTGGAAAGTGGTTGCTTTGCTGCTTTGTAGCTAATACACCAGTGGGATCCCTGGACCTAACAATTTGTGACGACCCCTTACTAGTTATGGATTCATTGTCTTCTGTTTATATAGTTGCAGGAACTTCTCCTAGAGAAGTTTTAGAGAATAACATCATTCAAACCTTTCTTCCTTTTTTTTTTTTTTTTGCCACTGGCTTTAGTTTTCTTCACTCTCTTGAAAGAAAAAAACAAACACAGTTTCTGTTAGTGCCTCCCTTACTGATTACTGTTACTGACCTTGGGTTAGTCCTTTCTTCTCTCCTCATTTGCATTGTTTCTCCTTAAAAGGGACAAACTGGGCTACATGACTGCTGTGGTCCCATCTAGCGCCAGCAGGCTGGGAGCACCCATCCCACCACAACAGGATAGCACTGCACACCAAGTAGTGTGGCTGTAAAAAAAAAAAAAAAAAAAAAGACAGGTAATAACAAGTGTTGGTGAGGATGTGAAGAAATTGGAACTCTCATGCATTCCTGGTGGGAATGGGAAAAACGGTGCAGCCGTTGGGAAACAGTCTGGCAATCCATCAAAAGGTTAAACATACAGTTGCCCTATGACCCAGCAATTCCACTCTTAGGAATATACTCAAGAGAAATGAAAACACAAGTCTACGCAAAAACTTGTACTTAAATGCTTATAATAGCCATTATTCATAAGAACCCCAAAAGGGGTAAACAACCCAAATGTCCATTAACTGATAAAGAGATACATAAAAGGTGGCAGATTCCTATAATGCGATATTATTCAGCCGTAAAAGGAATGAGATACTGATGCGTGTTACAAGGTAAATGAACCTTGCAAATGGTGCACTGAGGGAAAGAACCCAGTTAGTAAAGGCCACATGTTATATGCTTCCATTTATTCTGAAATGTCCAGAATAGACAGATCTATACAGACAGAAGGTGGTCTGGTGTTTGTTTAGGGTTGGGGATGGGGCTTGAGGGCCAGGGGGAGTGAATGCTAATGGGATCGGGCTTTCTTTGGGGGCCGATAAACACTGATGTAGGTTGCACCCACCCTGTGACTATACTAAGAAACCATTATACACTTTAAATGCATGAATCGTACGTGGATTATACCTCAATACAGTTGTTATATCCAAAGTCCTTCCTGAGCACATGGTGAGTGTCAGGTGCTGGGGTGAGTACGGGGATGCAGAAGTGAATGAGAAGTGGGTTCTGCCCTCGTGAAGCTTACGGCATCATTGGGGGTTTAGCTATTTCAGGATCTGCCAAAAGAACGAAACAGCCTCCTCTCGCTCTATGCACAAAGACTTCCATGGTCCGTACAAAGACAAGACAAAGGCAACACTTAGATATTGCTTTCCCGTTCTTTTTCCTCCTTTTCTCCTGCCCTGCAGTAGCCCTGCAGACTCAGCGGACTTTGACTCTCAGACTAGTGTCTCCCCAGAGAGCGGCTGCCTGCAAAGCCATAGCACAGTGATCAAAAGCAGCAGCTGCGGATGGAGACAGACCTCCAGAGTTCAAATCCCAGCCGTGCCTCTGGCCAGCTCCTTGCACATAGTCAAGTCACTTACCTTCTCTGTGCCTCCTTCTCTATGGGCAAAATGGGTATAACAGGTCCTACGTCATGAGGAGAGAATGAGTTAATGGCTATAAAATGATAGCATGCAGTAAGCACCTCCTAAGTACTAACTGATAAATCACTCCGTGCTTGTTACCCAGCTGCCAATCAAGGTGCTTGACCCAGCTCACGGACCTGCTATTTCTTCAAGTCCCACTAGGTGGCGCAGACATACCACTTCGGGCGCTGGAAAAAGGCCCCTGAGTCCCTGGCCTGGTTAACTCTGGGCTTTAAGAAACCACCCCAAGAGTTCGCCCCTGCTGTGCTTGCAGCTACATCTGGGAGCTATATATAGCCACATCATCTGTAACTTGGCAAATGTCTCTAGGCAGTGCCACTGGCTGGGAAAAGTGTTCTCCAAGCTAGAGAAACCAGCGCATGCGTACAAATGAAGTGCGTGGTCCGGAGCAAAACGCTCGCTGTGCACCAGCTCACGTCCTGCCGTGGAACGGAGGCGGTGATGCCCCCTCCCACGGCACCCTCCTCCTTTGTATTGCAAATATTTTTTAACGCCCTCCCTTATCACCCTGTAATAAAATGTATAATGTTGCAGCTTTCCCGCACACGTAACTTCCTCCCCCAACATAAGCCGCCGTAAGTGACAGAAGCCACGTGTGGTCAAATAACATGCATTTCGATATGCTAAGGCCTCGGCACGGCTGCATTAAGTGACTAGTGAAATAGTTTGCATGCTTCCATCTCGGAGTAGAATTAACTAGGAAGACCTCAGTGACAGATGATATCTGATGGAGACGTGTGGCTCTATGCGTGGCCCCCGCCCTGGGCAACGTGACTCTCCAAAGCGGGTCAACACGTTTCGGTCAAGCTGCCATTCTGGGAAGTTCGTGTATGTTAAGATTGTGAATCAAGACGAAACAAAACAGATCCTTTGTGTTCGTTAATGAAATAAAATTGGGCTCTGGGCAGAGATGGTTTTTTTCATCTTCATGAAAGTTCAGGGGGACACTTCAAAGTTGTGCGCGGCAGTCCCCTGTATGCATTGCAGGTGTCTGGACCCTGAGGTCCCTGACGACTAACGAGTAGTCATGTCCCCCAGTCACTGTGTTGGCTAAAACTGCTTTACGACAAAATTTCAGTTGGACAATAACCTCTTCGCTGAGAACCACTGGTCCAGGATCAAAATGGCTTTGGGCATGTCTGGCAAAGCCGGCTCTCAGTCGGCCTCGGGCTCAACTTGTAAAAGGCATTTACTTTTCTCTAGTTCATGCAAATACACTTGTCTGGGACAGGAGCTGGGACTCGGGGCAGGGGGGCAGGTGAGGGTTTGCAGAGAGGGGGAGGCTGTAGGATGGGGCCTTTCCCTCCAAGGACCTCCCTTCGTGGAGTTCTTTGTCCGGAAACAGGGGGTGCTGAGGGAGGCTGGGCTCATCTCCCAATCTCGGGCACAGCCCAGTGGTCTTTTTGAGGTTTTTCCTAAAACCCAGCTGGGAAGTAAATCAGCACAGACAGAATCCTGATTTTAGCCACAGGGGCCGGGGCCTCTGAGTAAACCCCTGGCTTACGAGAATTTCCTGCTATACATTTGCTTGGCACGTCAATCTCAAGGTCTTCTTGCTCCGCTTTCTCGGGGTTAGGGCTAGAGGGACCGGGGCTCGGTGGAACAAGGGTTTGACATGTTGGCCTGTCCAGGCTTGTCCCTGGGCTCCATTAATTACGTCCACCTCCACCTGCTATGGGGCTTTTTCCGGTCCGTGCATCTGGCCTCTCCTTTCTCCCGGCAGTTAGGGCACCTCTCCCCCGAACTCTCCCCCCAGCTTTCAGCCTGTTTGTCTTGAGCTGCAGGTATGACACGACCCAATCTCCCTGCTGGTATTTCTGGAATTCAGCTAGTTTAGCAAACGAAGCCTGGATCCCTCCGGAGCGAGGCAGGCGCTCCGCTCTGTACACATTCCACCGCTTCTCCCAATTGATGTCTCAGAGCCAGCTGGTCATGTACAACACAGGTTTTGACACCTCAAGAATTTCCTTCCAGACTCTCTGGCCTAAAAAGGGCAGCTGAAGGGCCCGGAATGCATCCTGTCATCAAACAAAAGGGTCAGAAGCCTTTAACTGTGTATTTCTGCTCTTCAGACAACAGTCCGAACGCCTTCTCACTCAGACATCCACGCACCTGCCGCTGTAAACCTATGTGGCTTATCTAGCGCACATTTATTGACCACCTCCTGTATGCCATGCACTATGGTACAGTGGGAACTGGGCAGGTCCAGTCCCCGTTCTCCTAGGGCTTACGGGCTGGTGGAAAAGACAGACGTTCAATACACAATAACGCAAACAGCTATGTGATTGCAGCAAGGGCGAGCAGTACTAGGAACACGGAGGCCAGGGGAGGGAGCGTCACAAAGGCTGGAGGGGGCCGGGGACCTGGGACTCCAGAGTCACCGACGAAGTTGCATTAATGTTGAGACCTGAGAGATGAGGTGTCTGTCAGCCAGATGAAGAGAGTGGGGAAGAGACTTCCCAGCGGCGGGAACAACGCAGGTAAAGTCCCCAAACCATAAGGCAGGTTGGTGTGGTCAAGAAATTTAATATTCAGGGGCGCCTGGGTGGCTCGGTCGTTAGGCGTCTGCCTTCGGCTCAGGTCATGATCCCAGGGTCCTGGGATCGAGCCCTGCATCGGGCTCCCTGCTCAGCGGTGAGTCTGCTTCTCCTTCTCCCACTCCCCCTGCTGGTGTTCCCTCTCTCGCTGTGTCTCTCTGTCAAATAGATAAAATCTTTTAAAAAAAAAAGAAAATGAAAAGAAATTTAATATTCAGCGTTTATGGATTCCCTCACTTTGTGCTCCGCTTGTCCTAAGAGCTTTAGGGGTATCCGTTCTAATGTTCACGATGGTATGAAATAAGGTACTGTAAGTCCTGTTTTACAAATAAGGAAACTGAGGCATGGGGAGGCTAAGGAAATGTCCCAAAGCCCCCAGCTACAAAGTGACAGAGCCCGCATTTGGACTCAAGTCATCGTATTCCAGAGACTGTATCCTTCTTTTATTTTTTAAAATTTAAAAAAAATTTTTTTTAATTTTAATTTTTATCAAGATGTAATTGGCCTACAACACGGTGTAATTGTAAGGCGTACCATGCCTCGGGTTGATACATACATACTGCAAAAATGATTACAAGGTTAATTATGGCATCTTTGACCTCACATAGTTACCATTTTGCGGGGCTTGTAATTCTGGCGAGAACAGTAAACCTTCACTTTATAGGCAACTTCCAAGCATATGATACAATGTTAACTATAAATGTGCCCTTTGACCAACCTCTCCCCATCTCCCCAGCCCCCCAGCCCCTGGCAGCCACCATTCGACTCTCTGTATGTGCAAGTTCGAAGTTTTTAGAGTCCTCTTACAGGTGAGACCCGACAATATTTGTTTTTCTCTATGTGACTTATTTCACTTGTTATACTGGCCTCATGGCCCAACCCTGTTCTTGCAAATGGCAGAATCTCTTTTTTATGGTGAATAATAGTCCATTGTCTATACAGACCACATTCTATTTACCCCTTTATCTGTCCATGGCCACAGTATTGTTTCTATTTCTTGGCTGTTGTGAGTAACACTGCAATGAACATGGGGTTGCAGATATCTCTTCAAGATAGTGATTTCCTTTCCTTTGGATATATACACCGAGAAGTGAGGTTGCTGGATCATGGGATCAATCTATTTTTAATTTTTTGATGAACGGGGGGGGCTTCCATACTGGTTTCCACGGGGGCTGTGTTAATTTACATTTCTGACAGTGCATGGCCACGCCAGAATGTGATCTCCTGCCTTTTTCTTAGCCATCCTAACAGGTGTGAGTGGTTTGGTTTTTTTAAAGATTTTAACTAATGTCTACACCCAACGTGGGGCTTGAACTCATGACCTCGAGATCAAGAGTCACACAGTCCATGGATGGAGCCAGCCCGGAGCCCCATGGTGTGAGGTTTCGATGTGCATTTCTTGATGATTAGTAACATTGAGCACCTTTCATGTTCTTGCCAAATTCTTGCATGTCTCCTCTGGAGAAATGTCTCTTCAAGCCCTCTGCTCATATTTACATCTGACATTTGGGGTTTTTTTTGGGGGGGGTGTTGGTTTTTGCTATTTAGTTCTATGAGTTCTTTATATCTTTTGGATATTAGCCCCTAATCAGTAGATGGTTTCCAAATACATTCTCCCATTCTGGAGGTTGCCTTTTCATTTTCTGGATGGTTTCTTTTGCAGCTTTTTAGTTTAATGTAGTCCCCCTTGTTTGCTCATACTTTTTCTTGCTTGTATTTTGGCGTCATATCCAAAACAAAGCACTACCAAGATCAAAGTCAAGGAGCTTTCTCTGCTGTGTTTTCTTCTAGCATTTTTTATAGGTGCAAGTTTTCTATTTAAGTCGATCCATTTCAAGTGAACATTTGTGAGTGGTGTCAGATAAGGGGTAGACCTTCACCTGTGGGCGGGGGCAGGCTGGAGCATCCTGTGACCCTGGGTCTAGTGGTGCGGGGCACCGAGTGCAGGGGGTGGGGCAGCTCTGTGTCCAGGGGATCCTGAGGTCTTGTGATGTCCAGCTCAGGCCATGGGAGTCTTCAGCACCAACAACAGCGTGGTTCTTGGCGAGTGCTGTGGGAAATCCGCAATGGCTACAAGGGCTGATGGGGTCCTCACCCTGCCTCTAGGTCCAGCAGCTAGAGACCGGGGCAGGTGGTGGTGGTGGTGGCTGGAGTCGGTGCTGTGCACACTCGCAACTATGCATGTCTGTGTCCTGGCCGGGGCCAGCAGCGATCATACCCATAGTGGGGGGGGGCAGGGCCAACTGTGGGCACACTGGCACTTGTGGGGGCCCAGGCTGTGAACATGGACTCCTGGGGCTTCAGGCTCTCCCCTTGAGCCTGTACATGGCAGTGGATGCCAGTGATAGACGCCAGGCCGGCAGGTGCACAGCTGGAGTGGCTAGTGGCCAGCAAATCCAGCAGTGCGGACCAGTGATGGGGGGGACAGGGCCAGACTCACAAGCAGCTGCCAGGCCCCGGCCACCAGCGTGTGCGCTTCTCTGGCAATACCAGCGGTAGAGGCTGGCGGCAGGGGTCAGGCCGGGGGCAGGTGCACAGCTGGAGAGCGCGCACAGCGCTGTAGGGGTCCAGGCTGGCGTCCTGCACTCCCAAGACTGCAGAGACCTGGACTGGCTGCCCATGCAGACCCCAGGCTCCGGGGGAGGGGGACGCACGGTGGAGAAAGGAGTGGGGAGGGACTCAGGCGACTGGTATCTATAAATTGATTACCTGTAGGGTAAAGACGGGGGCTATCTGCAGGGGTCTGGGGCAGCGGTGCTGGCTGTTAGGGGCTGGGTCATCTGCAGAGGGGGTCCCTCCTGCTGCACGGTCCCTCCCGCTGCACGGCTGCTGCTGGCCACTCCTGCTCTTCTTCACAGTTCCTAACCATCTCTGCACGTCTCAGCCTTACCAGTCTCTTCGAGTGGGGCGAAACTGAAGTGGGGGCCCTCCATGCAGTGCCCCAAAAGGCTGCGTGAGCTCGTGGCTCACCCCTCTCTCCCTTGCCCAGCGAAGGGAGCTCTGTCTGGACGGGGAGTGCCCTCCTGGCCCTGAGTACCCCCCCACCCCCAGGGAATGGGATGATGCAGGCAGAATGAAGCCATCCTTCCTGCCCTTTTTTGAGAGGTTGTTCTGGGTTTTATGCTCCCCTGTGCTGCTGAGGCTTCGGAAGTGGACTCCTGAGCTCTCCCAGACCTCTCTGTGCTCATGGACAGCTGCCTAATTTTGGATCTTTGTCAGGGGGACAGAGTCTGGGGTCTCCAATTTGGCCTTCTTGGTGACACCGCTCTGAGAGATGGTCTCCTTAGCGCCCCCGTCAGAGTCCCCAGGGAAGAGAGAAAGTCACAGTCATGATGGCGATACCACGTTGGACACCTATAAAGAGATGATTGGCCGCCTGGATGGCTCAGTTGGTGAAGCATCTCTGCCTTCAGCTCAGGTCATGATCTTGGGGTCCTGGGATCGAGCCCCACATGGGGCTCCTTGCTCAGCAGGAAGCCTGCTTCTCCCTCTGCCGCTCCCCCTGCTTGTGCTCTCTCTCTCTCTTTCTCTCTGACAAATAAATAAATAATCTTGAAAAAAAGAGAGTGCTGAACAAACACATATCCGCAGTGCAGGGTGAATAGGCTATATTTTATTTTCTATACCCTTTGATGCTGTGGCATCTGGGGTCTTGCGGATCTGGGAGGGCCTTCCTGTCCCAGGGTTAGCTAATTCTAGAGATAGCAAAGGACACCCCCCCACCCCCACCCTGGAGGCTGCTTTGAATATGCAAGCTGGCCAATCCCAAGACCACACCTGGGCTCCCCCCCTCCCCCAGCCACCCTCTGCTCCCCTTGCCCCTGGGTCCTAACCACCCCAGGCCGAGTACCAGTCAACTAGAGACATCCCCTAAACCCCAGAGCCTTCTGGAATGATTCAAACCAGCCAATCCTGAGCCTGCATTACCAGTTTGT
>NW_024423786.1:61492058-61508623 GCF_017311325.1 Ursus maritimus | reverse complement strand
AGCAGAAACCACAACAAAGCCTCTTGCCACGTTTCCCTGCCGCTTCTCCTGCCTCGAGAGCCCCGCTGGGGCTTCCCCAGGAGAGCCTGCATGACCCCGGGAAGTATGAGTAACAGATTTTCTGGCGGCCAGCTTTAGCTCTGCTGGGCCCTTTACTACACATGAACAACTTCAAATCCTACATTTTAAGACAAAGGGACCCTGGACGTTTAGCTGAGGCTCAGGGAGGAGAAGCAGAGAAGTAGGACGGGACTCAGGTCTGCAGGCTCCGTCCCCAATGCTTGTTCCACTGGTCTCCCCAGGAAAGGTCGAAGGGGGCAAGGACGGGCAAGTCTGGGGGTGGGGGGAAGAAAGATGTATATCTCAGACAAAAACAGAGTCGGGAAGGGAGAATGGCATTGGAGCGGGTGTCTGGGTAAGTGGAGGCAAGAAAGGAAGGAACGGGGGATGTATTTTATTTGTTTCTTTTATTAAATTCATGCCAACAATCACTAACAGCACAGTGTCGTGTGACGCTTCCTGTGAGCCAGGGGCTCTTTTAAGTGCTCTCTGCATCACATGGCACTGACCCTACATAACGACCTGATGAGATCAGTACTGTTACTATTGTCATCTTGGAGAGGAGGAAATGGGCGCGCAAAGGTTAAGTAACCTGCCCAAAGCCACCTGAGTGGCTCAGGTTTCTGAGCCCTGTGGTCTGGGGTCTGCTTCCCAACCACTCCATCAGACCTCCTCTCAAATGACTTCAAGGCGGGCTCCCCTATCAACGGGAGCCCATGGTGGGGACAGGTAACCCTGTCCTCTGCTCTGCATTCACAGCAACAGGACGGTGCTCTGCCCCAAGGGGATGTTAGCTCTACTCTCATTCTGGGAGGAGTTATGCTGCTCTGACTATCCTAGTGTCTCCACCCAAGGAGCAGACCATTTTTCTTCCCTAAGGAGCCCCCATGTATGGAGGAGAGAACTTTCCAGAAGGCTAGTGGCCCTCCTCCAATTTCCTCAGAAGCTGCCCCTGTAAGCCCCGGCTCCCCACCAATCACAGAAGCCTCCCCCCACCCCAGGCAGGCTCTGCGTGAGGTTCAGGGGGTCACACCAAGTGGGACCTGCACTGTCAAGGCTGTGTGTGCGTGTGAGGGTGTGGAGGAAGGCGAGGAGGGGATGGTCTGGGGGACATCAGAGGGGGCCATGGGCACTGATGCTCTCTTAGCAGGAGGAGCGAACTCCTCTTTCTTAAATACCAGCACCCCCTCGTGGGGGTGAACCTCCACTCGCCCTCCAGGGGTCTTGATCTGGAGTGTCTGAATTCGGAGGGGCAGAATGCACAGCTTCGTTTTCACTCACCTCCACCCAAAATCTGCCATTTCCTTTACTAATGAACGTGTGCCACAAATCACGGGAGTGTCCGCAAACGGCACCCGTAACTCAGTCCCCAGCAAACGAACAGGGTATTTTATCTCACGTTGGGGTTTTTACAGATAACTTGACATGCCATTTATGTTTGTCACGACATGGAAATGACACCAGCATTGGATTTGCCCCTGGATCACGTTACGTTGCACATTGATAAAGCAGCGGGTGTTACTGGATTTCCGATTTGTTTGTATTTCTGTTAAAAATATAATACGGTATCATTGTTTTTCTTTGTGGTCTTATGTGTTTTATTTTCTGCATTTAACGCCTTATTCTGGGGGCGCCTGGGTGGCTCAGTCGTTAAGGGTTTGCCTTCGGCTCAGGGCGTGATCCCAGAGTCCTGGGATCGAGCCCCACATCAGGCTTCTCCGCTAGGAGCCTGCTTCTTCCTCTCCCACTCCCCCCGCTTGTGTTCCCTCTCTAGCTGGCTGTCTCTATCTCTGTCGAATAAATAAATAAAATCTTTAAAAAAAAAAAAAAGATACCACTACTTACACATTAGAATGGATTAAAAAATATTTCAAAGATAATACTAAATGTTAGCAGAGATGTGAAACAATTGGAACTCATACCTATTGGGGGGAATGTAAAATAATACAGCCTGTTTGAAAATAGTTAAGGCAGTTTCTTAAAATGTTAAAAACTTGGGGCGCCTGGGTGGCACAGCGGTTAAGCGTCTGCCTTCGGCTCAGGGCGTGATCCCGGCATTGTGGGATCGAGCCCCACATCAGGCTCCTCTGCTATGAGCCTGCTTCTTCCTCTCCCACTCCCCCTGCTTGTGTTCCCTCTCTCTCTGGCTGTCTCTGTCTCTGTCGAATAAATAAATAAAATCTTTAAAAAAAAAATGTTAAAAACTTACGTTATGATGCAGCCACTCCCTCCTGAGTATTTGCCCAAGAGAAATGGAAGCCTGTATCTGGGCAAAGACTCGCACAGGAATGTTCACAGCAGATTTATGTATAACAGCCAAAAAAACTGGAAAAAGCCCAAATGTCCATCATAGGCAAATGGATAAATTTTGGTATAGCCATACAGTGGAATATTATTTAGCAGAAAAATGAATGAACTTTTGATAAAGGCAACAGCATGGGTGAATCTCAAAATAACTCGACTAACTGAAAAAAATCCAAACTCTGGCTAAAAAAGAAATAATTTATTCTTTGTCCCTGGTTCCTGGTGCAGAAACTCCTAAAACCTGAGTGAATAGGAGTGTCTTTCCTGAGTGATAGGAGTGTCTTTTGTTATCAGGAGCCCCTTTTGATTACACCTGAGTTTATGCTAATGAGATGGGCGTGGTCACCAGAAAGACCACTTGATTGAAGAGTTGAAACTTTCAGGCGCACCCAGCAGCCTCTAGGAGGGGGTGTCTCGTGGAGATGAAGCTCTATAAAAACTCTTTTTTTTTTTTTTTAAGATTTTATTTATTTGACAGAGAGAGACAGCCAGTGAGAGAGGGAACACAAGCAGGGGGAGTGGGAGAGGAAGAAGCAGGCTCATAGCGGAGGAGCCTGATGGGGGGCTCGATCCCATAACGCCGGGATCACATCCTGAGCCGAAGGCAAACGCTTAACCAATGTACCACCCAGGCGCCCCTATAAAAACTCTTGAACAATGGGATTGGAGGAGTTTTCGGTTGGTGAGCAGCTAGAGGCGGTGGGAGGGTGAAGCCTTTGCCTCGTGCTAAGTAGGATACTAGCAAACTTAATCTAGCAGCCGCATAAGTGAAATAATGTGCATCTTGATGAAGTGGGGTGTTTTCCAAAATTGTGAAATTGGGTTAAGTTTAAAAATCAATGTCATTCATCATATTCACAAAGTTAAAAAAAATTTTTGAAAACACAGGATGATCTTAATAGATGCAGAAAAAGCATTTGATAAAATTTAACACCAGTTCAGAATAAAAACTCTCAGCAAACAGGAAATTTCCCTTCATCAGATGAAGCGTAATTCAAATGCAGTTAATTCTGGGTGAAGTGTAAGAGCGTAAGGACTTTATCTCAATTTTTTATACGGATGGTCAGTTGTGCGAGCACCATTTTATTGAATGCACTCCCCCCTCCCACTTGTCTGTAATACCATCTCTCATAAATCACCTTTCTGCGTATGTGTAGACCTGTTTCCCCTGACCTCTATGTCTATACCTGCACCAATACCACGTCATCATAGTTTTAGAACACATTTTTGTCGCGTGTGAGGAAGTAACCCAGCATCACCTCTGCCCACCCCCTTATTCTTCTTGGGTGACTTGGATACGCTTAGTTCCTTGGTCTTCCCCATACCATTCAGAACACCTTAGCAAGTTCCATTTGCAACTCTGTTGGGATTTTTCTTGGAGTTGCATTGAATCTTCATCAAATTTAGTGAGGCATCATCTCATACTTTCGTGTAATTCTTTAGGCATGGTTTTCCTTAGTTGTCGTTGTTGTTTTTAATAGGTTTATAATGGCTGACTTAAAGTCTTTGTCTACTAAGTCCAACACCTGGACTTGCTCAGGGACACCCTATACTGGCTTTATTTTCCTTGTATGGGCCACTCTTCACTGTTTCTTTGAGGGTCATCGTTTCTTGTTGAATACAGGATATTTCAAATCGGGAAATCAAATTCATACCTCCACTCCAGAGTTTGTTGTTGGTCCCGTTATTTGTTCAGTGAGTTTCCTGGGTGAATTTTGTAAAAAAAAAAAAAAAACAACGACAACGACAACAAAAAACCAACCTGGATTATTTGTAGCGCGTGGTAAGGAAGTCTGTTCGGTTAGCTTGGTGGTCAGCTGAAGATTCGATAGGGCTTTCCTTACGTGCCTTAAAACACGAAGTACCCCACCCTTTTCCAGGGGGTTCTGTGTACTTGTTGGGTGACACCTCGGTGCTCTGACAGCTTACAACGCTGCCGAATCCACTTCCTGCTCAGATCCTCAAGGATCCTCAAGGTCAGTCAGAGGTGAAAGATGAGGGCCCTCTGGGGTCTTCCTTGCTCATGTGCACAGCCTTCTAGACTGCCAGGACTGTGTCTGAACTTTTCAAAGCTCCTCATGAACAATTCAGTCCCCAGATTTTTTTCTTTTACGTGTTTTGGCCAGCCTTTTGTCTGACCCTAACCATACTAGGACTGCTGCCCCAGGCATCTGTGCTGTTAAATAATCCCTCCCAATGCTTCCAACAAGGGACCTGGGAGTAGGGCAACCTCTGAGCCAGGTGAACGGAGCTTTTCTAAGGAGCCGCCCGATGAATTAAATAGTGTCAGTTCTCGGAGTGGGGCACTTTGGGGTTCCCCAAACCCATTCTGCCTCCCTCAGTGGCTGTACGATTGCTGGTTTTCAAGTCTATCTCAGAGCTGGGAACAGGGCGATAGGAACAGGGCAAGTAAAAAAAATGACACAAAGCCTGCTGTTATCACTGACAGTTGAACGCTTTTCTTGAATAAATGCTTCCCAGGTTGTCACCGTCCGAGGATTAACCTTTGGTTAATTTCCAGAGTTCTGAAAAAAAGTTGATTTGGACAGTCTGTGGGTTTTGTTGTCGTTGTTTTGTTTTTTTGGCCGGTGTTCTCATTGGGTTCATGGGACACATTTTAGGAAGTCTTGACTCTGCTATTTTGGAAGTGCTTCTCCAGGATTGCATTAAGTCTCATAGATGAGTTTGGAGAGAACCAATACCTCTATGGTACTTTTCATCCATGAAAATGGGATACCTTGCCAAATATGTAGATCCGCATAAATGTCTTTCGGTGACATTTTACAATATTTTGCTTATTGTCTAGCACATGTTTTATATTAATTCTTATTGCTTATGTTGGTGTTGCAATTTTTTTTTTAAGATATGTCTTTTGTTAGTTGCTGGTATATGGCGACAGAATCCATTTCCTGTGCAGTGATCCTACACGGAGACATCTATTCTTGTTTGGATTAATTTCTCTGCGTCTTCCTTTTAGTTTTGTATGTCAGCAATGCTATAATCTGTGAATTTTTTCTTCCTTTACAGTGACTTCACATTGTGCTGTTGTTGTTATCCCAGCGTTCTGGCTACAGTCTCTAATACGATGGTGAATAGAAGTGGTAACATTGCATGTCCTTGTCTTGTACTTGATTCTCTTTTTTGAATCCAGGTGTTTTTATTCCGTATTGACTGCTCTTGGCAACATCCCTCAGCTCATTAACTGCTCTTTCAAAAACAGCTTTACTGAAATAAAATGCACATACCAGACAACTCACCCATTTAAATTATACAATCAAATGGTTTTTCATATACTCAGCGTGGTGAAACCATCACTGTAATCGACATTTTCATCTCCCCAGAAAGAAACCCCATACCCTTCAGCAGTCACCCCCCCATAGCCCCCAACTATCCCACCCCTAAGCAACCACAAATTTACTTTCTATCTCTATGGATTTGCCCATTCTGGATATTTCATAATAAATGGAACTATACACTATGTGGTCCTTCGTGACTGGTTTCTTTCACTGAATAGTCACCGAGATATCAACATAGGCTGTTCCTGATTTCGCACCCCCCTTACAAGAACAGCCAACATCTATTCAAGAACAAGACATCACCGAGAGCATCCTAGAATATGGGGATGAGGCTGAGCGCCCCCCCCCCCCGCATCTCAGAGACCAAGACACACTTAGAATGAAGCTTTTAGGGTTCATCTACGTCATAACGTGTGCCTGATTTTAAAAAGGATACTTCCAATATTTCCTCACTGAAACTTTCTGTTATAGGTATTTAATAGATGCCCTATTTCAGGTTAGGGAAGTTCTGGTCCTAGTTTTCTAAAAGTTTTTCTTTCTTTCTTTCTTTCTTTCTTTCTTTCTTTCTTTCTTCTCTTTCTTTCTTTCTTTCTTTCTTTCTCTCTCTCTCTCTCTCTCTTTCTTTCTTTTTTTCCTTTTTTCCCCCATAAATCGAAGACTTTACCAAATGCCTTCTTGGCATCCAACCAGGTAATTACATGACGTTTCTCCTTTCTCACTGTTACTATGATGAATGACATCACAGAATTTTCTCACCTTTGAAATTTGAAAGACTTGCTTTATGACATTGCACGTGATTAATTTGTTGTCACACGTGTGCTTGAGATGATTATGATTTTTTCCAATTATTGGGTGTGGGGTTCTATGTATGTTCATCAATTTCAGTTTAATTGGTTTCGTTCAAGTTTTCTATAGGTTTACTACGTTCTGTATTTTGAAGTATTAATCATTCAGAGAGGATTGTCGAAAGCTATCACAATGACAATAGATTTCTCAACTTCTTCATGAAGTTTTATTAATCATTGCTTTATATATTATTTAGATTTTTAAAAATTGGTTTTGTACAAGTTTAGATTTGTTCTACTGCTGGTGTATTAAACCTGTATCATTATATAATGCCTATCTCTATCTCTAATAATACTTACATCAACTTTAACGTGAAATTGACACAATCGACCACCTTTATTTTAGTTAGTATTTGCTGGGTGTTTCTGTTTTCAGCCTTTAAATTTCAACCCTTTTGGGTCTTCATACCTCAGATTTACCTCTCATAAACTGCAACGAATTGAATTTTGTTTTATCCAATCCAACAATCCCTGTTAATAGGTCACTTTGTTTCATTATGATGGTTGATGTGTTTTGGCTTGTTTCTGCCGTTTTAGCTTGGTTTCTATATTTCTCACTTTTTCTATGTTTCTTTTTTCCCTCCTCTCTTGCAGTTTTGGGGTGTGTGTGTGTGACTAGAAGCTTACATGATGTACGTATATATAGACACACAAATACTCATATACCGGACATTTTTTGTGTGATTGATTCTCAGAGGGGCACCTGGGTGGCTCAGTCAGTTAAGTGTCTGCCTTTGGCTCAGGTCGTAATCCCCGGGTCCTGGGATTGAGTCCCATGTTGGGCTGCCTGCTCAGTGGGGAGTCTGCTTCTCCCTCCCCCCTCTGCGGCTCCCCCTGCTCATGCTCCCTCTCTCAAATAAATAAATAAATAAACTCTTAAAAAAAAAAAAAAGACTGATTCCCAGAAATGGAATTTCTAGGTCAGAAAGTTCTATACTGTTTTGAAACTGCATTTTAAAGCTCATAGTTCATGGACTCTTCTCCATGTCACTAAATATTCTCCTGTAATAGTATTAATTAATTGTTCATGTTTTATTATTGCATAAATTAAGCATATTTTAAAACTAATTCTCTATGTTTACATATGCTTGTTCCTTATAAATTTTTCACGGCTTTAAATTATAAGCAAACTGGTGATTAATACTCTTGTGCATACAAGATTGATTTATTTTTCCTTCAAATAAATTCCTAGAAGTACCATTATTGGATTAAGAGTACATGCATTTTGACGTTCCATACACAACACCAAATTTATACTCACTGTACAGTTTACAAGAAGTAGGTCTCCAAATGTATGAAAACTGTGGGTAATATAAATTCTCCTATCTTTGCCTAGCTGTCAGGTGGACGTTTATATCTCCCTTAATTTACATTTTCACTTACAGTTGAGCACTTTTCATATACTCATGGCTACTTGTATATATTTGGTGAATTGGCAACTTCTCTGCTCAGATCACTCTTCTTTCGGGGATATAATTTTTTTAATGTAAAAAATATGTTTTATAATAAGGATGGAGCCCTTTGTTATTGCAAACATTTTGCCCTACTCTGCCATATACCTTTTCATTCAATGTCTATGGCAATTTTTCATGTAGAGAAGTTATTTTACATTAAAATATTCAAATCCATCTTTTCCTTCCTAACTCCTGATTTTGGTGTCAAGCTTTAAAAAGCCAGCTCCAGGGGCGCCTGGGTGGCACAGCGGTTAAGCGTCTGCCTTCGACTCAGGGTGTGATCCCGGCGTTATGGGATCGAGCCCCACATCAGGCTCCTCCGCTATGAGCCTGCTTCTTCTTCTCCCACTCCCCCTGCTTGTGTTCCCTCTCTCGCTGGCTGTCCCTATCTCTGTCGAAGAAATAAATAAAATCTTAAAAACAAAAAAAGCCAGCTCCAGTTCCAGCAGCATATACACACATCCTTTTTTCCTTCTGACTTCTCTTGTTTTACTTAATTTTTACACGTGCATCTTTAATTAGTCAGGGTTTTTGTAGTGTAAGATTTGCGATAGAAGCCACGCTTACTTTTTTCCCCTTCTATGGTTAGTTGTCCTGATCCATTTATTGGATAATAGATCCTATCTTCTTTAGCACCTATTACATTCATTCAGATACTCGTGTTTGTTTCTGACAAATCAATTTGGCCCCATTGACGTTATACCTTATACATATAGTACTATCTTGATTTTTTTTAAAGATTTTATTTATTTATTCGATAGAGATAGAGACAGCCAGCGAGAGAGGGAACACAAGCGGGGGAGTGGGAGAGGGAGAAGCAGGCTCCCAGCGGAGGAGCCTGATGTGGGGCTCGATCCCATAACGCCGGGATCACGCCCTGAGCCGAAGGCAGACGCCCAACCACTGTGCCACCCAGGCGCCCCCAGTACTATCGTGATTTTATGGGACTCTGATTTCATAGAACATCTTCCTATCTCGGATGGCAACTCTTCTCATTACTAAACCTTTGAAAAAGTTTCTTGGCTATTCTCACACAGCTTTTTTTTTGTGATACAATGTAAAATCGTTTTGTCAATCTCCTTCCGTCTCACCAAAGCTTTATTTGGCTTTTAATCAAAAGTGTATTACATTTATATACTCAACTGGGAAGAATGAATATCTCTGATAACATCATTTTCCAATTCAAGAACATAAGGTGTTTTTCCATTTATGCAAGGCTTTTTTTTTTTTGTATCCCATAATAAAGTTCATAGTTTTTGTTTTGTTTTGTTTTTTAGATTTTATTTATTTATTTGAGAGAGAGAGCATGAGTGGGAGGCAGAAGCAGAGGGAGAGGGAGAAGCAGACTCCCTGCCAAGCAGAGAGCCTGACTGGGGGCTTGGTCCCAAGATCATGACCTGAGCTGAAGGCAGACCCTTAACCTACTGAGCCATCCAGGCACCCCTATAGTTTCTTAAATAACAATTTTATTGAGATATAACTCATATACCATATAATTCACTCATTTAAAGTGTACAATTTTTTAAAAGATTTCATTTATTTATTTGTCAGAGAGAGAGAGAGAGCACAAGCAGGGGGGCAGCAGGCAGAGGGAGAAGCAGGCTCCCCGCTGAGCAAGGAGCCTGATGCGGGACTCAATCCCAGGACCCTGGGATCACGACCTGAGCTGAAGGCAGACACTTAAGTCGAGACACCCGGGCATCTCTAAAGGGTACAATTAAACGGTTCAATCATATTCAGAGTGGGACAATTGTCATCATAGTCAATTTTTGAAAGTTTTCATCATCCCAAAAAGAAATCCCATACCCATTAACATTTACGCCCCATTTTCCTCCAACCATCTCAGCCCAAAGCAACTGCCCATCTGTTTTTGGTCTGTGTGGCTTTACCTCGTCTGAACATTTCACGTAAATGGAATTATATAGTATGTGGTCCTTTGAAACTGGTTTCTTCCACTTAGCATGATGTTTTCAAGGTTTACGGATATTATCACATGAATCAGTACCTCATTTCTCTTTATGGCCAAATAATAGTTCATGGAATGCATACACGTTTTAGTCACCATTGGTCCTTTGATGAACATCTGTGTTGTTTCCACTTCTTGGCTATGACGAATAAATCTGCTGTGAATAGCCATGTACAAGTTTTTGTGTGTGCATGTTTTTACTTTTACATGCATATACCCAGAGTGGAATCGCCAGATCGTATGGTAACTCTAGGTTGAACCTTTTGAGGACCTGCCAGACTGTTTTTCAAAGCAGCTGCACCACTTCACATTCCCACCAGCGGTGCATGTATGAGTGTTCCAATTTCTCCACATTCTTCTCAACACCTGTTATTATCTTTTTTATGATAGCAGGTGTGGGAGATATTTCATTGTGACTGATTTGCAATTCCCTGATGGCTAATGGTGTTAAGCATTTTTTTTTCACATACGTGGAGGCCATTTGTTTATCTTCTTTGGAGAAATCGCTATTCCTATCTTTTGCCCCTTTTCCAATTGGGTTATTTGTCTTTTTATTATTGAGTTATAGGAGTTCTTTACATATTCTGGATTCAAATTCCTTATATATATGATTTGCAAAAGTTTCCTCCCATTTTGCGGGTTGTCTTTTGTTTCTTGATGGTGTCCTTGAAGCACAAAAGTTGTTCACTTTGGTAATGTCCACTGTATCTACTTTTGTCTTCTGTTCCTTATGCTTTTGATGTCATCCATCATTTACTCCAAAGGTCACAAAGATTTACACCTACGTTTTCTTCCAAGGGTTTATAGTTGTAACTCTTACATGTAGGTCTTTACTCCATCTTGAGTTCATTTCTATGTGCGGTGTGAGGTAGGGACCCAGTTTTTCCATATGGACAGCCAGTTGTCTCAGCATCGTTTTGGAAAAAAATTTCTTTCCCCCTTTGGATTGTTTTGCACCCTTGTCAAAAAATCAATTGATTGTAAATGCTTGGGTTTATTTCTGGACTCTCAATTTTAGTCCACTGATCTATGTGTCTACTTGTAGCTTCGTGGTAAGTTTTGGAATCAGGGAGTTTGAGCCCTTCAACTCTTTCTTTTCATGATTGTTCTGGCTCTTCTGGGTCCCTTGGATTTCCAGTCCCTAGGTGTTCTTCTTGCTGGGATGACTGAGCTCTATTTTCTATGTGGTCATTGCTGGTGTGCAGAAAGCTACTGAATGTCATACATTTGTTTTTGCGTCCAGTTACTTACTAAACTCTCTCAGAGGTTCTAAACATTGCTCAGGTCATTAGCTGGGGTTTTTCAGGTAGACAATTGTATCTTTTGCAAATAACAATAAGCTTGACGTTGCCTTCATGAATTTCTTTCTTTTTTTAAAAGAGATTTTATTTATTTATTTGAGAAAGAGAGAGAGAAAGCACAAAGGGAAAATGAGAGGAAGAAGCAGACCCCCACTGAGCAGAGAGCCCGATGCGGGACTCGATCCCAGGACCCTGCGATCATGACTTGAGCTGAAGGCAGATGCCCAACCGACCGAGCCACCCAGGCACCCCTGAATTTATTTATCTTATTCATTTTTCCACTGTTATTGATTTCCCTCGAATTTCAGAATATTGTTGACACCATCCACAGCGTGACATCCTTGTTTTATTCCTCATTTTCACAGGAATGCNAGGAATTACTTTGCTCTTGAGGACTATATTTGCTCTCCATTCCGGGTCATCACTAGGTATCTTCTTGTTTGTTGGACTGCGATCGATGCATTTATCATCTTGACAAGGTCTTTCTCCCCCCAGTCACTATGCGTTTTCATCAGGGCACATCTTATTAAGGTAATTATATGGTTTTTCTCCTGTGTCCCATTCGTATGATGAACAACATTCATAAACTTTTAACGTTGGCCCTCCTTCCATAAACGAAGTGTCTCCGGAGCCAGTGGGAACAAATTAGCTCACATTAACAGAAATAACTCGGGTCTCACTGGTGCGGCTCCCACCTGCGTAATATAAAACAGATGTCACCGACTGGAACTCAGTAGGGTCATGTCTGGTTTGGCCTGCCAGGGGTTTTAAAACACTGTTTCGAATTAGCTGCCAGCATTTAAAAATCAAGGGATTTCAGATTAATAATTCCAATTTCTGATCTCTCTTTAAAAATGATAAAATCTGACCACACCAGTCCTGCAGTCCCACATGCCCACAGCCCGCTGGAGCTGCCCCCACTGGGTGGGGAGGGGGAGGCGAGAGAGGGGCTCCTTTAGCTTATTTGCATGCTTTCCACACCCTGTTTTCTCCATACCCCATTGTTTCCTAGACATCAAGGTCAAGGGTCAACTGCCAGCTTTGTATTCCTGTCGTTTTTCTTATAACGGGATTAGGCGAAGGTGAAATATTTCTTGTAATCATGTCTCTAGCGAATGTGGAAAAAAAGAGAAGAAGCCAAGAGGGTTATGGGCTTCAAGAGACATGGAAGCAACGGTATATATATCCGGGGAAGCAAAGGATATTCCTATAGGTTTAATATGCAAAGTGTGTCTCTTGGAAGAATACAGTGGAAGATGCCACCAGAAAAGAAATCATAAGAGTACTGTGTGTGGGGAAAGAAAATCTTATGGAACTGGGGGAAAATACAAGAATGAAATGTCAACAGGGTTTGTTTCAGGAGGCACAGAGTAGCAACAATGCTGTCATGAAACTCCCTCCTATAGGAAATGAACACCTTCTGGCCAGTTCGGTCCATAAGCTCGACCTCTTGGCTCGCAGAGACACTCGAGCTTCTGGGCCCTGTGCCTGTCTTCCAGCTTCTTTCTCGCTGTGTGCTTCTCCCCACCCTCTCTTCTGGCCCTTCTGCTGCTGTGTCCAGATTGGAGGACCCTAATGAAAGCAGCTCCTTGTGCTCTTGCCTGACGCTCTTTCCCCATCGGGTTCAGATGCTAAGCTATGAGGCTGGCCAGCGATAGCGGTCACACTCCCACTGGTTGCAACACCAAAGAACAGGCTTGGAAGGAGTGGGGGGTGAAGGTTGGCCCCATCTCCACCGGCTGCTCCCCAAATGTCCCATCTAAATTTTAAAATGGTGGCTGATCAGTCAGAACATCAGTGTCTCCTATGTTGACCTTCTGGAACTTCCACTGGAGGTCACTCTTCCCACAAACCCGTCTTCACAAGCCCCTGAATTTTGACCAGCGATGCTTTGGGGAAACCAGTCCACGCGAGGCATCAAATATGTCTGAATCCCTTTAGGGCTCCTCCAGGATGTTGGCATTCCTCGAACAAACCCTACTTTGTCGTGGCGTATTACCGTTTTCACGAAAGGCCGAATACAGTTTGTGCTTATTTTACTTGAGATTTTTATATCTGTATCGTAGAGAAGAGTGGTCTATAGTTTCCTTTTTAAGTTTTAATAGCAGAAAACGAAAGGGGAAGTTTTTCAAGTGTTTGTAAGATTCGGAACATTTATTTATTTATTTTTGCTCTTTAAAGTTTATATGTTGATACAGTTTTCGAATTACAAAAAAAAAAGTTGCGAAGAGAGTTCCCATGAAACTTTCAAGCAGCCTCCCTACATACTAGGATAGAACATGACATAGTATGATTATTGAAATCAGGAAATTAACATTGATATAGTACCATTAGTGAGTCTACAGACTTTAGTCAAATGTTGCCACTAATGTCCTTTTTGTTGGTCCGGGATCCAGTCCAGAATCCCTCATTGTATTCAATTGTTGTGTGACACTGTCCCGTGGTCTTCTGTGTCCTGACCTTTACGCTGTTGGAAGATTTTGCAGAATGTCCCTCCATTTGGCTTAGTCTGATGTTTTCTTATGGTTAGACTGAGGTAAGGCATTTTTTAAAAAAATATTATTTATTTATTTATTTAATTGTGAGAGAGAGAGAGAGAGCGCATGTGCACATGTGAGTGGGGGGAGGGGCAGAGGAAGAGGGACAAGCAGCAGGGAGCCCAACAGTGCAGGGCTCAGTGCCATGACCCATGAAATCATGACCCATAAGATCATGACCTGAGCCAAAATCAAGAGACGGATGCTTAACCAACTGAGCCACCCAGGTACCCCCAGGGGTAAGGCATTTTTGACCAGAATGCCATGGAAATGATGTGCTCTTCTTAGCACATCAAATCAAGAGATAAAGGATGTTTCTATGCCTTGCTATGATACTGTCAATATTTTTCACTTGGTTAAGGTAGAGTCTCCCTGGTTTCTACACTGTCAAGTTACTATTCTTTCCTTTGTAGCTAACAGGTGTCTCGGGGAACTACTTTAAGTCTAAGCAAATAACCCATTCATCATCACACCTTTGGCCAACACACTGAGCATGCATTGATGATTCTTGCCTGCAAAAATTATTACTGTGATGTCTGCCAAATGGTGATTTTCTAATTCCATCATTCCTTCTACATTTAGTCATTGGAATTCTACCATTAAGGAAGCGTTGTCCGTTCTCCGTTTACTTACTTATTTATTCAATTTCAGTGTTTCCTTGGTGATTATTTTCAGAGCACTGAGGATAAATGTTAGAAGAGGAAGCAGAGACAGGGTAGAATCCTCTTTGAAAACATAAGACAGTGAAAGGAGAGAGATTACAGATGGACATATATTTTTATTTTATTTTTTAAAGACTTTATTTATTTATTTGAGAGAGAGAGAGCACAAGCAGCGAGAGTGGGAGAGGGAGAAGCAGACTCCCCGCTGAGCGGGGAGCCTGATGCAGGACTCAATCCCAGGACCCTGGGATCATGACCTGAGCCAGAGGCAGACACCCTACGGACTGAGCCACGCAGGCACCCCAGACATACATTTTTAAGTAAAGCAACTACAAAGAGCTGTACAAAGTGTTACGGAATCAGGTGCCACACGAGTGCCCTTGAGTGACAAGGGCACCTCCAGTCTCACCAACGGCTTGGGGAAGGTCAGAGTAGAAGGTGGAACAATGTGCCTGAGTGGTTGTAGTTCCAAGTTCTGGCCAGTAGGTGTCAGGTGTTGACCAGATCTCCAGGGCAGTGGCCTGGCCTCTGAGGACACGGAGACACGCAGGTGGAGCTCAGTAAGGGGGTGGGATACCACGCAAACCCAGGGGATGCAGGATGGGACTAAGTGGGCTTCATGGCATGCTCAGCTCCCTGGCAGTGAGCTCTAACAGGCAACTCTGCTTTCCTCTATCTTCAGGTTTGGGAATACCAAGGACATGGGGAAAGTCAAGGATGCCATGACTTCTCTAGGGTCTTCTTGGGCCTTGCAAGTGATGTCGCAATCCAACACATCAATCCGGCGACCCAGTTCTTGATTCCTGGGCAGTTCCACCCCAGCGTCCCCACCCTGGCCACCTTGGGCTGTCTCCCTCTCCCCCTTTCTCCTTTTTTCGTGGTGGAAAAGAATAGGGATTGGGGATCCTGGAGTCCGTGCCCACCCTTATCAAGTCGTGTGACCGCAGCGTGCCCTCTCAGTCTTCCGTGGCTCTGGTTCCTTATTTGTGAACTGGTGGCGTGCGGGGGTCCTGGTGGGGATGACGCATACAAATACTAGACGGGGCTCTGCGCGCCTTTCCAGCTCGAACTGCAGGCTGGAACCAGACCGTCGTCGTGTTCGCCCAAGGGTACTTTCTGTTTCTGTGTCTTTGGGGAAGTTGCTTTTTCTTGGTATTTTGGGAGTCAGGAAGAGAAAAGTCATTGGTGTACACATCTCTCAAAGCCTCAGGTAGGGCTGTGGCTTTTGACCAACAGTAACGTCCGACCTTGTGGCCAGTTTCAAGCGCCGTCAACAGATTATTGTGACACAGAGTCCCATTCAATAGTGGAAGTGGAAATTTCAGCCTTGCCCTGTGTTAATTCTGAAATCAAGGGCTATTCTTTCCTTGCGAGGGCTGCCGGCACAACGTTCCTACCCTCATTTTGTAAGCGTGGAAACGAGGCACAGGGCAGCGCAGGGACTCCCGCAATTCCGTGCTGAGTTTTTCCTGCCAGCGTGTCTGTGGGGGGAAGGAGAGGGGTGCCAGAAGAGGGCCTGGACTCAGGAGACGACCCCTCCCCCCGCTTCGGGGGCTGAGAAATGGCCCAGTGACAGCCACCGGCGGAGGAAGGGGGGATGTCAGCCCGGAGGCTGGAGGTGCGGTGCTGAAAGCCTGCCTTCTTGCAGAGGGGTGGGGGTCCAGGAGCCCGTCTGAGCACCAGCGGTGCAGGCATTTTAAAGGTTAAGAGCACCCAAAGAAAATAGAAGTAGGAGGAGGAAGTGGGGCGCTGGGTCGCAGTGAGAGAAGGAAGCAGCTCGTCGGAGCTTCCCCTTTCTCCTCCTTCCCCGAAGCCCCCACCCCAAGCCTCCCTCCGGCTCCGCCTACCCCTTTTGCGGGGTCGAGGCTGCGCTTCCGCTCCCCGGGACAGGCCGCACCTGACTCCCGGGGGGTGAGTGGCGCTCGGGACCCCTCCGGCCGCGGCCGCCCACTCGTGGGGGCCCGTCCCTTCCAGGGCAGACGCACTCCACGCTGGGGCCGCAGCTCCCGTGCTGCGCGGGGTCTGCGGGACTCGGAGAAATGCGTGGGCCGGCCGGCCTCTCGCCCGGGCGCCCCGACCGCCAGGTGGCGCTAGAGACCGGCTGGGCCACCCGCCCCGCCCCGCCCCGCCCCGCCCCGCC
>NW_024423786.1:61475923-61492048 GCF_017311325.1 Ursus maritimus | reverse complement strand
CCCGCCCCGCCCCGCCCCGCCCCGCCCCGCCGCGGCGTGGCCCCGCCCCCGGCCCGCCGTCCGAGCACAGCCCGGGCCGATGCTGGGACTCGCCGCGCGGCTCCAGCCCGGCGCGGTGGTCCGGACCGCACGCGAACCGCGGGGAGTCACCGCTGGAGAGGGGCTCGGCGCCCGGCGGGAACTGCAGGTGCGTGGCCGGGCGGGCGGCGAGGGCGAGGGCGTGCGCGGGGGTGTGGGGAGCAGCGTGGGGACCGTCGGGGAGCCGTGGGCTCTGAGAGCGGCGTTGGCCGCGGGCGGGCTGGGCAGCCCCGCTGTGTCCCGGCCCCAGGGGGCACGGGCGTCCGTGCATCTGCCCTCCCGGTACTCCCGGAGGCAGAAGGGGCGTCCGGGGGGCCACTGCCTAACCCTGGGGTGGTGCGCGTCCTCCCGCCTCCCTCGCAGGTCGGCCCGGGTGGGGGTCAGGAGCCCGCGCCCCTCCGCCTGGGGACGGTGGCGGTGAGCGTGGGCGTCGCCTCCAGGACCCCGGCGTCGCGGAGGTGCCTAGGCGCCGGCCGCTCTTCTAGAGCACTGCTCGTCGGCGCGGCGGCAGGAGCCGTGTTTACACCCAGGTGTCCCTGCGTGACTTCGCGGGTGCGTGTGTGCAGGTGTGTGCGCGTGCGCGCTGGCCCATTCCAGGCCCGGGGTAAATAAGCGAGAGGTTCAGGTCAGTAGGAGGAAGGCGATGGTTCAGGGGGAAAAGGAACGCGAGATGAAAGCAGCAGGATGTGGTATCAAGTGAGTTAACAAGCCTCTGCGCAGAGACGAGGGGTGGGTTTAGGCGAAATGAGGGCTAAAAGTAGGCCAGGTCGGCCCGGAAGGCCCCTTCTGGATCGCCCTTCCCTTCCTCCCTCCCGTGGTCGCTGCATCTTCTCGTCCACACTCTTCCTCCTGGCCTGGCCCACCTGGTAAGGCGCTGGTTCCCAGAGCTCGTTAAAGCACACAGTCCCCAGGGCCGACTTTGGGGGGGGGGGATGGGGGGGAGGTCTGGTATCTGTATTTTTCTAAAATTTGAATAAGCTCCTTCAGTGATGCCCTGGAGCCCTTGCTTGGGAGCCCCATGTGATGTGGAAAGGAGACTTGAGCTGCCTCCGGGGTCTTGCTGCGTGACCTTGAGCATCTTCTGCCCCTCCCCCAGCCCGTTGCCCTCTCTGTAAAATGGGCTGTAATAGTGGCCTCACGGGGCTGCGGGGAAATTCCATGAGAAAAGTGTGACGAGACTAGCTGCACATGGGAGCGGCTTCCTGGGTGTTTGCAGAACAGGGGCATGGAGATCAGGGGCTTCCCTGCCTCCTCCCCGTGCCCGCTGGGGCGCGCGTCCAGGAAGACAAAGAAGGTTTCTAATGGTCAAGCTCTCTCTTCCAGGATACCCTCTCTTTTCAGGATACCCTTCCCTGCTTTTTGAACCATAAGCAGCCAGAACTGTAGGGACAGGCAGGCTTGGGGTCTTTGTATATGGGGCCTCATTGGGGTTTTAAGCACCCCCCCACACACACACACCTCCAGCTTAAGGGGGAGATGATTATCTTCTCTCCCCAACTTGTAATAGAAGCAGACCACCTCCGCCCCCCTTGCTCGTTCCCATGCTGCTCTGTTTGCTGCTTTCCGGGATAATCCGTGGAAGCTAAGTGGAGGTACTAGGTGGAAAGTGTGTCTGGGGTTACTGGAGGAGTACTGATGATGAGGTTCTCCACACTGATCAGGGGGCCGCCTGGCTGAGAAGCGGCAAAGGAAGACAGCCAGAAGCCGCCAGTAGCGTCTTGGGCAGCCCAGAGGCCCCAGCTTGGATTCCCCTACGCACTCCGGCCTTGCTGACTCTGCCTTCCTTCCAAGGGTCTCACCCTGGTGGGCCGACCTGGCCAGCCCTGCGGGATCCCTGTGAACCCAAAGCCTTGTCTGGCTCAGCTGTGGGTGGGCTGAAGGCCTGGATCAGCGTCCTAAGGAAGGAAGCTTCTAGAGGGGCCAGAGAGTGATGAGCGGTCATTCAGTTTGATTTTTAAGCCTCTGGCGTAGATGTGTGTGGGAGGGGAACAAAGGAAGGGTTACATCTGACTTGTGCGCCAAGGGAAGATGAGATGTTCCTAGAGCAAACGTGTATGACGTATTAGGATAGTCTGTGGATTTGAAGACATACATATTTTCACATTTTAACGACTCAGACTTCAAGATGCATCTTACCATTATAATAGACAGCAATATTTCTTTCTTGGTAGCGCACAAAATAATGGCTTTGGGGGCATGAGTGGTGGCCCACCACGGGTCCTTTCTGTTTGCTTCCAGGCTCGCGGCGGAGTTCTGGATAACTGGGGGTTTCCTTCCGGATAAGGGAGATAGAGCTGTAGCAAGGTGTCCCCAGTAGGAGGGTGGGGGCTGAGGGATAGGACGCAGTGGGTGACTGGTGACACAGAGCGGGCGCTGGGTCCTTCTTGGGTCTGGTGGGTCTACCAGTTGGGGTACTAGGCTCCAGCCTTACCCCAGCTCCCTGCTCAGCCTTGCTCCTGTTGCCGTGATCACGTAAGGCAACAAATCGGAGCAAGAATTTCGACTGTGAACCCTTCAGAGCTGCCACCACCCTCTGGAGACGGCTCATACCCCTTGGCATGGCTAGCCAGGCCTCCCGCCAGCCAGCTCAGGGCTACCCTGTTGCTGTATCTCCAGAAGCTCGGGCAAACCCCAGTGCCTTTGCACCTGCTATTCCTTCTCCACACATTGCCATTCCCTTCCTCTACTGCCCAGTGGACTGTGACTCCATCCCCCCCTTTCAAACTTCATCATGTTTGAAGTCTTTTCCAACCACCCCTCCCCACTCCCTGGCCCTGATCATTCTCCCTGTCCTCACCACACCTTGTGTGTCCTCCTGCCTGAGTGCTGACCCGTCTGGCCTACAGGGTCTGACCAGCAACCTGTTGGCTTGCTCACCTGAGCCACCTGATGGTATGTGTGGCTGTTAAGCTGTCACCATGAACGCCCCCCCCCCCCAATGTCAGAGGCAAGAAATCCATGCATGCCAACAATGGGAGTTGCCCCTGTGCAGGAGGGTGGGGTCAGGAGGGAGGGGTGTGCTTTTCATTTTCGTGTCCTCTGGAGTCTTCTAGCTGCTGTTATTGACCTAGGCAAATGAGGCTGTGTGGTTTCCTTGTTGGGGGCAGGGGCTGGGGTGTGAGGGCTGAAGGTGGCGTCTCGGCTTCTGCCTCCCATGGAGTTGGTTGGCCTTATTTCTGCCCATCTCCTCCACTGCTAGGCACGCGACCTTGGGTCCGTAGGTGTGCGTCCCCAAGGGTGTCTGTTGTCACCGGCATGGAGGTGTGTAACAGGTGCTCTCTGCAGTCCCTTCCTGAGCTCCCACCTTCCCCTAACTGGCTCAGCACTTCTCCACGGAACACCTTCCTTGTACCGGGCAGGTGCTGGGCTCCCTCCCTCCCTCCTGAGCAACACAGACAGTGTTCCTGTCCTCCCAAGATTCGAGATTCGTCAGGCGGGCAAGACGCTAGACTCACATCCCATTTCATCACAATGGTGAGGATTAATGGGGCCTGTGATTTTACACAAAGGGAGCTCCCTATAGCTTGGGGGGGTGAAGGAAAGGCTTCCTTAGCGAAGTCTTATTCATGGTGAGACTTGAGAGATCCAGGAAAGAAAGAAACAAGAATGCCGATCACAATAATCTCTACCATGACGCCCTGAGCTCGCCCAGTGTGTGGCGTGGACCAGCGGCTCAGCGCCTTGGAGGCCATTCGTTCTATTAGCGGTGCTTCCCTTTTCTGCGGCACTTATCATCAGCACAGAGCGTGTTTCACTGCTGCCCTGGGCCCCTGGCAGGAGGCCCTTGCCTCGGTGCCTTCACAGCGGCCCCCAGCAGCAAAGGGAGCCCCCACGGCACGCTGTCTGCTGGGCCTTTATTCTGTGCGTCTCCGGAGCGGCTGCCCTTACAGGGTTAACAAACCCTGGTTTTCTATCATCCGGTCACCCCCCACATCCTTCTTCTCCATCCAGAGCGGTCCTCCCCGGACCACAAAGTCCATGCAGGCGCTGAGGTGTGCGGGGCTTGGGGTCTGAGCGTCTGTGCTTGAATTGCCACGTGGTTTGGACTCTTGACACGAGTCACATCGTCACAGAGCCATTTCCACGCAGCCAGGCTGAGGAGGCCCACCTCCTCGGTGTGTTTTTCTGGGTTAGATCACATCTACACCTACCGCTCTTGCAGGAGACTTTTGAACGCTCTCTAGATAATGGGCTTCCTTGATAATGGAGATGATAGGTTATCCACCCCTCTTCCTCCCGCACGGCCAGAAAAAGGCACACGTGTGCGTACACACACAGACATGATTTCCCTCCCTCTCTCTTTCAAACTTTTGCGTAAGAGGTCAGGGTCAGGATGCCTGGGTGGCGCAGTCAGTTAAGGGTCTGCTTTCTGCTCAGGTCCTGATTCCAGGGTCCTGGGATCGAGTCCTGCGTTGGGCTCCCTGCTCAGCGAGGAGCCTGCTTCTCCCTCTGCCTGCCATTCTCCCTGCTTGTGTCTGCTCTCTCTCTCTGACAAATAAATAAATGAAATCTTAAAAAAGAAAAAGGGTGCGTGGGAGGGGTGGGTGCAGGGGGTGAGCTCCCTAACCACTCATGGAGCCCCCGCCCACCATGCTTAACACTTTCTGGATTTCTCATCAAGTCTTGAATTCAGGCCATTTTCAAGATGATGAGAGAGCGTTACTTTTGCTCGCGGCGTCCTTACAAGAAGCCCTCTGCTCCATCCCAGCACTGCTGTTTCTTAGCCCCAGCCGCTCCCGGCTCCCCAAGCGCCAGGGACCGGCCTGAGCCCAGGGCTTTGTTTCTCTGGTATGTGGGCCTGGTCAAGTACCACGTGTGATGAAGGTTTTCTTCAGTTCCTCATGACTAAGGATTTCTAGAAGCATGAATGGAAGTGAAGTCTGTCAAATAGGTGTTGTCAGCATCTACCAGGAGATTCTTGCATCCTTTATCCTTGCCGTAGATTTGCGTGACACATGACATCATTAGCTTCCTTGGGTTGAGCCCATCCTGCGTTTCTAGAACAAACCCCGTTTGGTCAAGGCATTTTTTATTCTTTAAATGCAGTGCCAGGTTTGACTTGCTCGGAACCTCTTTTGGATTTTTGCATCCTTACTCATAAGTGAGGTGGGCCTGCATGTTCCTGTTCTGTCCTGCGGTCGCCAGGTGGGGAGGAGCTCTGGCTTGGCCAAGTGACTTTGGAGGAGTTTCATCTTTTCCTGCACCCGGAGCCGGCGGCCTGAGCGGGGGCGGGGTGAGTGATCTGTTCCTGGAAAGTCGGCATAAAGGCTCTGGTCTTTAGTTCGTCCGCCCGCACGTCCTGGCCTCCGGGGGCCTTCTTCCCCTCCTCTTCTCCCTTCCTGAGCCTTCCAGGCACATGCACCTGCCGCCTCAGTGCCCCCCAGCCGGGGCCTGATGTCACCTTTGATACTTAGCCTCCGACAGGCAGCCATGAATTCCCATGAGTCCTTGCGTCCCGTGCCCTTCAGCGACGGGCTGGCCCAGTTCTGCTCCAGGTGCTGCGTCTGGCGGGGATGCTGATAAACCAGTTCAAACGCAGATGCAGGTAGCCAAGACCGTGATGACGTCATGCAGAAGGAGCAAAGAAGCAGAGAGGTTTTCCTCTAAGAAGAGGGCACCAGGGACAAGTCGTATCTATCTCCAGATGTTCGAAGGGCAGTGTCCTCGGGAAAAGGCGAAGGCTGCCTGCTCCGTGAGGATCCTTCTCCAGGAAGGAAAAGAACAGGACCTAAATAGGCCGCAGCTTGCTACAAGGAAGATCGCGGACAAATTCGGAGCAGATCAACAGTGGACTGCGTGGCCTTGTGGTAATGAGTTCCCCGTCGGGGGAAGCATTCAGGGGAAATACATGTCCTGTGTAGACATGATTGCCGTGAGAATGGAGGCCAAGATTGCTCCATCCCCAGGTCTCTAGTTCTCCAAATCGTAGCGGCCGCATCTGACTGGTTGTATACAATTCGGTTGTTCTGAGAACGGAATTTGAATTTAAGAAGTTCAGTGGCCATGAATAAACAAATCCCAAAGCTGGCCGGTTCCCCCACAGATACCACAGCCTGTTCCTCCCGAGCGGGGGTGCTTTGGTGGTCAGAAAAGTGTCGCCATCCAGGGCAGCGGACCCCGGGACCCTCGCTCACATCGTCTGCTGGAACATGGGCTTTTGGGGGGGGCTCTCTTGTTCTTGGCACCTTTCAACACCTGGTGAGGGACACGTGTCGAGCCCCACTTTGAGGATCCCCTTCCCGGACGGCTGTCCCACACCCGCTGTCAGGGCCCACCTTGCCCAACCTCCTGGTGGTGGTACTAGGGATTGATGGCCTCTCGTCCGGGGGGTTTTGGAGCCAGTGTTTCATAGAATTTCGTGTTTTGCATTCACTTCTGTACTGACATCTTGGGAGTTTCGTTCTGAGAAGCCTCAAAGTCAGAGTTTTCCTTGTCCTGTTATTGCGCTTAAGGGAACCCAGGGGACTGCAGCGTGACGTTCAGACCCCAGGGTGGGGGTGGGCCTGGCCTCTGTCCCCGGGTCACCAGCTCATCCCTCCCCACCCCTTCCCTCCTGGATCACATGGGCTCCGTGACTCTCACAGCCTGTGGGTTGTGCCAGTCTGCTCTCCGAGTGTGGACTTGGAGGAGCTGCTCCTTCCCTCGTGGTGTCCGTCTTCATGGCAGGGCTCCGGGCCGCTCCCAAGGTCAGACCCCAGTGGCGCCCGGCCTCCCTCCACCCCGGCTTCTGTGTCGGACAGCTCCCTCCGAGGTCACAGTGGCTCCGTCATGGTGAATTCCAGTGGCCTCCTCCTCCCTGGCATGTCTCTGGAGTTTCCCAGGCCTCTGATGCCCACAGCTCCCCTGGAACTTTCTCTCGTCCCGCCCGCACCTCCTCCTCCCGCCATCCCTGGGCACATCTCTGTCCCTCCCCCACACCTGCGCGGCCCTCTCCAAGTCCGTGCCTGCTGTTTCCACTTACTGCAGCTCCAACCCCTGTCGGGAGCCCAGCTCCTCACCCACAAAGCGGGCTTCCTCTGTAGACTTCCCCATTCTGGTCTCTGGTGACAACAGCATCCTAGACGTGAAAGCTTGGAGTCACCTCTGGGTCCTCCCTCCATCTTCCTGTTCTCCTCTCCCCGGCCAGTGTGGGGGCGCCGCCTCCCCCGGGGTCCTGGCTTCTCTCACTTCCCCACCCCGTGCTCTGCCACATGCCATTCAGCTTTTGTCACCGTGTGCCCGCCTGTGGGTCTTCCTTGCTTCGGCAGAAGACTCTTCCTACGAAAACCCTTTGTCACCATTCTGGGAAGCTTCTGGAAGCTTCTGGTGACGCCCTGCCTCAGGAGCAGGAAAAGCCCAGAGTCCTTAGCTTCCCATGTAGGTGTCCATGCCGAGTCCTGCTCTTGGAGTCTTTTCCACCCTCCTCCAGCCAGGCTGCCTGCCTCAGTTTCTCCAAGACCTAACGTGTGCTCTTGCCTCTGCCCTCCCCCTCCCGAGGAAGAGACGCCCCCCCCGCCAACCGTCGTGTTCACCCCCTTCTCCCCACTGCCAGTGGGGCCAGGGTTTGGCGGTGCTCTGTCCGTGTTGGCCCGTGGAGCCACCACACAGAGGAAGCCCGGGGCCCCAGCCTTGGATGGCAGGTGATTAACCCCCCCGCCGTCTGAGATCTTGTGGGATTCAGTCATACCCCAACTCGGGCACTGCACCCTCCAGGCACCTCAGTGGATTCTGTGGGCATCCAAAGGAGCCAAACCCTATGTCTTTGCCTTCCTGGACAGGACAAGGCAGATGTCGCCTACTGGGTCCCTCCAGGTGCTAGGGGCCCCTGGCAAACTCCACATGCTGAGAGCCCACTCCTTGGGGACCCTCGTCCCACCCTCTAGGTGAGTCAGGTTTAAGACGAGCAGTTCTGCAAGTCTGATGGTGGGGAAGCCCGGGGGAGCCAGCCCCAAACAAGTCACCCCCAGACCAGTGGCCCCTTCTATACAGGAACCAGGGGAAGTAAGGTGTCTGTTTGCAACATGATGTTTACAAGGCAGAGGGCCTTCCTGTCCTGCCTACCCGGCAGGCTGTGGGGCAATCGGGAGCCGTGTGTTCACAGGAGAGCGGAGCAAAGAGATGCTTGGAGCATCCCTAGGGGGGCCCGGCCATGCTGACCCTGGAAGAGGCCAAGAGAAGTATAGAACTCAAGCTTTCAAATTGGGAGAAAGTAAAGTCCTACCAATAACTATTGTTAGTTTGCATGTTGTCCTTTACAGCTTAGAAAGCATTGTTCCCGAATGGGGCTCTGCTAGTCGAGAGGGAACCCTTTAGAGCAATGGGAGACTCCCTTCTGTCCCTCCCAAGCAACGTGATGGGTCGGGGTAAGCAAGGATGAGGTTTGGGTTCCCCCCGCCCTTTGAATGGAAGTAATGCTTTGGAGAGGAAAGAGGGCTTTCCGGGGAGGAGAGAGCGGTGGGAAAGACTCCCCAGGAGAGAGAACGCTCCCATCCCGATTCATGCAACATGGGCTGTCACACTGTTCTCTGCGCCCCCTGAGAAACGGGCTGAGGGGGCTGAGACTGGCCTCCCTGCCTCCTCCAACATTTGTGGCAGTGGCCCTGGGCTTCCCCCAGCAGCCTGGGACACCCACAGAAGAGCACAAGCTTGTGTCCTGGATCCCCTACTGTCCTTGCGACTGACAGCAGCGTCTGCAGGGGTCTGGTAAAGCGCCTTGGGCTCTGGTGGCCCCGGGGGACAGGAATACTCTAGCGTTCTCTCTGGAGCAAGTGGGCGATCCAAAGATGGGGCTCACTGTTGCCGCCTGACCGGTCAGGCCCCGAGGTGGTTTTCTGCGGTGAATTCTTCCTCTGAACCCACGAGCTGCCCAGCCGCAGGGCCGGGGTGCACAGGATGCCTGTGAGCTCACGTCGGCCTGCGGGTCATGGTGTGATAGTATTGGTTTGGGTATAAGGTGCTCTAAGATGCAAAGGAACAACAAAAAGCAAGGGCATGACTTTGAAAGAAATTGGTCATAAAGCCCCGACTTGGAGGACTAGCCTGGGGTGGCATCCAGAAAACACGTTTCTGAGCTAGTGATGCTGAGGGGCTCAGGACCGGGGCGTGCGAGCTGTGTGGGCTTGGGAGAGGAGGCCATTCTAGAAGGTGCCCGAGTCAGCTGGACAAACAGGGTGCTGGGGACTTAACGGGAGTTGGCAGAAGCGAGCCCTCGGGACCGTGTGGCATGTGTTGGAGGCCGTGGATACAGAAGGATACAGAAGTCCCACTCTCCGTTCTGTTCTCCTGCCCCTGGCCCAAGGCAGCGAGCGTGCTGTCACCATCCAGCATTTTCCCGAGGTGGACGGAGAATGCTCCTTCTTGGACCAAGGCTCCGTTCTGCTGGCTCCCCATCAAGGCTCCTGTAACGGGGACTGTTGAAGGGATTGGGTTGGTACAGTCCCACCTCGGCCCCTCTGAGTTCAGTTCCCCCTCCTCCTCCCCGGTCAGTGTGTTTGAAGGTCAGGGATTACTTCTCACTGCCTGTTACTCCTGCAGCCTGCCCAGTGGACGGAGGTGGGAACAAGATTATCATTTTTGTTGTTGTTAAATAAAGACTTAATGCTTGAGAGCAATTTTAGGTTTGCAAGAAAATCGGAAGGAAGGTGCAGAGATTTCCCGTACACCCCCTGCCCCCCAACACATGCATAGCCTCCTTTGTTCTCAGCATCACCCACCAGGATGGCACGTTTGTAACCAAGGATGAACGTATGTTGACACGTGGTCATCACCCCAAATGCAGAGCTTACGTCAGGGCTCGCTGCTGGTATTGTGTATTCTGTGAGTTTTGGAAAACGTATAATGAGCGATATCCACCATTGGAATATTATACAGAGCATTTTGAACGCCCTAGAAGTCCTCTGTGCCCTGCCTATTTATTTCTTCCTCTTCCAGCACCCCGGGCAATCACCCATCTTTATTGTCTTCGTAGCTTTGCCTTGGGGACGTAATTGTTCACAAAACCATCTGGTCTTATTTTAGGAGGGCAAGTTTTGTTAATTTCCAGACTGTATTCGCGTGGTCCCTTCTACCCAACCAGTAGGAGATTATCTCGAATTCATTCCAACTGTACCCTCTCAACTTGAATTGCTTCAGTACTAGCTGGCCAAGCCAGTGCGCGCCAAAGAGCGCCCGACCTTTACATAAGTCAGTCCCTGCTGCTGCTCCCCGGGAGGGGGATACACAGAGGTGGGCTTGCCGGAGAGAAGACACATGCTGCTTTTCTGGGAGCATGACTTCAGCTTCTATGATATGTCTCCTTACAGGGGAATTTGGGGGCACGCTCTGTGGTCTCTAAGGTCAGAGCATAAAACCTATTCCACAAGTTTGGGGAAAATCCTACAGGCTGTATCTAAATGACATAGTAACAGCCCAAACAAAAATCTAATTTTGCTTCTTTGCTCAGTATTGACTGAACTATTTAGTTAGTTGTGTTGGTGTGCCTGTTGTATCAGAGAGACACAGCGTGGTCGTGGCATAAACAAGAGAAGCTTATTTCTCTCTCATGTAACAGGCTGAGCATAAGTCATCCAGGCTTTATATGACAACTTCGTAGGTGGGGAACCTGTGCTCCTTCTATCTTGTTGACCCACCTGCCCGTACATGTGGCTTTCATCTCATGGTGCATAATGGCTGCCTAACAATGGCCATCATATCTGCGTTCCAGCTAGCCAGAGGAGGAAGGAGAAGGAAGGAGGCATTCCTCTTCCTTTCAAAGGCATGACATAGAAATTGCACTCATCAATATATTCCTGTATTCCAATGGCCAGAATGTAGCCACATGGCCACTGTAAGCTAAAATTTCTAAACGTTATATTATTGTAGAGGAAAGGAGAACGGATGTAGGAGGACAATTAGGAGTCTCCTCCACGTTTGGACTCCACTAGTTTGAGGTCTTTCTGAATCCTCACTGTCATATAAAGTTCCTTTATCCCTTCTGTTGTGTGTCCAGTGTGCCTTCTGAGCCCTAAGGAAAACCCTTAAAAAATGGCATTCTGTATCAAATCTACCCAAATGTTCATCTACAGATGAAGGGTAGACACAACGTGGCATATACGTGCAATGGAATATTATTTAGCCTCCAAAAGGAGTAAAATTCTGACATGTTCCAATATAGATGAACCTTGAGGACTTGATGTGACGCGAAATGAGCCAGTCGCAGAAGGACGAACACGGTATGGTTCCCCATATATGAGGAACCCAGAGTCGTCAAACTCGTAGGGACAGAAAGAAGACCAGTGATTACCAGGGGCCGGGGACTAGGAAGAGGGGGTTGGGGAGTTAGCATTGCATGGGTGTAGAGTGTCAGTTGGGGAAGATGAGGAAGTTCTGGAGACGGATGGCGTGGTGCTTACCCGACAACGTGAACGTCCTTAATGCCACGGAGCCGTGTCTTGAAAAAGGGCGTGCTTTAAAGGGCCCAGAGCTCAGTGCACACGAAGGCTGTCCACACCCTTTTAGATGTGGTTATAGAGCCAGTGGTGCATCCCTCTCTCTGTGCCCTTCTCCAGCTCGTGCTTCTCCATGTTCTCACAAGGCGCTAGCAGGGCTCGCTCAAATCCAGAGATGCTATTTTCGTGCATTTTCTTGTCTTACGCTCTGTGAAGCCATTCCAGCCCCTGGTGATCCCCGGGTCCTTGCCTGCGTGTTCCCAGACTGCCTTTAATGGGCATGCGGAGAGCTCTGCGGGGGGCGGGTCGGCTCAGAGACTGTAGCTCCCAAGATTCTATGCTTTTGATGTTCTCTAAAACCGGGACAGCCTTTTCTAGTGTCTGTCTCTGTCTTTGTCTCGCTCTCCATATTTCTCTTGTACATCTTTTCATTTTCTCTAGTTCTTCAAAGATGATCGGTAGCAGTCCCCTTTCACAAACTCTGGTTTCCTTATGACTCGGAGATGTATGTATCCTCATCTGCGATTCTCGGCTTCTCTTAAGCAGCAAACTCTCTATTTGACTTCGAGCCGTCTGTGGCGGCTGTCTCTCCCCTGTCTCCTCTCACCCCCTTGTTGGTGTGATCTTCAGAATCCTAAGGCTCCGCCTGGTGTGTCAGGCGCTGATCGAAGGTTTGGCATTGGCCACACAAGGCCCTTGAAAAAACCTGTAACACGTAGCCTGCTGTCCAAGGCCATTCCCATCTGACACCCCAGCCCATGTGGCAAAATTTCCCAGTGTGCCCCGTATCATACTTGATCTTCCAGTGGAGCTGATCAACTGCCCTTCCCTAAAGAAATCATGCTTCCTCATGCCCATTGCCTCTGCCCATCTTCCCACCACTGAGCCTGAATCCCACCTCCGTCCATCTTCCTGCCGCTGAGCCTGAATCCCACCTCCGTCCATCTTCCCCAGCTGTGCCTGAATCCCACCTCCGTCCATCTTCCCACCGCTGTGCCTGAATCCTACCTCCGTCCATCTTCCTACCGCTGTGCCTGAATCCTACCTCCGTCCATCTTCCTACCGCTAAGCCTGAATCCCACCTCTGTCCATCTTCCCACCACTGAGCCTGAATCCCACCTCTGTCCATCTTCCCACCATGTGCCTGAATCCCTCCTCTATCCTTTTTCCACTGCTGTGCCTGATTCCCAACTCCTTCCATCTTCCCACCATTATGCCTGAATCCCACCTCTGTCCATCTTCCTACCATTGTACCTGATTCCCACCTCTATCCATCTTCCCACCATTGTGCCTGAATCCCTCCTCTATCCTCTTCCCACTGCTGTGCCTGATTCCCTCCTCTGTCCATCTTCGCACCACTGAGCCTGAATCCCACCTCTGTCCCTCTTCCCACCGCTGAGCCTGAATCCCGGGGCAGTTGTTCCTTCCTGAAGAGTTACCTTGGGAATTACCCTGTCAGAGAGGCATTGCTAATTGACCTTCTCCCTCCTCCAGGGTCTTATAGCACCTGCCCCATACTGACCTCCACTGGATGCCTCACTCATTGGATACAGTCCAGTGTGAATGGTGCTGCTCTGAACTTTGTGGTGCGTGTCCTTCGAGTAAAAGTCTGGGAGTGGAATCGCTGTGCCATGGGCCATGCACAGGTCCCACTTGAGTGGGCACTGCTAACTGGTTTTCCATTTGATAAGCAGCTGTCCTGGTTTGTACCCCACCCCCCACCTGCAGCCGTGAGGGTTCAAGGTGCTTCACATCCTCACAAACAGGGTTTTCTACGTTTTTCATTTTGGCCATTCCGGTGGGTGTGTGGTGGTGGTGTGTCGTGGTTTGAATTTACATTTCCCTTATGACTAATGAAATTGAGCACCTTTTCGTGTTTCTTGGCCATTTGGAGGGCCTCTTTCGTGAAAGATGGATTCAAGTCTTTTGCCTGTTTTTCTAGTGATTTCTGTCTGTTTCGTACTTTTCGGTGGTGGTGGTCCTGTCACTATGCATGGTGACCTCTCAGGAACCCATCTGCCCATCTGCCCACAAGCTCCTTGAGATTTCTGGACCCCCCCAGTGCCTACTAAGACCCTCCCGGAGTAGACCCTGCATATGGGCTTGCTGTTGGTTGAATAAACCCTCTTTGATCCATACTTTCCAGTAGGCTGACCATTCTCCTTGAGAAGGAGTGTTGGAGGAAGTAGACACTGGAGCCATTCTGCTTTCTCCCGAGCACCTGTAACTATTGCCCCACCCGCCCGGAGTGGCTAGCCTTATCCCCAGGCTTGCTAGCCTTATCCCCAGGCCTGGCTTCTGAAAAGAACTCTGCAGGCCCTTTTTGGTGTCTTTGGTGCTTTTCTCCAGCTTTCCTTTCCTGACATGTTCAGACCTCCCTTCCGTCTTTGACGTACATCCCAGGAATCACGCTTCCAAGACATCAGATAATCAGGGAAACAACCGTTTATCAGATGGCTTGATTTTAACCGAAGGAAACTTTCCAGCTGCGGTCCAGGTGAAGCAGGCCCCCGTCCCGAGGCCTGGCTGCGAATCAGTTTGACGATTCATACGAGAAAAGCAGCATCCGTATCTCAGTCAAGCGAGGTGTGCGTGATCCCACGTCCGTCTCTCTTCTTTTGTCGTCCTTGAACTCTCTTTACTGTTCCCTCGTTCATTCATTATCCATTTGTTCATCCAACAAATATGTGCCAGGCACTCTTCTAAGCCCTTGTGGAGCTTACATTCTAATGGGGCTGGAGGAAAGGATAGGCAGCAAGTTTGATAAACAATAAGTAACATGTACAGTGTGTCCGTTGGTGGTAAGAGGTGGGAAAAATAAAACAGGATGTGCCAGGGGTGGGGGTTGCCAGAAGTCCTCCTTGAGAACCTAACATAAAGACTGGAAGGACGCGAGGGAGGGAGCCTAGCAGACATCTGGGAGAAGAGCACTCCAGGCAGCAGGAAGAGCAAGTGCAAAGGTCCTGAGGCAGGAGTGCGCCTGGTGTGTTGGCTGTGGTCATTCAAGCCCCTGAGAGGTGGTAGCTTCCAGGCGGGCATCAGCAGAGCTCAGGATCTGAAACAAAGGGCGGTGTATTAGTCATGTTTGTGTCTACCACAGCATCGAGCAAAATATCTTGTGGTCATATTCGCTTGATAAGGGAAGTTTTTCTTTGAGTAAATGCATTTAGGTTGGACACCGTCTAAAGGCTTCCTCCTATCATGGCAAGCTCCAGCTGGCTAGTCCGATCTCTTACTCGACTGCTCAGAGCGCCAAGTGCAAGGCTTCTAGCAAATGAGGCAGGAGCTGCTCCACCTTATGACCCAGCTTGGGAAGCTACACGCTGTCGCATCTGCTGTCATCAGTTGGTCGAAGCAATCACAAGCCCGCTCAGGCTCCACTTCTTGACGGGCGAGGGGACAAGGCTGCTTGGCAGAAGAGGCTATGGGATGGGAGATGATGGGGTGACCCCATCCTGGGAAAATGCAGCCTCGTCACGTACCTCCTGTTTCCCTGGGGAAGAATTCTCGTCTTGTGTTGTCACCAGGCTGTGGAGGGTTTTCAGATATTTGCTGGGCAGCCCGGCCAGCATCAACTCCCAGCAGAAGGTGCTGGGACCAGCGGCCTCCCTCCTCCCACAGCTGCCCACCCCCCTGCCCCAGGGATGAGGACCCCCCCACCCCCAGGCGTGGGGATGGTGGGGAGTCGGGCACAGAGCTTGTGCCCTGCAAAGTAAGTACACTCCCGGGGCACAGCCGACGACCTTGTATCGCTATCTTTTTGCTCATGTGATAACGGATGATGGTGTCTTCAGATTGGAGAATGCCCTTGTTCTTAAGGGAAGTGTTAGATTGAACCGTATGAACTTGCTGATACTCGCTCCGGTTTGATACAGTTCGATCTGGTATTTAGTAGTGAGTTGTCATGATACCTGCAATAGCGGCTTACTTTCATTTTTTTAATAATATTTTTTTATTATGTTATGTTAGTTACCGTACAGTACATCCTTAGTTTTTGATGTAGTGTTCCGTGATTCATTATGTGAGGCTTACTTTCAAATGGTTGAGCAACAGGTGTGTGTGTGTGTGTGTGTGTGTGTGTGACAACTTAAGGATCCCTCTGCCCACTGGCATAGCAGCCAAATAGGAGTAAGGCCCAAGGCAGACTGAGGCAGGGCCCCTCTGCCTGCCTTCCACCCGTGACCCCCACCCACAGCCTGACCCTGACCCTGACCTGTGTCCGGCTGCAGGTGGGGCTCGTTGGGCCTGCAGGCCGATCTGTGCGGCCCATAGGACTTGCCCCCAGCCTGCATGGGTGAGGCGAGGTTGCTCAGTCTCTGTGCGTACAGACCCCCTCCCCTGCTGGAATGGCTGGCAGGGAAGGAGGCATCTATCTGCTCAGGGCCTGGGGCGTCCGCTGTGGATGAGGCACGGGAGTGGGCAGGGGAACCACTGAGTGGGCTCTGGTTAGGGATGAGGAGGGAAGAGGGCTGGGGCGGGGAAGGGGTGCAGAGAGGGGTTCTCCAGGGGCCGGGGGGGGTTTCCTGGAGGGGTGGGCAGGCAGGAGCAGGGTATGCTTCCTGGGGAGGGGAGAAGGGGGCTGACCCTCAGCTCAGCTCCAGGGTCCGTACTTCCCTCCCGGGCTTTTTTTTTTTTTTTTTTG
>NW_024423786.1:61391868-61475913 GCF_017311325.1 Ursus maritimus | reverse complement strand
TTTTTTTTTTTTTTTTTTGGCTGTTATTTATTTATTAGAGAGAGAGAGAGCGCCCACAAGTGTACAAGTGGGGGGAAGGGCAGAGGGAGAAGCAGACTCCCCGCTGAGCAAGGAGCCCAATGTGGGGCTCGATCCCAGGACCCTGAGATCATGACCTGAGCCGAAGGCAGACACTTCACCGACTGAGCCACCCAGGTGCCCCCGTCCCGGGCTTTTGAAAGAGGCAGGACCGTGTGTGTATGTGTGTGTGTGTATGGGGGGGAGAGTCACTTGCAAGGAGTCCCGGGGTGCCTCGCCCTCCTCTAGGGGTAACTTGGCCCCACGGGCTCGCCCCAAAGCCCCTGCACCACCAGCCTGGAAATTCTCGGAGAAATCGACAGGCCTGGGGAAGCCCACGCACGTGACCCCCGGCGGGGTCTTCCTGCAGAGAGGTCGCCCCAGCGCTCCCGGCCCTGCGCCCCTGTGCACCCTGGAGCTGCAGACCTCTCCGGCTGCCACATCCTGTGCCCCGGGGTGCGCGGGGTGCGCGGTGCTCTCGAAGCACAGGCCAGATGTGCAAATTCTGCGGCCGTGCCCGGGGCAAGTGCAGCACGGCTTGCTTTTCTTGGAAATCATTGGTGATTTGTTAGAAAAACAGGAAACACTGGGGCTGCTGCTGTGCATTTTGACTTTTCTGTTTTTGTTTTTGAACTTTTTTCATCTGTCCCAGGCCCAGAACGTGTTAAGGGTATTTCTGGCCAACCCTGGCCTTCAAGCCCCTCCTCACCATTCATCCCCGTCACCCATTCTCTCTCTCTCTCTCTGTCCCTCTTGCCTTGTGCCCCCTTCTCCCCCCCTCCCACCCCCAGTCACTGCTGTGGTGAGCAGGCAGGGCTCCAGAACCATAGAAACAGGTGTTGTATTTCGGTGATGCCGTCACTCGGTGATGCAGGGGTATGTGCTTCTGTGGAGTCGGGCTTCCCTGCACCTGTCTCACCCCCACCCCCCGCCTGCGGTCCCCCCACCTTTATCACCGTGGTTAGACAGGAAGCAAAGTGGTCTCTGTGCACCGGGATCACTGCAGCTGGGGCTGCTGTCCCCTTGCCAGGGGACGGAGGGGGGTGACGTAGCTGGGAAGGGACATGCTTCATCTCTCCTGGGTCAGACTGGAGCTGCAGGGGCCCTCAGAAGGCGCTTTTTCTCTGGAGACACTGAGGCCAAAGCAGAGGGGACTCTGCACGGGCCCCAGACAGGGTGCCTTGACTAGAGAAAGAATGGGAAGGGGCTGAAGAGGTCTGGGTCCAAGCACAGGCTCTGCCCCAAACCATCCCCTCCCTGGCTGTGTCTCAGAACGGCAGGAGGTGTGTGTGGTGGGGGGTGGAGTGGGGTGGAGCTGTGGTCACTTTGTGCCCTGAGCCTGTAGTAAAAGGCCAGAAAGCCCCCCCTTTGGTGCTCACCACTTGGTGAGTTTCCCCTGGGTCTCATCTTGGGCGAGCTCTGAGCATGCCTGATGGTTGGTTTGGGGCTGTATTCAAGTATTTTTGCTGTCCATTCCCCTCCCCATAATGGGCCACTATGGAGAGGCCCATCTCCCATTTTATGGATGAAGAAACTGAGGTCCACAGAGGTTACACGCTTAACCCATTGTTTTCTGTTACCCAAGCAGGCCCCCAGGAGGCCGGAGGGCCAGTGGCTCTCTACCCAGGGAACTGCTATGCCCCCTTGGCCCCCCTTGCCGGGCCCTGCCCCGGGTTTTCATTCAGTGTCTCTGTACCACACATTTAGCTGGGGCCTCCCCCTCTCCCAGGGGAACCGCGCTTAGGGGCTGCCCTTCTGAAGTCATACAAGAAGTCTGATATGAGAGATTAGAAACTCCCCACACCTCTCCAGGGTGTTATTTTAAGAAGGCATCAAACTGTCTGAGAGGGCTAGGATGGGTCAGACTAAGAATAAGATGGGAACCAGCAGGAGAAATGGAAACAGTATTTAGGGCGCTTCCCAGAAGAGAAGTGCATTTGAGGAGTTCCAGACTAGGGAAGGAGAGCGAGCAGGAAGGTGACCCGTCCTCACAGCAGGACTCCTGAATACGGTGACCAGCCAGAGGCAACGACAGGCCCTGCTCTCCTGGCCCACATGCCTTTTCCTCTGGGTCACGCAGCTTCCGGGGAGCAGCGGCACTCACCCAGGGGGTCCAAGAACTTGCATGGGAAACGTGCGCCCTTTTTGTCGTCACCCACCTCTAACTGAAGCTCGGGGTTTCCTTCCATTATGAACGCAGACAGCAAGCCATAGTCACATTAGCAGCACCTGTGACCCGGTCCCCAGCAGAAATCCAGATGCGGTCCTATCACTTGGTTATGTTGCGAGCACCTCAAATGTCATTTATGCTCTTGACTACTTTCAAGTGATAATAGTGCTTAGACCCGCGGCTGGGTTTCGTTATTTAACGTGTTCATGAAAAGAACATAAATGACCATTTCACAAGGTTGATTATTACAAAAAATTGGGAACTGTGTTTCAGCGTCATTCATTTCCTTGCAGTCCTATGTATTTTGTTCTGTGCGTTGGAAACATTATTCTGAAGAGGGGTCTGCAGACTTCAGATCTAGGGCATAAAAAGGTTAGGAATTCCTGCTGCTAGAGCAACTAGGGAAAGAATTCTAGATGTTACCTGAGAGCTGAGGAGGGCTTTGATGTTGGGCAGACCTGACTGGCATCCTTCCTGCAGACCCTGAGAAAGTGGCTTCATTTCTCAGAGCCATAGTCTCCTCATGTGTCAGTGGAGGTAAAAGAAGGTCTACCTCGAAAGCTTGCTCTGTGCATAAGCCTACCTGGTCGGGTGCCTCCTTCCCGTGATGGGAAGGAGTTGGTGGTAGTGGCAGTGGTTTATTTAAGCCCACGAGACTCAAGCAGGCGTCTTTGTTTTATTATTACAGAGGAGAGTCCAGGCTAGGCTCCTTTCTTACCATCCTTCATGCACACCTGGAGAATGTCTCTCATCTTATTCTTTTGCTCTGAGCTGGAGCAGGTGGCCTTCAGGTATCCAATATGAATGTTGATCCATAAACTGAAATATTAAGAACTAGCCATGATATGGCCATGTACTGGAATACTATTCAGTCGTGAAAAGGAATACATACTATAATACACATGGATGAATCTAGAAAACACACTAAGTAAAAAAAAAAAAACAAAAAAAAACTAGATGCCAAAAATGGTATGTTGTGATTCCGTTTATATGAAATGTCCAGAATAAGGAAATTCATAGACACAGAGAGTAGATTAGTGGTTGCCAGATGATGGGGGAGGGAGAAGTCACTGCTACTAGGTATGAGGTTTCTTTCTGGAGTGATGGAAATGTTCTGGATTTAGATTGTGGTGATGGATACACAACAGAGTGGATATGCTGAAAGCACTAAAGTGTGCACCTTAAAATGGTGAATATTCTGTTATGTAAATTATATCTGAATTTTAAAAAGTTAAAACCACTACCAATCCCATGGACATTAAAATAAAGGAATATTATAAAAAACTCTGTATCCATAAATTTGATAACTTAGACAAAATGGACCAATTCCTGAAAGACACAAAGCTTACACAAGGATGAATCATTGGAATAGATCTATATCTACTAAAGAAATTTAATCAATAATTAATAACCTTCCAAAACAGAAAGCACCAGGCCCAGATCTGGTGAATTTTACCAAACATTTAAAGAACAAATGATATCAATTCTTTACAATATGTTCCAGATTGTCTATGTAGAAAATCTTAAAGAATTGACCAAAAACAAACCGACCAGCCTGGAACTAATAAGTGATGATGGGAAGGTTGCAAGATACAAGATTAATACAAAGAAGTCTGTCATTTTCCTATATACCAGCAATAAGCTATTGGAATTTGAAATAAAAACTATAACACCATTGACATTAGCACTAAAAAAAATAAATACTTAGGAATAAATCCAACAACATATGTACAGAATCTATATTAGGAAAACTACAAAACCCTAGTGAATGAAATCACAGAAGATCTAATAAATGGAAAGATATTCCATGTTCATGGATAGGCAGACTCAATATTGTTACTATGCCAGTTCTTCCGAACTTGAGCTGCAAATTCCATGCCATTCCAATCAAAATCCCAACAAATTACTTTGTCTGTGTCAACAAGCTGATTCTAAAGTTCATATGGAAAGGCAAAAGATGCCAAATAGCCAACACAATATTGGATAAAAAGAACGAAGTTGGAGAACTGACACTTCTGGCTTCAAGATTTATTATAAAGCTATAATAATCAAAATAATGTGATACAGGTGAAAGAATAGACAAATAGATGAGTGGAATGGAATCAAGAGCCCAGAAATAGTCCAACACAAACACTGATCTTTAACAAAGAACGAAGGCGATTCAATGAAGAAAGGATAGTCTTTCTAACAAATGATGCCGGAACAATGGGGTATCCACAGCAAAAAGTAAATGGAGACATTAAGCTTTCACAAAATTAATTCAAAATGGATCATACACCTACATGTAAAATGGAAAAACCATAAAACACCTAGAAGATAATAGGAGAAAACCTAGATGACCTTGGGTTTGGCAATGAGTTTTTAGGTACAATACCAAAACTATGATCCATGAAAGAAAAATTTGATGAGTTGGACTCTGTTAACATGAAAACTTCTGCTCTGGTAAAGACACTGTAAAGGGAATGAAAAAACAAGCCATAGACTGAAAGAAATTATTTGCAAAACATTTTTTTGATAAAGAACTTATATCCAGAATATACAAAGAATAAACAACCCAATTTAAAAATAGGCAATAGTGTAGAGACCAGGAGAGGCAAGGGCTGGCGGGGGGCGGGGGTTGTTCCTAAGAGTGCTGACTGTATTCTGCTTCTTGATCTGGGTGCTGGTTCTGTGGCTGTGATCACTTTGTGAAAGCTCATTACACTACTCTTATGATCTGTGTACATTTTGTACATAACGTCATACTTGAATAAAAATTTCACTTTAAAAAATAAAAATAATAAATCGGCAGAAGATCTGAACTGCTCACCAAAGAAGATATACAGATGGCAAATAAACATATAAAAAGAGGCTCCGCATCATATGTCCCAAGGGAAATTGGAAGTTAAAATGAGATACCAGTACCTCACCTATGAGAATGGCGAAAATCCAAAACACTGACAACACCAAATGCTGGCGAGGATGTGGAAAAACAGGAACTCTGGTTCATTGCTGGTAGGAATGCAGAATGGTACAGCCACTTTGGAAGACAGTCTGGCGGTTTCTTAGAAAGTTAGGACGTTTTGCCATATGATCTAGCCGTTGGGCTTCTAGGTATTTGCCAAAAGGAGTTGAAAGCTTATTTCCACACAAAAACCTGCACCTTTATTCATAATTGCCACAAATTGGTATCCACCAAGATGTCTTTCAGTAGGTGAGTGGAGAAACAAATTATGGTATATCCATAGAACAAAATGCTATTTAGTAACAAAGCTATGAAGACACACAAAACCACAGAGGGGCCTTAAATGCATATCACTCAGTGCAAGAGGCCAGTCTGAAAAGTCTACATAACGTATCACGCCAAGCGTGTGACATTTTGGTAAAGGCAAAACTGTAGAGACAGTACAAAGATCAGTGGTTGCCAGGGGTTGAAAAGAGAGGAAGGGATGAATAGATTACAGCACAGGGGATTTTTAGAGCAGCAAAACAATTCTTTTTGATACTGGCACGGCAGGTACATGGCATTTTGTATTTGGTAACTGTCGATAACACTGTATAATTGTATAACACAAAGATGGACCCCTAAAAGGAACTGGGGACTTTGGTTAATACTATTGTATCAATGTCAGTTCATCCATTGTAACAAATACACCACAGTAATGGGAGGTATTAATAAAAGGGGAAACTGTGGGCGGGAGGGAGTTGGGGGGTCAGAAAAAGTATGTGGGAACTCTGTACTTTCTGTTCGTGTTTTTCTGTAAACCTACGACCGCTCTACAAATTGCAGTTGACGAAAAGAAAAAAAGCACCCATTTCTTGCCTCTTCTTACATCAATTGAAATCTAGCTCTGAGTTTCACTCGTCCTGCCAGGAGCTGTCCAGGAGCTCAGAGTTTTTCATTTTCCCCCCACAAACCTTCCCCGACGTGGTTACCTTCTTAGCACGGAGGCAGTGAGGGGAGGGAACGGTATACAGGAGACACATTAATAGCATGGTAAATCGTCCTGTACTCTGTGGCCTTAGGAACGGCTCCCGGAAAGCTTGCCTTCTGACCTGAATCTCTTCCTTCAGTCCCAGGAAAGGAAATACAGGAGGAAGGAGGATTCTCTGGGGCAACCTGTCCCCACCACGGGCAGCCAAAAATGACCTGCTCGACACCTCCGAGGACTGACTCACTGGGAGGTTACAGTAGGTGTGATTTCCCCCAAAGCCTGAGGAAGATCCCCTATTGCTCGTATGGTCACAGCATTGTGGCATCACGTCGGGGTGGGGCTTTTGGTTTGCAGGGCACATTTGCTCACTCACGTGTCCAGGGAGGATCTGTCGGGGGCCTTGCACCAGAGGCTGGACGTAGAACCAGTTGTATGGTGGATGGGCTGCCGTTGGACAGCTGAGAGCCCAGTAGAGGAAGCAGTTACAACATAGGCATAGGGGGACCAGGGGCAGGAGTGGGCACCCAGCCCAGCCTGCGAGTCAGGAAGGCTTCCCTGATGAAGTGACTTTATAAATGTAGACAGAAGAATGCATATTAGCCACAGCAGAAGCAGGGGAAGGTGGTGGAAATGTTTCAGGCAGAGGGAGTCCAGGCAGGGAGATGTCCATTATGGAGAGGGAAGGGGAGGGTGTGAAACTGGCTAGGGAGGAAGGGCCCAGACCTCTCAGGATTCTTACAATCCAGGTTGGGGGTTGAACCTTGTCCTAAGGCAATGAAAAGACCATTAGCTTTAAGGGACAGGGAAGGAGTGATAATCAGATGCACGTTTTGGGGGACAACTCTGTGTAGAACACCATGTCTGTGCTGTGATCCCATCTAGGCTCAAAGAAAATGCATGAGTGTAGGTATGTATGTGGGCATATTCATGCATGTAAAAAGGACTGGAAGTATAACAGATCGGACAGGTGGCAAATGTCCGTGTGTTTGAAAGAGGAAAGTGGGGTGCGCGTGGGGTGCAGATCAATGGTCAGGCTGAGAAGAACTTTAAAGATTTATTCTGTACCCGTAGGAATTGCTTGAGTCTTTAACAACATTTTTTATTGAGGTCTGGTTTATATGCAGTGAATACACACATTTTATTACAGAGTTTGATGAGTTCCAGAAAATAAGTATACCTGTTCAGCCTGTATTCTTGGCAAGAGATAGAATATTTCCATCATCCCAGAAAGTTCCCTCTGCCCATTCCTGGTCAGCTCTCCTGGTACCAGCCAGAGGTAACTGCCATTTTTATTTTCTTCACCGTAGATTAGTTCCGCCTATTCAAGAACTTCTCGTAAGAGCAGTCATGGAGTATCTTTCTGTGTCCAGCTTCCCACGCACACCATGTTTTTCTCTTCATCCATACTGTTACTTGCACGAGCAGTTTGCTTTCTTGTTTTGTTTTGTTCCTTGCATTGCTGAGTAAATGGGTAAACATGTGCCAAATATGTTCTCGCTTTCTCTGTTGATGGATCAGGCTGTTTTCCGTTTGACGCCACGATAAGTGAAGCTGCTATGAACATTTTTGCACAAGTCTTTTTGTCAATGTATGTCCTCATTTATTTTGGGTAAACAAGCAGAATTATTGGGTCAAAATGGTAGGTATTTATTAACTTTACAAAGCCGCCAAACAGATTTTCAAAGTCGCTGAACCATTTGATGCTTGTGCCATATCCTTGCCAATCTGGTATCGTTAATCGTGTTAACGTTAGCTATTCTGGTATAGCATGATCTGGTTGTGGTTTTAAATCTCCGTTTCCCTGAGAACTAATGATGGTGAGCATATTTTCACGGGTGTATCGACCACTCGGCTATCTCTTGTGATGCGTCCATTCCTATGTGTTCGATTCCAAGTTGCAAGTCATTTGTCAGATACGTGTATCGGGAATATTTTCGCCCAGTCTATAGCCATTCTATAATCTGGTCATTTCAGAAGTGTTATATAAATTGAATCATACTGTAGATCATCTTTTCGGATTGGCTTTTCAATTCATCATAATCTTCTGCAGATTCATCCTGTTTGTGGTGTGTATCAATAATTATTTCCTTTTTATTGCCACGTAGTATTCCACAGTATAGATGTACCGTAGTTTGTTGAACTCCTACCCCCACTAAAGGACATCTGGGTTATTTTCAGTTTGGGGCTATGATGAATAAAGCCTCTATAAACTTTCATGTACAGGTTTTGGGGTGAACATAACTTTTCATTTCTGTGAGATAAACACCAAGGGGTGCAACTGCTGGGGCCTATGGCAGTTCTAATGGATGTATTTAGTGCTATGAATTTCCCTCTCAACCTGCTTTAGCCGTATCCCACAACCTTTGATATGTTAGATATTCCTTTTCATTCCATTCACTGTACTTTTGGATTTCCCTTGAGACTTCCTCTCTGACCCATGGGTTTTCCAGATGTGCGTTTAGTTTCTAAGTGTTTGGAGGTTGTCTGTTATCTTTCTGTTTGCTTTCTAGTTTGACTCCATTGTAGTCAGAGAACACACTCTGTATGATTTCAGTTCTTTTACATTTGTTGAGGTTGGATTTATGGCCTGGATATGGTCTACCTCGGTACATGTCTCATGGGTACTTGAAAAGAATGTGGGTTTTGCTGGCATGGGGTGGGGTGTTCTGTAAGTGTCGATTAGATCCTGTTGGTTGATGGTGTGACTTAGTTCCTATAGGTCCTTGCTGGTTTTCTATATAGTTGCTCTCTAAATTGTTGAGAGAAGGAGGTTGATGTCTCCAGCTGTAATTATGGGTTTGTCTAGTTTTCCTTTCCATTTTATCAATTTTTACTTCATGTAGTTTGCAATGTCATTGTTTGGGGAAACACGTTTGGGATTGCTGTGTCTTCTGGGTGGCTTGACCTTTTTGTCATTCTATAATGTCACTCTCTGTCTCTGGTAATTTTCTTTCTCTAAATTGTACTTTTTCTGATATTAATATAGCCATTCCTGTTGTTGTTTTTAAGTAATGTTTACATGGTATGTCTTTTGCCCACGTACTACTTTCAATCTGCCAGTATCATTATATTTGTGAGTTTATTATGGACAGCAATGTTTTGCAATCCACTACTGATCTCTGTCTTTAATTGATATATTTAGCACATTTACATTTAATGAAATTATTGATATGTTACGGCTTAAGTCTGCTATTTTATTATTTGTTTTCTGGACTTTTTGTTTGTTTTTGTTGTTGTTTCTGGGTTCCTCCCCCACCCTCTGCCCACCACCTTCCTCTGGATTACTTGAACATCTTTTAGAATTCATTTTCACTTATCTGTAGTGTGTTTGTATATATCTCTTTGTATAGCTTTTTTAGTCTCTGCTCTACCTATTATATCTTATATACACATCACAGTTGAACGATGTCATTTTACAGTTCTAATGGAGCGTAGAAGCTTTACTTCCCTTTAGGCCCCTTTACCTTTTCTCATTTATAATATGATAGTCTTAAGTATTTACACTGCACATACTTAGAACCACATCAGATGGTGTTATAATTTTTGATTCGACCATCAAATATAATTTAGAAAACACAGGAGGAGAAGGAAAGTCTATTGTATATATCTAGATATGTGCTTGCCACGTTCTGTCTTCATTCCTGATGTTTCAAGATACTTTTTTCTTTTTTTAATCATGCTCTTTCTGTTGAGAGAATTTCCGTCAGTCATTCTTTTAGGGTTTTATGCTGGTGACAAATTCTCTTAGCTTTCCTTCCTCTAAGAATGTCTTAATTTCTTTTTCATTCCTGAAAGGTATTTTCTCTGGATGTAGGATTTGGGGTTGGCTGTTCATTAAGCATTTGAAAAATGTTGTCTGTTCCTTTTGGCCTTCACGACTTCTGATGAGAAATCCACTGTCATTGAATTGTGTTCCCTCTAAGAGAAGGTGGTATTCCTCTCTTGCTGCTTTCAAGATGTCTTTACTTTGTCTTTAGTTTTCAGAAGTGTAACTGTGATGTATCTTGGTGTGTATTTCTTGGCTTTATCCTGTCTAGGGTTCACATAGCTTCTTGAATCTGTAGTTTTATGTATTTTGCCAAATTTGCAAGTTTTCAGCCACCGTTTCTTTGAGTACTTTTCCAGCGTTGCCCTCTGCCACTTGGACTCAGACAATGTGCATGTTAGACCTTTTGTTAGAGCCCCACAGGTCCCTGAGGCTCTGTTCATTTTTCTCTAGTTGGTTTCCTCTCTGTTGTTCAGCTTGGGTAACATGGTTCTGGATTCAAGTTCATTTATTCTTTCCTCAGTCCTCTCCATCTGCTGTGGAGCCTGTCCACTAAGGTGGTTTCGTTTTGTTTTGTTTTGTTTTTAAGATTTTATTTATTTGACAGAGAGAGACACAGCGAGAGAGGGAACACAAGCAGGGGAAGTGGGAGAGGGAGAAGCAGGCTTCCTGCCAAGCAGGGAGCCCGATGCAGGGCTCATTCCCAGGACCCTGGGATCATGACCTGAGCTGAAGGCAGACGCTTAACGACTGAGCCACCCAGGCACCCCTCCACTGAGGTTTTTATTTCAAGTTATTGTACCTTTCCATTCTAGAATTTCCATGGCTATGCATTCCTATCTTCTATTTCTTTCTGAGACTTTCTGTGTTTTTATTTGTTTATAACTGCCCATCGAAGCATTTTTTATGACGCTGCTTTAAAAGCTTGGTCTTTTTTCACTCAGTTGGTATAATTCCCTTCATTTCATTCCTTGTCCTTGGTGTGACAGGTTATTTTCCATTGACACCTGGCATTTGGGGTATTATAAGAGTTACGAGGCTCTGGATCTTATTTAAACCCCGTTTTAGCTGGTTTCCTCTAACACTTCCCTGTATGGACGGGGCACTGCCTCATTACTACCAGGGGAGGGTGGAAGTCCAGGTTTCATTCTCAGCTTTCATTGACGACAAGGAGGTTCTCCTTATTACTTCTGGGTGGAGTGGGAACTGTGGCTTCCAGCTAGGCTTCCATTGATGCCTCCCTGCCTGGGAGGCACAAGGATGTCTCATTACTGCTCCATCGACACCATGGGGTAGAGGAAGTGACCTCATCACCGCTGGGCAGCAGTGAAAGTCCTGGCTCTCACTAGGCTGCTTCTGACACCACCGTAGTCAGGGGGTGGGGCTGGGGGGCTCTTGACTGTCGGTGGGGCTGGAAGTCCAGGATCCCTGGTAGGGGGCTCGTTACTGGCAGAGGAGAAGAAAGGCCTGGCTTTCTCAGACACCACCCATTGGGGGAGGAGGGGTCAGGCCCCTCAGCGCCCGGCCAGAGCGAAGTTTAGGCTCCCCATTTGGCCTTTGCTAGCGGAGATGGTGGCATTGTTTTTTCTGTGGTGTTTGGCTGGAGTAGAGCGGTTATTATCTAAAACTTCTGTGTCTTGCTAGGCTGCCTCTTTCCTGATCTTTGGCTGGAAAGAGCAGGCTTGTCTTGGGGCTTTTTCTGTCTGTACATTGGTGTTTCCAGGTTGTTGGCTCCTCACGTCCAAGTCTGGGATATATGAGGCAAAAAGGAAATCCTTTTCGACCATGTTCACCGTCATGTCCCTTCTTATTCTCAAGATCCTTTGCCTTCTCTCTACTTCGTAGGTTAGTTTTATATATAATGTCCAGGGCTTATAGGTGTACTTAGCAGGAAGAATAGGGACAAGTACATCTAATCCACTTTGCCAGACCATCGTCTATTTTTCATATACTTAACATCTGTTATTTGTGTGATCAAAAATAATGTATAAATATATGTTATTATAAAAATGTTTTTAGCTCAAGTAAAAATGGTACCTAATCTTGCCCCTAGAGATAACCACTGGTAATACTTTGGCAGGCAACCCTATATGATTTTTTTTAGATGTAAAGATTTTTTTATTTTTGAGTAATCTCTACACCCAACATAGGGCTCGAACTCACAACCCTGAGATCGAGAGCGCACGCTCTACTGACAGAGCCAGCCAGGTGCCCCTTTTTAGATGTAGATATAGGACTTTAAGGAAACATAATTGGAAGCATCTTAGGATGCTTTTGGTCATACTTAGGAGAAATGAACTTGTGCCAGGTAAATTAAAAATAAAAAAGAACTTAGCAGAAGGATATCGGGGGTATCTTATAAAACCCAACAAAGCAAAGCTTCTCGAAGGAGTAGACTCTTCTCCCTCACCTCCTTTTCTCTCCTCAGCCTATTCCATTGGGTCTTCTAGCCCCCTACATATTCATTCCAGGTCGCCAAAACCTCCAGGTCACCAAGTCCAATGGCCACTTCTCTGTGCTCATGTTTTCGATGTCACAGTATTCCACTCTCCCTCCTCGCACCATTCTTGTTTTGAGTGTCTGTGACATCATCGTCCCTTCTTACTGCATGAAGCTCACCTTCTCAGCATCCTCTTGCTGAGTCTTCACATACTACCTCTCATTAACACTGATGCTCAAATGTGATCTAATGCGGACAGAGTGGGACTCTTGTTTTCTCCTCCCAGATTGTCCTCTCCCCAGACTTCCCCATGTCAGCCAATGTGACCCACCAATCTTCATGAGCAGGGAAGACAGAGGCAGTCAAGAATCCAGAAAGGGGGGCACATCCACTTGGGGGCCAAACTTTAATCAGCCCTGATGCCAGCCCCGCCCACCTTCCGTAGAGATTTTGGCTAGAACTGAAGCCTGGATTTCCTAAATCTATTTCCATCTGATTTAGACGGGATACCCAAACCATATCAAATACTGGTTTTCAGTGTGGACCGTGAGCTCTTCTGTGTCACTCACTTGTTGTGAGTGTATTTGGTGAGACTGGGGAAAGACTGCGTCAGCACCTGCTGCCCTAATATCAGTGACTAGCCCCTCAGAGTCCTAGGGAGTTCTAGACTGGGCTAACTGGGACTCTCGAAATCAGTGTCTGTTTCATAAAAAGTTGTAAAAACCACACCTGGCCAAGTATCAGGACGAGTTTCTGATTTCAGTTCCGTCCACAAACCTTGATGATTTCTTTTCTTGTTAGAGAAGTTTCTCTGGCACCAATAAACCATATTCATGAATGGGATGGAAAGGGAGGAGGTGAGAGATTTTTTTCTTAAATGACTGGCAGGAGTTGAAAGAGAGGGAGGAGAAGGAGGCTGACGAAGACGGATGTGTCTGTGTCTGAGACCAGTCACGTGCTGTTGGAAGGATGGAGGGAAGGTGGCGGTGCTGCGTGGTTTTCACTCTGGGAGGGAGGAAAAAGTGGCAGAGGGAAGGAAAAACGGATGAGACCAGTCTGTGCTGAATCTCTTCCAGTGGTAAAGCATCTGGAAGTCGGAGCGCTCCGTACAATCTTCTTTGCCCGAAACTGTGAAATAGTCACTCTGTCTTACAAACCGGAAATGATCCTGCCTACAGCGAGCGGCCTGTAGTGAATGAGACGCATCACGACGGCCGCCATCTTTTGCCACATCCAGAAAAATCACAAAGCTGCCCGGATGTGTGTAATTGGCCTTTCTCGAGTTTCTACACTTATATTTATCTGTTGCTTTGTTACTGTGCAAGCATTTGCTGGCAGACAAGACAGGCTCTGCATTTGCAAGGTGGCACGACTGAAACAACCTCTGGGGCCAAGTGCCCAGGGATTAGCCTGGGAGTTTATACCTTGGTAAATTCCTGTAGACTTTCTCTTGTTCCCCATCTTGGCAGTCATTTCAGTTTGCCCGTCTTATGGTCCCCTTTATTGCTCAGGGACGCTAAGTTGCTAGGGCATGCCAAGAAAGGCCATTCATCATTTGCCAGCTGAGAGAGCTCTCTGTGCCTCACTCTTTTCACCTGTAAAATGGGGACAAGAACGTGTCTACCTCCTATGAGTTAATTCGTAGAAAGAACCTAGAACAGTGCCTGGCACATAGTAAGCCCTCAGTTAGCATTAGCTGCTATTATTATAATTATTATAGGCAAAGGCAGCATCAAGTATCCTGTTTTCTTCTCTGTATTCTTCCAGATGATTACCTGGGGAGAAGGGAGTCCGAGAGAACTGGGTTCAAATGGCTCAAATATTCCTGCCTATGGTACTTGCTAGTTGTGCGACCTTGGGAAAGTCATATGGCCACCGGGGCGTTCTTCATCCTTGTATGTTCAGAGTTTTACAAAGTTGCTCAGAAGGAATGAGATTGTGGACTTCAAGCCCTAAGTGGTTTCTGGCATAGAGTCACAGCTGCACGCACGTCAGTGTCTTTCTTCTTCCCTTCCCTCATTTTATTTCCTCTTGATCTTAACAACGACATTGGTATTCCCAAGCAGCCCAGCGCCCTCTCCTTAGTAAAGAAGGGTGTGAGCAAAGCTGAGAAGTAAGCAAAGGCTTATCTATGTTTCCTTAGCGGTTCTCCCTTTTCGTGCCCGTCTGCTTCACCCTGCTCCCTTCCTGCTCCCTGCACCCCCTGATCCCTGCACCCCCTCCATCACTGCCTACCTTTTCCACATTTCCTCCCTTTCATGGCCGTGGAGTCCTTCTGAAGTTCACTATCTAGTCTCGCTGCTGTCTTAGATGCAGCTGTTAGCTAACTGTCCTTCCCTAAACCTTGCATCTTGAAGAGTAAGCGAGGCCAGAGGAAGTGAGCAATCCTAACCCGTGGAGAATGAATCACTGGCAATGAGAATCCAGACAATCTGTGTGCAGGATGTCTTCGCTGGAAGCCTCGAATTATAATGCAGAGGCGCAACCATATACTCAGCCCTCTGAGTGTCTAGAAAACAGCAGGGATGATTTCCTGTGAACACGGCACAGGGAAGAACGTGGGCTTTGGGAGCCAGGCCAGCTTTGGACGTGCCTCCAACCCGGATCAGAGCAACTGCGACCTCGAGAACTTGGGCCAATGCATGGCTGACTCTCCTTGAGCTGCAGGAACTGCCGAGCCCTATGATTATGTCATGGGGTGATTATGGTCATTAAACTAGACCATCCAGTGAAAGCGCCCCACATGGTAGCTGACACAGAACAGCCACTGGGAATAGCCAGCTGTCTGTCTGCCTGTCCACCCTATCTCCTTCCCTCCTGTTCTCTAGGCTAACGCAGACGGAGAGCTGACATGTTGACATTCCTGTGTAATACTGCAAAGATGTCAACTAATTATGTCTTTATTCCTTTTTTAAAGTCGTGGTAGAATACGCATGACATGAAATTTACCATCTCGGGGCGCCTGGGTGGCTCAGTGGGTTGAGCATCTGCCTTCGGCTCAGGTCATGATCCCGGGGTCCTGGGATCGAGCCCCGTGTGGGGCTCTCTGCTCAGTGGGGAGCCTGCTTCTCCCTCTCCCTCTGCCTGCCGCTCCCCCTCCTTGTGCTCTGTCTCTGTCAAATAAATAAATAAAAATCTTTTAAAAAAGTAAAATAAAATTGGCCGTCTTCACTGTTGGTAAGTGTCTAGTTCACTAAAACTCTGCACCTGTGTCCCCTTGCCCAGCCGTTGACAACCAGCATTCAGCTCTGTCTCTATGAATCTCATTACTCGGGGTGCCTCATATACGCGGACAGTATTTTTATTTTTGTGACTGGCCTAGTTCCTTCAGCATGATGTCCTCCAGGTTCCTCCATGTTGGAGTGTGTGACAGATTTCCTTCGTCTTTAAGACTGAAGAATATCCCACTTTGGTATACACCATATTTTGGGTATGCATTCACCTGTCCGTGGATGCTGGGGTTTCTCCTCCTGTTTGGTTGTTGTGAATAAGGATGCCGAATGTACAGGGTCTATTCAAGTCCCTGCTTTCAGTTCTTTTGGACATACACTCAGAAGTGGAATTGCTGGATCATATGGTAATTCTATTTTTAATTTTTGGGGAAATCACCAGCACCATTTCACATCCCCACTGGCAGTGGGGTTCCCATTTCTCCTCATCCTCCCTAATCCTTCTGTGTGTTTTGTTTTGTGTTTGTAATAGCCATCGTAACGGGTGCGAGGTGGTATCTCAGTGGGGTTTTGGGTTTTTTTAAAGATGTTTTTATTTGTTGATTTGAGAGAGGGAGGGAGAGTGCTCATGAGCGGGGGTGGGGGCAGAGGGAGAGAGAGAAGCAGACACCACCCCCACCCCACCCGGAGCTGAGCAGGGAGCCTGACAGACGCGGGGCTCGATCCCAGGACCCGGAGATCGTGACCTGAGCCGAAGGCGGACGCTTAAACGCTTAGCCGACTGAGCCACCCAGGCGCCCCTCTCGTGGTTTTGATTTGCATTTCCCTGTTGATCCGTGATGTTGAGCGTCTTCTCATGAGCTCTTGGCCATCTGGACGTCTTCTTTGGAGCAATGCTTATTCGAGTCCGTTTTTAAATTTTTTTGTTGTTGTTGCTCTTCTTGAACTGTAGGAATTCTTTGTATATTCTGGATATTGACTCCTTATCAGATACATGATTTGCAAGCATTTTCTCCCGTTCGGTAGGGGAATATTTCACTCTCTTGTCTGTGATGCACAGAGTTTTAGATTTTGCTGTAAGTCCACTTTATCTGTTTTTATTTTGTTGCCTGTGCTTTTGGTATCATAGCCAAGAAATCATTGACAAATCCAGTGTGAGGAAGCCTTTCTCTTACGTTTTTTTCAGAAAGTTTTATCACCGAAGCTCTTTACATTGAGGCTCTGATCCATTTTGAATTAATTCTTTGGTACTGAATATTCCTATCTCATGATAGCATATGTATTTCCATTTATTTGCCTTCTTTGGTGTCCCTCGAAAGTTTTATTTCGTTAAAATCTTGCCTATTTTTAAAGCTTATTTTCCCTTATTATTTTTTTCTTGCTATAAGAGGTGGGGTCTTTTTTTTTTTCCAATGCAACTTCTGTTTTTTATTTGTATAATGGAGCAATAATTAATTTCTATCTTGCACCCAATTTCTATATTTGTACCACCTTCCCTAATTCTCTTCGTGGCAGCCATTTCTTTGGTTGACTATTTTGGGTTTCTGTAAACATTTTGAAGGTGAAAAAATTACGAATGATGCCAGCTCTTTAATCGGCGAAGGTAGAACTCATCGTGAGCCTCCGCGATTGAAATGACACATGACATATAAAGTCTCAGAAACTACCTCACCCACACACTCATCCTGAAGTTACTCGAAATGGTCCAGCTGAGCAAGGGATGAATCAAAATAAAGAAGTCATAACTAGGGGTGACATACTATAAAAGCAAAGAAACAAACAACAACAAAAAAACCCAGAAAGCAATGGAGTAAGTCAGTCTTAAAGCTGCTGCCTCCCTGCCCCCCCCGACCAAACATTGCCATTTTCATAGTTATCACATTTGCTGTGAATGTCAACAAGAATTATCTAAAGAATTGTGATGTACTGCAAAAATATTTAATACAAATCCAATCCAGCTCTGTATTTTAAAAGAAAACAAATTTTACAACATTTAGATTAAGAAATGGGCTAACATCGCAGGTTCAGAAACAATTTTTAAAAACTTATATAGAAATTCTAGAGCCCGATGTTGGCTAGTAAAATTTTAAGTCTTGATTAAAACGAATGATGCTGTCCGAAAACCTAAATTTCACAAAGTTGACACTTGAAGGAGTTGAATACTGATACGATAACTCCAAAAGAAATTTAGAAAAGGGTTCTAGAAATAACCTTGAGGAGAAGAGCCGAGGTCTCACTGATGGACGGGCAGAGGTTGACTCCCACCTGAGCAAGAGGGTGCCATGATGCCCCTGGGTTCTAGGCTCAGAGTCTAGTGGTAGATTTGCCACTTTGTAATCTGAGCAAGGCCCCTCCCTGCTCAGAGCCTTCATTTTCCTACCTATAGAATGGGAGGGTTGCACTACTGGTCTCCAGGATGCTTTCCTAGTCAAATAGTCGAGTACGGGTGTGTCTTTTATTTCTTGGCCCAGTCTCAGAGCTATCTGGAAGTGGGCCATAGAATTGTTTAAGTGAAGAAAGCACACTGATAGCTAATAGATGGCGTTTACTGAGTGCTTATTACACGTCAGGCACTTTTAGAAAACGTTTTCCATTAATTTATATTCTGGTTTCTCCTCAGATCCTGTGTCTCTCCTTTTACTAAACATTTTCTGTCACCTCGTTGTGTTCAACCTTGAGCCGTAGTAGACCCCAAGAACACACCTGGCATGCTCTGTCCTTTTAGGTGATGGTCTCAAAGGCAACCCAGGCATCGACTTTTTGTCGTAACATTTGGTCATAGGTGTCATCAGGGTGCTCCAAAATGTAGTAACTACTGACTTCTAGATGGCCATCAAAATGAGAACACAGTGTAAGTATTCTCACAGAGAGCCCTCGGAGACCCTCCAAGAGCCCCAGAGGTTCTCCACCCCAATTGAGGAACATTGGGTTGGGGGGAGGCAGCTAGCCCTGCACTGGCCCACCCACCAGTAACTAGGAACTGTGACCACACGCCACGTGGGAACTTGGAACAAGGTAATGAAGGACAGCAAGGCATGGAATAACCACGCGGAAGTGTGTTCAAAGGATGTGTAAGGCTATGTAAAGGGTCTTAGAACTATGGAGGTCATTCACCCAGCTTCCGCTAATGTTAATGACCCACGTAACTTGGTACAGTTACCAAAACCAGGAAACGATCATTGGTCAATACTGTTCACTAAACTGTGGACCTTATTAGGCTTTGAGCCGTTTTCCCCTGCAATGTCTCCTTTTAGTTCCAGAGTCCCATCCAGGATCCCACGTTGTGTCTCGTTTTTGTATCTCCTCAATTTCCTCCAATCTGTGGCAGTTCCTCGGTCTTTCCTTATCTTTTATGACCCTGACATTCTGGTGAGAACTGGTCAGTTATGTTATATGGTGTTTTTTCATGATTCGATTGTGGTTATGCATTTTTTGGTAAGAATCCTACAGAAGTGACATCAGGTCCCTCTCAGCGCATCATCTCAGGGGAGATACGATCTTGACATGTCTAATTATTGGTGATATTAACTTGGATCATGAGGGTAAGGTGGTGCTGGGTTTTTCCACTGTGAAATTATTATTTTTCCCGTGTAATCAATTAATTTCTTGGAGAAAATACTCTGAGACTATGCAAATATCCTGTCCCCACTCAGATTTTCATCCACAGATTTTTAACATCCATACCGAGGATGGTTATTACTGTGATGTTTGCCTAATGGTGATTTTGTATTTTTCTCATTCTAGTCACATTTATTAATTAGTTTTCTTTCATAAAGAAGACCTGTTCCTTCTCCATTTATTCTTTTATTCAACTGTTTATGACATTAGTGTGGCCTCATGGGTATTTGTTTCATTCTACAAATTATAATCTCACACTTTCATATTTATTTTGCCGTTAAAATTGTCCTGGCTTTGGCCATCGGAAGCTCATTCAAGCTGGCTCCCATATCCTCTGACACTCCCATCCCTTTTCAAGGAATGACTTATTTTCTGGCACTATAAGATGTTCCAGGTTCATCTTATATATTTCCTGCCCCGGTCCTGGAATCAGCCATTTCTCTAAGGAGCCCTGGTTCCTTTGAGTGGAGAATGGTATTTAGAAACCAAGACCTGGGGACGGAATGTACTCATTGCTACTGGGATGTCATTTCCTGGCTCCCTCAGCGGAACTAGAAAATATACATGTGCATTTTAATGCGAGCATACACACATCTTTTTCACTTCTGAATGTATCTCTGTGTAAATACATTAAAAACCACGAGTTCATGCTGATTTCTCCAACTCCAGTCCAATAAGGTTGGTTCATTCTAGATTTCCCCCATTCCTTATTTGTAACTTCTTTCTCCAACAGGGAAAAGCTGGCTCTCATTATCTATGATATATTTACTTATTTGCTTAGTCATAGCACACACATGAAGAAGTCTCCAGATTTTAACTACACGTCCCTTTGGCAAACAGGTTTAATCATTAGAAAACAACGTATGTAGTTCTTTTTGTCTTCAGCTTTACCATATCCAGTCAAAATACTATTTTCCAAAGTTCCTCTGTTTAACTCTTTTAACCCCTGTCCCTTTCAATGTGGCTGTGTTACTTATTTATAATGCAGTTGGGTTCGTTTGTTTTTTTGGAGTTTTGTTCCCCTGTCCCCCACAATCTTAGCTGACTTGAGTTATTTTCATTTGGGGTGTGTAAAAATCTTGCTGTGGTTCTAAAAGTCAAAGGGAGACATAAAAATAGCCTCCAAGAAGTGTTGCCCTTCCTCCTCCCCATCTCATTCTCCTCTCCTTTTCACCCTCTTTCTTACCCCAATATCTTTAGTTTCGGGTGCACCCTTCCTGCTTTGATGGTGAGAAGTTTTAAAATTAGGTCGCAGAAGAGATTCCGCCTTAACAGTCACGTGGAGAAAAGCGGGGCCAGAGAAGGGAGGTCAAACCACAGGGGACAGTAGGAAGGGGCAGGGGGAGGAGTGACGCAGGACCGACACGGGCGGGGTCCGTGCAGGCCCGCATGCCTTGGTTCCTCTCTTCTTCCCACCTGTGGAGCTAAGGCTTCAAAGCATGGGCCTGGAGTATTTCAGAACAGCAGGGAAGCCATGTGGGTTCAGAGCCTGCAGGTACATGCTTCTCCCTCTATGAGATGTAGGCCCTTTACCTCTGCCATTCCACAGTGTTTGAGAAATCCTCCAAGAAAAGAAGCCCCATGTGGAAAGTCCCAGGAAAGTCGGACCCAGGCAGACCTTCGACTAGTCCTACACATTTGGGAAGATGACCCTGTCTTGCTTCATGAGGTCAGGTCAACATGTGAAGAGAAGGTCTCCCTCTGTGCTCTCTGCAGTCACCCCCCCCAAACTCCAGGCCTCCCTGTTCTGCTCAGGGTCCCCAGTAAAGGCGCACCCTTACTGGCTCAGAAGAGGAACTTGGAGATGAGGGCAAGCCCGGCTGTCGAGTATTTCAACACGACCCCACTGCGGGTGAGGGGCATTCCCATTCCCGGCAACAGCTGGAATTTCACAATAGATACTCCTTTTAGCAAGGTGCCCGGGGAAGCCAGGCCTTGCCTGCCGAGTCTTTGGAAAAAAGGGCATCATCCTTGGGGAGGGAGGGAGTGCCACCTTTTTCCCCCTTCATCTCCGCCCCAAAGCCACTAGGGTTCTGCTGACAAGTCACAAGAAACGGCTGATGACTGACTCATCAAACGGAAATGAGTATGCCAAAGGACCAGGTGGTGAGCCACGGTGCGCTGGGTTAACCCCCAGGGCAGCTCAGCTGAGGATCCCCCTGGCTGGGCTCCCACCTCCCTTGGCTCCTAGGGCCCAGTGCCTTGGGCAAGTCCTGCCTCTCAGAGCAGCTTGGGGCAAACTCTAGATGGTGTCAGGATGCCAGGGGGGCAGGATTACCGGAAGCTGTGCCCGTGCCCTGGGGATACCTGGCCCATCCGTGGCGAAGGCCTTGATTGTCTTCCGTGAACCACCGGGGACACTGAGGCCGGGAGATGGGAGTCTCGGGGCCTGGAGAAGGGAAGGAGTGTGGGCCAGCAGACGTTGGGGGGTGCTGTGAAGGCTGCTTATAGCAGCCCCAGGACACTGTGTGCTGACCCCTGAGGATAGGGGTGCAACAGAAGCAGAAAACGTTCATTTGCATCTTGGGTTTACAGTGGGATGCAATAGGGCAGGGTGACTCATCCCTGCCTCGTGACACAACCCAGTTGTCCCTTGCAGCAGGGACTGGGTGGAGGGGACTTTAAACCCAGTCGGTGTTGTTCAGCCCTTGCTCCAGGCTAGAGATCGCCCAGTTCAGCGAGTAGTGAGTCCTGATCCCCTCTCTGGAGTGTGGGCAGCTGGTGTAGACAGACATGGGGGGCTCAAGATTCCTAGCAGCTGGGAAGGTAGGTCTCTTAAAGCAAGATCATTTTACAGCTAACTGAGTCTCCATTTTGGCGGGTGTGAACATGAGCTGGTTTTCTTTCTCTTCTGGTAACTGGCATCTTGACTATAATGACAGCGCACTGTAGCGGCCAGGACCAGACTCCCTGGGTTCATATCCTGGCTTTGCCACCTCTTCGCTGTGTGACCTTACGCAAGTCGTCTAACTTCTCTGTGCCACAGGTGACCCATCTCTCCATCCACCACAGCAAAGGTGAGCCACCCGTCAGCCTCTTGCTGCTAACTTCCCCTCACCCCGCTGGGAGCCCTCCAGGCGTCAAGTACCAGCAAAAGAGCTGCGGTCCAGCTTTTGTTGCTAGTTTCCCACCCCTCCCCCTCCCCACAAGACGCTCGCATCTCCTTACCCGGCCCTGGGCCTGCACGCAGCCCTCCCTGCTCTTCCTCTTCAGCCCTACGCGGCTGCAGTGAGCCCAGAAACCAGGGTGCTGGCAGAGCAGAGTCACGTGACAACAAAATGGCAGCCTCCCCGCCGGGCAGGCGTCCAGTCTGAAGAAGGGATTCTCTTAAAGCCCCCTGCCCTTAGCTTGGGGGAGAGAAAGGAGAGCCCTCTGGAATGCTTGACAGCATGACCTCCCAGTCTTCTTGTATTGGCAGGGGGCAGGTAGGCAGCTGTGCCGGTTCTAGATGGACCCCTCCCAGGGAACCCCCCCCCCGGGGTGACTGGCCCCCACCCCCGCCAGCTCACCGTGACTCCTTAGAATATGAGCTGGTGGGTCATTGAGCACCTTTTGTCCTCTGAGTTGGGCCTCAGCCACAGTCGGGGACTGCAGAAGTCCTTGACACGGTTATCTGCTTCTACCAGTGTTGGCTCTCCCAGCTGGGCTCCCACCCCCGGGCTGCTGCGTACCGTCTCTGGGGCTCAGCTTCCCCTTCTGTGAAACGCGGGACTTGAGGTGGGGGCAGAGGGGGGGGACAACGTCTGAGCTCCCTCCAAGAACCCACCTGGGGTGCACGGGGAGAAATCAGCCTGCGGGGCAGAGGGTCCGTGATGCCATCTGGGCCAACCATCCAGGCCCCAGACTCATCCTTTCGAAGGTGCCTGAGCTTCCAGCTCCCACTACAGGTACTGGTGGCCCTGAGTCTGGGTAGGACTGAGCTGGAGAGGGTCTTGTATTGGGGCTGCACTGGAGGCAGAAGGCTGTGGCCTCATCACAAGGGTCTGTTCCCAGTCCGCACACACCCATGGCAGGCGAGGCAGGGGCCGGGAAGCTTGCAATCTGCCCAGTCTGGCTCAATGGCAGTGGACTCATTGCCTGGCTACCCGTGCAGGAGTCCGCAGACAAAAGGCCCAAAGGTGACTGGGAAGGTTGCCCTTGAACGGCCCAGGGACATCTTTGGGCTGCCGGATGCTGCTCATGGAAACACCCAGCATGCATGGTCCTGAATCCCCAGTAAGAGGTTTTTCTGAGCTCAGTCTGCCACCTCAACAGCCAGGAGGTGGGGGACCTGGCCCTCTGTTCGAGTGTCTCTGTCCTTGGCAGGCTCATCCCTGCACCCAGACTTTTGCACATGCTGTCTCTTCTTTCTGGAATGTTCTTCCCCTCACTTCTCGCTTCCTTGTCCAGCTTCAGGGTCCCTTCGGGGAGGCTTCCCGACAACCTAGCATGGGCTCCCCATTTGGCCTGCCCTCAACACCAACTATCCTCACAGCATCACCTTCTGCGATGACCTCTTTCTTGGTCTGTTAGACTGTTCAGTGTCTGTGTCGGACGTCGGGGAGCAGAGCCCACCGGGGACATCGCTGAGGTGGGGAGACGCTGGACAGCTCACAGAGGGCTGATGTTTCCTCGGGCGTGTGGTTCCTCCCGGGCTGGGGAAGTGTGAAGATTTTCCTACGTGGGGCCCCCACAGCCGAGGGTTCCAGTCATGCAGCTGGGTCCGCGTTCGGATTTCGCAGTTTTGCATGTCGTTTGCATGGCTCAGCTCTGAGCTCCGTGCTTCTGCTTGTGGTTTCCTGGTCCGTCCCCAGTCCCACAGAGCTGGACCGCGGCTTCCTCGGCTCCTCTCCAGCCACGGGGTCTGCCTGGAAGGGGTGAATGCGGGAAAGTGGGCGTGTGCCAAAGCCCGTGCAGGATGGCTTTTGTGTCTCGAGAGCACGCCTGGCGCACCCGCTGTGGCCTTCTTCCCAACGGTCCTCTAGGGTCGGCGCCTTGGTATGCCCATTTTGCAGAGAAAGAAACTGAGGTTGGGCAGCCTTCTCCTTGCTCGTCCCCGGGGCCTGGGGGAACACAGAAAAAGCCCCCTCCCCAAGTGATTCTGATTTTTCTCCATGAGTCCTCCTGCCCACTGGGGTCCGGCTCCTCCCGGGCACTCATGGGGACACTTGTCACTGTCCAGTGGGGCAGGCGGACAGGGGCCTTGCAGCAGCCCCGCCCCTCGCTGCCTGCATCGCTGTGCCGTTGGGCCGCAGTGACTGGAAGCTCCCCGCCTCCATGCTATGCCCTGGGCAGTGGAGCTATGGCAGGGCTGATGGAGCTGGGCCACGAGTGCCCATCGACTCTGCCGTCTGCTCCGTAGGCCATTTGCTCCCCCAGCCTGGGGCTCTCCTGGCTGACTGGTGTCTGTCCCCCGTGCAGGCGATGACTCAGGATGCAGCCAGGGGCCACGACGTGCACGGAGGACCGCATCCAGCATGCCCTGGAGCGCTGCCTGCATGGGCTCAGCCTCAGCCGCTGCTCCAGCTCCTGGTCAGGTAGGTCTGGGGGGCAGGGGTGGGGCTGGCGGGGCCCAAGAAAGCCCCAGGGGCTACGGTGAGCACTGGAGTGCTTACAGAAGCCGGCACGTTCTGGATCCAGCCCCGTGTGTGTGACTTTGCAAGCCCACGGACATCCCGTGGGCCCGTGCTCGGCCCAGCAGCCCTCAGTATATGGCAGTCTGTCTGTCCTCCCCTGATATTTTCCTCCTCCTCCTCAGGGCTGTCTGTATCTTGTTTTCTCTGCATGTGCCAGAAGCACAGCTCCTTGAAGAAGGTATCGGTCCTGCTTAGAAAAACCTCTGATTCCAAAAGAAACAGCTAGGAATTCGTAGCTGGCTCGCCCCAGAATTCCGTTTAGTCGGTTTCTGGTTCCTTCCAGAGCCCCATTTCCTTTTTCCCTGTAGGACAAGGGGGAATCTCATCCAAGCTTTAGGGAGCAGGAGGCTTCCATGTTACCTGTTTCCCAGGACTGAGAGACGGGCTTATCTGTAGTCTGGGGCAGTTGTACCCCTGAAGACTGATGCCTACTTGTAATAATTTCTAGTACTTCTAAGATTGTTCACATCCCATATCTCACTTGTCTCTCTAACTACCCCATGAGATAGTGGCCACTGCTCCTTGAACATACCTGGTCCCTTCCCTGGTTTCTTCCTACCTCAGGACCTTTGCACTTGCTGCCTGGAACTGTTCCCTCCCCTACCTCAGGACCTTTGCACTTGCTGCCTGGAACTCTTCCCTCAGAATGTCAGGTAGCTGGCTTCTTCTTCTCATCCAGGTCTCAGCCCAAGTGTCCCCTCCTCTGAGAGGCTTTCCTTGGTCTTTAGCATTAAACAGATCTGGATTAAAACTGCCTCTCACCGGCTGCTATCACCTCAGGCAAGTTGCTTAACCTCTCAGGACCCCAACTGCCTGGTCCATAAAGTGAGAGTAGCAACAACAGGAGCCACTTCCTAAAGGGAGGATGGGAGGCTCAGTGGACCAGAGTGTATGCAAGAGACTAGCACCTTATCGGCACACAGTAGGTGGTCAGTAAATGGTAGTTTGCTTCCTACCTAAGGTGTGACGGAGCCAAAGCATATAGAATGGAGTGGGGGAGTGAAAGAAGTAAGTAAAAGAAGACAAAAATATCTGACTTTGGCCAATTTTACAAAATCCTGTGTCCACATGAAAACGCTATTAGGGTCTCCCCAACCTTGGAAGGAGTCCGTGCACCAGAAGGCACCGGAGATCAAGCTCCATGAAACTCATGGATGGTTCCTCCCTCGCCCTGCTCTGACCTCCACTATGCGCACAGACGTGCACGCGCGCACGGGCCCCCATGACCACCCCTTTAATTTCTAGGGGTTTACCCTTGCTGACTGCAGGGGAAACAGAGACCGATACAGTAAGGAGGTGTGGGGAAGTTACAGAATGACAAGGTGCCCACTCTGGCTTTCAGAAGATAAGGGGATGTAGCTTCCCCCCTCCTGGGCTCCCCTGCCAAGCAGTCCTGGGAAGCCCCCTGGCCATCAGAACCTCACTCTTGCTTCCGGCGGTGGAGCTTGCCACGGCTCTTCTTCTCCTTGTTCCAGAACCCTCTGCTTCTGCCCTCCTTCCCTGCCCCTTGCAGATTCCAGCACCCCCTGCAGGAAACTGGGGCAGGGAGGCTGTGGAAGAACGGCAGCTTTCCAGGGGCAAGAGCCGCAGCATCGTGGCCTATAGGGGATCCCGGCTGGCCTCTGTGTCTCTTGCAGGACGAAGACACTTGTCTCGGTGAGGCGTGACAGAGTTGACTGTCGATCCAGCATTTTCTCAGACTTAGCCAGGCATGCCCCCGTGCAGTGCCCCCCCGGGGATTCCCACTGCTCTCCAGACCTAAGCTGAACTCTTGCCTCTCTCTGCCTTTCCAGCTGGCCTGTGTCTGAACTGCTGGAGCCTGCAAGAGCTGGTCAGCAGGGACCCAGGCCACTTCCTCATCCTCCTGGAGCAGATCCTGCAGAAAACCCGAGAGGTGAGCGCTGGCCGGGCATCAGAGATGCAGGGGGAACGGTCCCCACGGAATATCGGCTCTGGGGGGCTTGGCAAAGGCACCAGGAACCCCCGACTTTTCTGCATTGAGGTTTTCTGGGAAGGGCTTGTGGTCCTTTCAGTAACAAGGTGAGGATTTGTGAGATTCATGACCTGGGGTTCTGAGTTCGAGCTGCTTTTTAAAATTTTTTTATTATTTTTTATTTTTGAGAGAGAGAGAGTGTGTGTGTGGGCAAATACAAGCAGGTTAGGGGCAGAGGGAGAGGAAGAAAGAGAATCTTAAGCAGGCTCCAGGCACGAGCCTGAGGCAGGGCTTGATCTCACCACCCTGAGATCGTGACCTGAGCTGAAATCAAGAGTCGGTCGCACTACCAACCGAGCCACCCAGGTGCCCCATTTCAGCTGTTTCTTAAGACAGACATTGCTTGGGGGGCCTGGGTGGCTCAGATGGTTAAGCGTCTGCTTCGGCTCAGGGATCGAACCCCGAGTTGGGCTCCCTGTTCGGTGGGGAGCTGCTTCTCCCGCTCCCTCTGCTCTTCCTCCTGCTTGTGCTCTCTTGTTCTCTCTGTCAAATAAATAAATAAAATCTGAAAAAAAAAAAAAAGACAGACGTTGCTCGTGAGTCCAGGTATTGACTAGAAAGGAGGGAGGAAGCTCCCCTGACTTCCTTTCCATGAAAAGATGCATGAAAGTACACGCAGAAGAGAAAACTGATTAAACGGCGAGACCCTGTCTAACAGCAGGTCCATAATAAATAGGCTTTTATGACTAAGAAGAGGGGTGTGTTTAAGGCTCAGCTGGGCTGGGCTTCCGGAACAGCTAGGAGTCCCTAAAGAGGATCCTGTCTCTTTTATGAAGAATTCTCTTCTTAAGTGTTTTTTTTGTTTTGTTTTGTTTTCCTTTTTTTAAATACATGACTGAGTTGGAAGACATACGACTTTCTCAGCCGTCCCCTGGAAGTCTTGGTTTATCAAGACACCCAAGGTCCCAGCTCTGGCACCACCATTTACCTGGTGCTGTTAAACCCTGATCACAAGCAGACCAACTCAGAAGAGCTAAACCACCTTTGGGGTATTTAACTTATAAACGCAACCCTCAACTGCCGTGTAAAACCGGGGAGGGTTTGCAGAAGGGCCTGAGCAGCGGGTGTGTCAGACACATGGTTCAGGGTAAAGAGAAGGAGAATTCTCAGTTTGAGCCGGCAGAGCGCAACACAGATGGTGGGGCTTTCTCTGCTCCTTCAACGCCCACGAGTTCCAGAAGGGGCTGAGACCTTGAGCGCGTTGACCGGAGAATTCTAAGTCACGTGTGTATGTAGGGTGGCGGGTGGGTCAAAGAGTTGATGTACCAAAGAATATGTAGACCTTGGAAACAAATATGTAAAAAACGTTGCCTCGGTGACAATAAAACAAATGCAAATTAAAACCATAATGAGACAGTCTTTGCCTAGCAAATTAGCAAAAAAATTATAACGAGCAATGCAGGGTAGGGTAGAGTGAAACCCGTGCTTTCGTACGTACGGCGTATTAAAATTGGCACAGTCCTTCTGGAAAGCAACTTGGGAATGCCCTTCAAAGATCAGAAATACGTTTATAGTCTCTGATCCGTTGATCCGACTTCTTGAACTCAAACCTAGAGAAACAGTCCAAATTATAGAAAAAAGTAACATACACAAAGTAATGTGCATTGCAGAAGGATTTAAAACAGCAAGAAGATAATCTCCAGTGTCCAAAATGAAGCTAATAAACGCTGGAGGTCTAGCAGAAGAAATATTATGCAGGTAATAAAAAGATGGGCGTTACCCAAAGGCATAAACAAATTTTAAGGTACAAAAAAAAATTGCATTAAGATTTATTAAATGGTTTAGTGAAAATCGACTAACCATTTGGAAAAATTCGGAGTGAGTTTCTTAGCACATACCATACAGCAGATGGAATTCTAAGTGGATTAAAGATTTACATTTAAGAAACCGAAGCTTCAGAGAAAAGAACAAAAAATATATGTGAATATTTACATGCTGCTTGCATGCCTAAGCAAAAATCCACAAGGAAAAAAACTGAGCACTTCTAATATTGGGACATCAAGAAAAAAATCTATAAAATTAGAAAACACACAACAGGGGCGCGTGGGCAGTCAGTTAAATGTCTGCCTTCTGCTCAGGTCATGATCCCAGGGTCGTGGCATCGAGCCCTGCCTTGGGCTCCCTGCTCAGTGGGGAGCCTGCTTCTCCCTCTCGCACTCCCCCTGCTTGTGTTCCCTCTCTCGCTGGCTGTCTCTGTCAAACAAATAAATAAAATCTTTAAAAAAAGAAAAAGGAAATGCATAACTAGGAGCGGAGCGGGGGAGGTGGTCTTAGGGATGACGTAGCAAAACAGAAATTCATTTGTTTTTTTGTTTTTTTGGGTTTTTTTAAAGATTTTATTTATTTATTTGACACAGAAAGAGACAGCCAGCGAGAGAGGGAACACAAGCAGGGGGAGCAGGAGAGGAAGAAGCAGGCTCCCAGAGGAGGAGCCTGATGTGGGGCTCGATCCCAGGACCCAGGGATCACGCCCTGAGCCGAAGGCAGCCGCCCAACGACTGAGCCACCCAGGCGCCTCCAGAAATTCATTTCTAATAATAATAATAGGTAAAAAGCACGAGGAGTAGAAATATACACACTATGATTTACATGTTTGCAGAGGAAAGTACATAGAGAAAAATGGTGTTAGGAGAATCGTCGCGACATTAGCTGTGGTTGCATTTGGAGGGGGGATATTGTGAGTACTTTTTTTTTTTTTTTTAACTTGTATTTCCCAAATTTTTGTCTTTTGGTTACATTACTTTTCCTGTAAGAAAGAAAGAAAAGAAAGGACAGGACGAGAAAGCACTGCTCTGTTCTGCACCTGTGATGACCCTCATGTTCCTCTTCTGTCCCGTCCGCAGGTCCAGGAGAAGGGCACCTATGACCTTCTCGCCCCCCTGGCCCTGCTCTTCTACTCCACTGTCCTCTGTGTAAGTTCCAGCACCAGCCGGCTGGGGGAGGCGGGAGGGGCGAGGGAGGGACGGCCTCACAGCTCCGGAGACAACACAGAGAGGAAAGCTGTCAAGTGGGGACCTTGAAATGGGTGTCAACCCTCTGATGGCTTCTGAGCGGCCACCGTGAGAGGCTTCTAGAACTCCATGCAGACGCCGTGGTGTCTGGAATGTCTGCACTCCCGTGGAGGGCCTGCTGCCATCCACAGCCTGTTCACGAGCCGAGACGCAGATGCTGCTGGGAGATTTTCGGTCCACCCCATTCTGTACCCCAGTAGTCAGTTCACCTGGTGTGAGCATCCTGTCTTCACCAGACCGGTGGCATCAAATCACTGCACATACGTGGGAGCCAATCCATTTCCAAGCATAAACTTTTGCTTCAAATGGGGATATGTAAATACAGGTGGTTCAGGCATTGAAGACCGTTCCCCCAAATGAGTGGCAGCAGTGGCACCATTAGGCTGACCTCCCGGGTGACAGCTCTTCAGAGAGGTGCTGTCATGTATTGGGCATTATGTATGGTGAAAACGTGGCCCTTACGGTAGAGGGGCCCCCAGGTGCCATATTGCCCATCTGTAACTCACTCCTGGTGAGTAACTTCCGGTTCTTTCTGACCTTGTCCCACGATGTACTGCTGCCAGGAACAGAGTGCCTTCTGTGGAACATTCCAGAAAGGAGCAGGGTCTGTTCTAGAATATCAGTGAGCTTTCTCTCACCCAGATCTCTCTGCTTGCTGCTCCCTTTCCATCCAGACGCCACACTTCCCACCCGATTCGGATCTCCTTCTGAAAGCAGCCAGAACCTACCACCGGTTCCTCACCTGGCCTGTTCCCTACTGCAGCATCTACCAGGAGCTGCTCACCTTCATCGATGCTGAACTCAAGGCCCCAGGTGAGTGTTGGCGTGGCAGGTGCATGGGGCCTTCATGGCACACACAGCGTCTGATGGCTGACAGCAGTGCATACAGGCGGTAACTCAAGGAGGAATTCTTAGGGGACGCTGAGCAGGGCTTCAAGGCAAGGAGACCCCACTACATGGTCTGTGCTTGTGCTCTGGCTTGCCAGAGGGTCTCCGAGACTGCCCAGGCCCCCACAATACTGACAAGAGGCCCTTGCTTGTCCTCTTTGCCTCAGGAGCAAATAGGGAAATGCACGTGTGGATCGATTCAGTTCTGGTCAGGGGAGTGACCTTCTCTAGGAATGGACAGGTTGATGGGCGCCATGACAGTTGTGGACAAGGGCTTGGGGCCAAGTTTCCACACGTGGGGTCTGAAGAGGAGGAATTCTTGAAAAATCGCAGTGCTCGAAAAAACACGAAAATGAGGGCCTAGCAAACTGTTCTAGAGCAAGAGAAAACCTAAGCAGGTAAGATTTACTGCCAGGTGGCCTGATAGAGTAATTCATCAAGGTCAGTAGCTCAAAGGAATAATGTCATGTAAACATTCTGATAGGTGCTCCTAACATATTTGATAAAATTCAACATCCATTCCTAATATTCAAAACCCCTCTAATCTATGGAAACTATTAACACCTGGAAGGATTCTTAAGGAGGTAACAGCCCACAGTGAAATGCTAGACGCATTTCCATTTAAGTCAATAACCTTCCTCTTTGTGCTTATACCTATTTTGCCTATGCAAAAAGGCAAAAATAAAGAATATTTCTTTTTCTGGAGAAGGTAACATTTTAATTATGCACAGATCGAACAGTTGCTTGTCTGTCAAGACTAAGAGAGTCACCCAAAGAACTGACAGAACTAGCAAACAGGTAGCTAATGGCATTAACCAGTAAGAGAACATAGTGAGGGGGAGAAAAATTATAATAGCAACTAAATATATAAAAGAAGTACGAGAGATGTGAGTTACCTACATAGAGAAACAAACTTAGCTGAAGGACAAGTAACTTAGGAGACGTGTTGGCAGGAATCAAAATTGTAGTAGCAGCAGGTGTTATGGAAATAAATACAACTGTGATAAAAAAAAAAATACCAACCATATCTTTTTAAAATTTACCAAAATAGATAAAGTCTATCTGAAAGAATACATGCTCTCCGGTAGCATTTCCGTATGTATTTATCATGTATGTATTGATGGATTCTTACAGTAGAAGAAGGGGGTATTTCCCATACTAGGTCTTTGAAGGTTGTAACTCTAACTATAAGGCTATGGGTATTAAAATCCTGCACTGTTGGTATAAGAAGAGATAAGACAATGGAACAACATAGAATGGCTAGAAACTGGCTAAATATATACAGACTTGTTATATGACAAAGTGGCATCCTGAAACCAGCGATGAATCAAATCGGTCATTTGATAAATGGTATCAGGACCGTTGACAGACCATTAAAACTGAGTTACAGTTCTAGCACAAAAAAAAAAAAAAAAAAAATTAAGAGTTCTATCTCAAACATAAAATAAAATTTCAGCTAGATTAAAAGCTGAAGTGTGGAAAACGAGACCATCAATGTAATAGAAGAAAAGTCGGTTACATGAACCACCCAGAGTGGAGAAGAGATACCAAAGAGCACCCCCCAGGCAAACATGATAAAAGATAAGGCTGACAGATTTGACAGCGTAAAATTTAAAGGTTTTATGTAGCTATTCGATCAGTAAAGATGTAGATACAGAGTTACTGAGGGCAAAAGATGTCCAGTCACTTGTTGAGTTAAAAAACAGTTCCCCCAAATACTATGTATATTATAATCTCATTTTTGGTTTTTTTTTTCTTTTAAATTTATATATGTATCAGACCCTGTTCAATGCCCACAGCATTTAGTTCTCATCATACACACTGCACACACACAGGACAGGAATACCAAATCTTATTCCCACACAATTCCTGGAACCCTCGAGAGCTCAGGACTGAACCTTTGTGTGTGAATTCCTTTGCAGGGATTCCTGATCTCCTTCCCCAGTCATCTGATTTGTCTGCCCCTAACCAATCAGCTGAGCTGTCTCCTCGCAGCCAGTCAGCTGAGCTGTCTCCTCAGCCAATCAGCTGAACTGACTTCCTCCAAACAGTCGGCCTAGCTCTCTCCTCCCAACCATCAGCATATTTGTCTCCTCCCAGCCAATCCATGGATCTGTCTTCTCCCAACCAATCAGCTTATCTGTCTCCTGCCAACCAATCCGCTGATCTGTCTGCCCAACCAATCAGCCGTCTGCGGTTACAAAGGCGCAGAGCCGGCACAGGTTAGGGTTGGCTGGCCCCAAAGCCCAGCTGTTCCTGGGACCTCGCTGCGTGGTAGAGACTTGGGTGGAGGAATTTAGAAACCAGGGAGGCCCTGCGGAGAAGGTGCTGGACGAGGAGGGGTGCTCAGGCATGTGATGAATAGACAGTTTGCCAGTCTAACTTTGCAAGGCACCCTAAGTGAACAAGCCAGTTCAGGGTTAATCTCTTCCATTCCCTTCCTTCCTCCAATTGCTCCCCGAAACCAACAGATCAGCATCGCGTCTGGGCTTCTTGATGGTGACAGAATTCCTTTAACAAGAAGACGAAGGTTTTCTTCCCTTCTGTAATGTAGATGGAAAGGATTCAAACTGCAAATGTCTTGGCAGGGCCTTCAGTGGATAATCAAAGATCTAAGTGATTCTTTTTTCCTTTGAAATGGGTACGGGAGATGTAGGGCTGGGGGAGGCCGTCACCTGCACGCAGGGACACGGCTTCTCAATGTCAGGTAGAACCAGCTGGCTCTTCTCCACTGAATGCACGCAATGCCTGGAGATATTGGGGGGGGGGCAGCTGAGCAGGGACTCTCTTCTGGGCAGCCCAGTGAGCAGGTGTGGCATGGAGGGCGGGCTGTGGAGGGTGAGGGCCTGACACTGAGATGGCGGGGTTCTAACAGAGCAGCAGTGGGAGCTGGAGATGGGATGAGGGTTCTTGGACTCAGAGCAGAGGACCCCAGGAAGCCCGGTCACTCCCTGCTGGGCGCCTTCCCCCTTGACATTGCCTGGGGGACCGTATGATGCCTCAGATGTCCCAGTGATGGGGGAGAAGGCCAACGCTTGTGTGGAGAGGGCGGCGCTGGCCAGGCTGCCTGTGCTAGGAACGCGTCCTCTTCCAGGGAAAGCAGAACCGAAATAGGGAATCGTGGACTCTTTCACACGTCAGAGTCATTTTCAAGCAGTTAAAAAAGCCCTAACATGTACAAACACGTAGCCAGCCTTCATCAAAGACACCAAGCTCATTACGGAGGGAACCCGCAAGATGGCAGAGCTGGGTTGAAGGGGGGTATGAGAGCCTGAAAGAAGTTTCTCGATAAACCAGAGTAAGATTGCAGAATTAGATACGAAATTAGTTACTATCGTAGAGGGAGATAACGCCATAAACTGTGGGGTGCGCTTTTCTACCGAACAAAAATCTATTCAATCGTCTCACACTCGTGGGTTCCCCTCTCCCTTCACAGAACCTCAGCCCTCGTCAGTGGCGACTAGTAAATTAAACTAAATTACCCTCTCCTACGTGATCCCAAAGTGGCCTTGTTGAGAGGGCCGTAGCGAGCTTTTGTTACGGCACGTGCGAATATTTTTGCCTTCTTGCACAGTGTCCCCGTCCCCAGTTCTCCCTGCTGAGGGAGGCAGCGGGGCGGAGGCTGGAATGGAGGCCATGGACTGAACTCTCAGAGGAGAAGCCGAGGCTGAATCACATAGTGGTTACCAGTACTTGGTATGGGGCCATGGTGGCAGACAGTTATTTAACTTATAGGAGCTTTTGTTCCTCATCTGTAAAATGGGAGTATAATAATGCCTCGCTCTTGGAGCACTGTGAAGGCTGACGCTGGCCTCCGTGGCTCTCATGTTGCTGATGGATGGGGCAGTGGTAGTCAAAGAGACAGGTCCTAGCAAGGGCCCTCCACCCATGGAGCCTTAGGGAGCCGGTTGCCATGGCAACGAGTGAAACAGTTTATCCCGCTTTGATGTGGCCGGGTGGGCAGAGGAAGTGGGCAGGTTATCAAGCGTTCGGGCCTCCCCCTTCTTCCTGACTCCACCCCAGTAGGGTGGCCCACCGCCTCTCGTCTGGGGGTGGCAGGAAGCCTCCCGTCAGTGCTGCCAGCTCCCGCCCACCACAACCCTCTCGCGTTCAGCCCACATGTTTGTTGGGTATTTACTCCAAGCCCCCGCCCGGCTGTGTAGACCACAGTACTTGCCTGCAGAGAATGTATCCGTAATCGTGAGGGACGACAGCGGGCACCATCCGTGAGTCGCGGGACAGTTTCCAAAGCACACACTGATGGCACCTCCCCCAGACCACGGCCCTGTGGAGCAGAAGGAAAAGCAACATTCTTCCCATTTCACACATGAGAAAACCGAGACTCAGAGAAGTTCAATGTGTCTTGCCCGCGCTAGGAAGTCAGGTGTGAGAGAAGGAACACGGGCCTTGGTATACCTCTGCTTAGTCACTTCCTAGCCGATGACCTCGGACAGGTTACATAAGCTCCCTGTGACAAGTAGGGCTGGAATTGCTGGTGAGGACGACGATGATGATGCTTGCCTCCCCCATGAGCTTCCTGTGCGCTGGCCACTGCTAAGGGTTGGTCTCCTCCGTCCTCAGAACACCCCCTTGGGTATGTAGTTTATTCCCATCTTCCAGAGGGTGAACCCGAAGGCTGGGCGGGTAAGTAGCTTACTCATGCTCACAGAGCTGACAAGAGCTCCACCCCTTGATCCTATGTCTGTTTGATTCCCAAAAGCTATATCCTTTGACTCCAGAAACCTATTCTCACATTTGCATAAAGCTCTTTCTGCCAAGAGACAGAGGCCAGGAGTTGTGTGTGACGGGAAAACCCCGGGCTGTCCCAGCTGCCGTTTTGTAAGCACGTTCCTCCCTGGGCAATCTCGGCCGCTTTTCCTTTCACTTGGTGCCTTCAACCCTTTGACCTTCAGGTGCAAACCTGGATTCTGTCACTTTGGCCCATCAGCTGGTGGCAAGTGAATTCTGAATATTCTTCAGTGGCCATAAGGTTGTCTTGGGACATTACTGACCAGAGACATTTGCATTTCATACTTTTTTTGGTGTCGGATTATGGAATAAAAGGTGTAGATCCCTTGAAGGAAAGTCAAATATCATTGACTAGCAGATGGGGGTTTCCTCCAAGAACGCTCCCACACCAAATGCGTAGGTCTCCCCCACCTCAAACAAACATGAATTCTCCAGCTCTCCAGACACCAGTTGAATGTCCCAAGACCCAGTTCAGTTCTGACCCCAACTGCCCGGAGTTAACGCAGACCCCGCGGGTTAAGAGCTCGGTCCCGTAGACTACCCCCATTTCAGATGCCGGTTGTGGGTCTCACTTTGATAAGAACCCAAAGTGAGGGACGCAGGTAGCAGGAGAAAACATTATAATTGAAATTATAATTGACCAAAAGTGGTCTGTCAAAAAAAAAAAATACAGAGAACATTTAAAAATTTGAGTATTGGATGGCACAACATCAATGAAAGAGATTTTTATGATTGAAAAACAGTAGTTAGGAGGGACGCAACACCACTTCTCTGGTGTTCCTGTCAAAGATTCTTGCCTCACTCCAATCCTGGGATGACAGGAGACATCCCAAATCGAGGGACAATCTGTCGTAGCCAGTCAGGACTCTTGGGTCAAGATCACGGAAGACCGGGACAGACTGAGGAAGTGTTACAGGCGGAAGAGGCTAAGGAGAAATAAGTCCATGCAATGTGGGACCCTGGATAGGATCCTGGAACTGAAAGAGGACATTACGACCACATATGTATGTATTGTATCACGGAGTCACAGGGGGAGATGTAGGGAAAGGAGTGGGGAGCTGCTGTTCCAGAAATCACAGGGTGGGATGAGTCAGAAGTAAGCGGGCTGCCCATAACAGAAACCCCAGTATAACACTGGTGGAAACTCATAGGGGTTTATTTTTTTCCTTATATTAAAAAAGAAAATTCCAGTGGAAGGCAGTCCAGGGTTGGCACAGGGGTCCCACAAACATTCTAGACCAGGCTTCTGCTTTCTTTCTGCTCCACCATCCTTAGCAGGATACATTGTCCTCAATGCCACTTGGTGATCTAATGGCTGCAGGAGCTCCGGCCATCATGGCCCTATTCCAGTTAACAGAAAGGAGGAAAGTGGGGGTTGCAGAAAGGGGTCTTCCAGAAGCCCCACCCGATACCTGCAAGGAAGGTTGAGAAATGTGACCTATCACCCAGTGCCCAGGGCTCCTTTGGTAAAGAAGGGGGATGGGTGTGTTGGGTGGATGGGCAGAGCGGGACTGGTCCTGTCGTGGTGACCGTGGGCAGAGCAGTGAAGGAGCGGGGGTGGCAAGGTCTCGCTTCACTCCCCCCAGGCCTGGTGGCTCTGCAGAGCTGGAGGCCATCCCATGGGCAGAAGGGTCAGGAGAAGACTGGGTGAGCGAAGTCTGCACCACAGTATTTCACTAGCGGGAAGGGGAGCTTGTCTCTGTCATGCACGTGAGTGGCCACCAGGTGGCGTCCCAGGTCCTGGTAGCGGTAGCCAGTTTCGGGGACTTTCCTATCAAAATAGACATAACATTAACTTCTAAACGTGTGACATTTACATAAGAGAAACATCAAGCAAAAGGCCCCCAAATCAAAGCAATGAGGTCCTAAATGAGAACAGCATAACCTGGTTTTGTGGGGTTTTTTTGTTTGTTTTTGGGGGTTTTTTTTTTGCCATTGACCGAACAAAAATTATGGCGTTTCTGTTTGCTGCTGTCTCTGACCCCAGTTTGTCAGTCGTGGCTTTGCCCTTATCAGAGGTGATCGCCTTCCTGCTCCCAACTCACACCCATTCCAGGGCAGCCTTGCCTCCCGACAGGGACCCCTGCCTGTCCCCAAATCCCAGCCCCTGCTTCTGCTGCCCTTGTCTGTGAAGAGGGCCAGGTGTTGTTTAATCTCACTGTGGTGGGCGCACAACTGAATCCTTACTATGCACAGTCTGTTTTCCAGCCACAGACCTGGGTCAGGTTGCAGGAGCAAGGGAGAGACTTTTGGCTGGTTTGGTTTCTTCAAGGCTGGAGGAAAAGGCTGAGGGGGGGTGACCTGGGGGCAGAGGCAGGGCTCAACCTCGGAGGGACAGCAGCAGGGAGGCCGAGCTGCCCCGAGAGCCCGTGGGAAGCCGGGCAGAGGCACCCTCGGGGGAGCCCCTGGGCCTCGAGAGGGCCAGGGACCTCCTGGGCAGCCTCAGGCCGGCCGCCTCAAAGCCTCAGGTGCCGCACCCATTGTCTTTGGGGAGCGGAGCTGCATGGGGCCTGAGCCTCATCCCGGGGGGGGCCCCCAGCCTCGCTGGCCTGGCCGGTGTGAGGCCACTGCAAGGCCTGAGGCCATGACTATCGAAGCAGCAGTAAACCTACCAACTCTCATTTTTTTGGCAACAGGAATCACCTACCAGCGACTGGTGAGGGCCGAGCAGGGCCTGCCCATTAGAAGTCACCGAAGCTCCACCGTGTGAGTGCTCCCACGGGGTCCCCCATCCCCACGCCATCCCCCTACCCGCAGCCCCGTGCATCTGGCTTTCCCTCCATCACTGCACTCCCACCCCTAGCCACCAACAGCCTTGGAGAGGACCAGGAATGCCTTAGAATAGTCGGCCGATGCTTTGTACATAAGGTTGTTTCTCTGGGCTGAGGGGTTTTCCTCCGAGTTCTAAACGGCTCTGAGACTTAAAAAACAAAACAAACGTTAAACACCACCTGCACCGATCGTGCCAGGTCCTGGGCACACATGACCTCACCTTGCCCCCACTTTTCAGATGGGGAAACTGGAGGTCAGAGAGGCCAAGTGTTACTTCCCAAAGGTCACACAGCTAGTAAGCGTCTGAGCCGGGATTTAAGCCTCGGTCTTACTCAAAAGCCCATGTGCTTTCTGCCTGTTACTAAAGTAGCATTTTCCAAACTTTTTTTTGATGAGGACCTACAGTAAAAAATGTATTTTATTTTATTTCATTTTATTTTTTTATTATTATTATTTTTTAAAGATTTTATTTATTTATTTGACAGAGACAGCCAGCGAGAGAGGGACACAAGCAGGGGGAGTGGGAGAGGAAGAAGCAGGCTCCCTGAGGAGGAGCCCGATGTGGGGCTCGATCCCAGAACACCAGGATCACACCCTGAGCCGAAGGCAGACGCTTAACGACTGAGCCACCCAGGCGCCCCTATTATTATTATTTTTTTAAGTAATCTCTATGCACGAGTTCTGTGGGGCTCGAACTCATGACCCTGAGATCAAGAGGTCATGCTCCACCAACTGAGCCAGCCAGGCGCCCCTAAACAGTGCATTTTATGTGAAAGCCTACTGTACACACACACACACACACACACACACACACACACACACACGTGTGTGTGGAAGGAGTGAGCAAGCAGTCAGTGAAGGAGACTGGCTCAGGCAGGGACCACCTGTGCAGGCCTCTCCCCTTTTTCTGACAAATAGAGAAATCAACATTAGTTTCTCCCCTAAACAATGGGGATTCTGTCCCGTCAGGGGCAGGGGGCCCCGACCCGGGGCAGCCATCCACAGAGGCAGGCGGGAAGGAACCTGGGGGAGGGGGCAGTGCAGGCGGCTCACACCAAAGCCTCTACAGCTGGGATATGTGATGTCTCGAACACGCTTCGAGAAAATACAGCGACGGAGGGCTGATGTGGGCGAAGTGAGAACAGTCATGTGTGATTAACTGTTAACTGAGCCATCAACACCTTGGGGGGTTCACGATTCTCTTAACGTTTGGGTCTGTCTGAGGTTTTCCATAATGAACAGAACGAAAAGGCTGGCCCGGAGAGGGAGTGTAGGGTCCAGGAGAGGAGAGGCAGAGGGGGCTGGGCACACACTCCGCTCCCAGCCCTGTGCAAGCTGGGGTGAGGGGCTTTCGGGAGTTAGAAAAGGGGTCCCCTGTGAGCTGCAGACTCACAGGCAGCCTTGACCCCTAGCCTGAACTTCCAGGCCAGCCTGCAAAATGAGCCCCTGGCTCGAAGTCATCCCCCCTAAGACAGCAGTCCCCGTGAGTCCTCCTTCATTCCATTCTGATATTCTGTAGGAAAAATGTTGATATAAAAATTAAGGTGAAATTTCTTTTGTAAAAATGAAGTCCCACTTTCAAAAGTCCTTTGACAACACTGCCTGAAAAATCCTCGGGAGTGGACCATAAGCTTTGCCCTTGGAACTGGGACCCTTGAGCCAGCCCCCTGCCTCTCCCCTGGCCTCAGCTGCCGCCTGCGTGCTCTGGAGGCCGTGGTGGGGCCCAGCAGCTCTGCCAGGGCACCAGACGTGAGGGGTGCGGCTGCGCCGTCCCCACCCACCCAGAGCCCGCCCTCTGTGTCCCCAGCACCGTGCTGTTGCTGAACCCGTTGGAGGTGCAGGCCGAGTTCCTCGCTGTGGCCAACAAGCTGAGCACGCCCGGGCACTCGCCCCACGGCGCCTACACCACCCTGCTCCTGCATGCCTTCCAGGCCACCTTCGGGGCCCACTGTGACCTCCCGAGTTTGCACGGCAGGCTGCAGGTACGTGCTTGGGGCCCCGGGCCTCAGCATCACCCTGGCTGACACGGCAGGGCAGTGGCTGGAGGGCTGGCCGCACTGAGAGGTTTCTGTTGCGCTGGGTCCCGACAGAGGTGGGTGGCAGCCTGGACAGGGGGCTGGGCACGAGCCTCGGAGGATGGCATGGGCTGGGTGGGCTGGGAACAGGCTGCTACTCCTAGGTCTGTGACGGGTCCACCGTGTGGCCCTGGACAGCCCCCTCCCCTCTCTGGGCCGCAGTGGGGAGCTATGAAGCACACCCCCCCAACTCGGCAGTGCCCTGGCTCTGGGCCTTTCTCTTGTGACCACTTCCTGAGAAGAGGGGCCCGGGGAGGAGGCCTGGCTCCCCAGCCAGGTGTTGGGGGGAGGTGGGTGCTGAGGCAGGGGAGGAGATGGCCACGGCTGCCATAAGAAAGACCCTAGGAGCTCGAGAAGTCAGGCAGCTAAGCCTTGGTTCGGGGGGCAAGCCTGTTTCCTCCTGCGGTTTTAGTCCAAGAGCCTGGCCGAGCTCGAAGACATCTTCACGGAGACTGTGGAAGCTCAGGAGCTGGCTTCTGGCATCGGGGACGCAGCCGAGGCCCGGCAGTGGCTCAGGACCAGGCTGCAGGCAGTGGGAGAGAAAGCTGGCTTTCCCGGCGTCTTAGGTGAGGCTCTTGGGAGAGCGTGGTGCATTTTCCCCAGGGCCCGTGCCAGCCCCCAGGTGAGCAGTCCAAGTCGGCCAGTGGTTCTGCCCCACACAGCCCATGGGGGACCCAGGCTCTCGTCATCCAGGTGCTCCGCCACCCCCGAGGGCGGAAAGAAGGTGCTAGCTGGGGGCCAGCCAGCTTCCCACTCAGCCTTGGCCAGTCCAGCTGTGTGGCCACTGCTGGTTTCTTCTGTGAGCCCCTTGCAGCCCTCACCTCCCGTCCCCCTGTTCTTGCAGACACTGCCAAACCTGGCCAGCTCCGCACCATCCCCATCCCTGTGGCCAGGTGTCACACGTACAGCTGGAACCAGGACAGCTTCGGTAAGCAGCCGGCTGGGGCCTTCGTGGCACCCCCCCACCCCCACCCCGGGCTGCTTCCTGGTCCTGCCACCTGCCGCCTGAGCAGGCTCTAAGCAGAGCAGGGGGAGGTGCTTGAGTCCTGGGCTGCAGTTCACCCTCCTTCTGTCCTCTCCTCCTCCTCCGGGCCAGTCTGTCTGAGCTTGTCGCCCCTCCCGAGGGGGTGCAAGAGGGGTTTCAAGGACCCAGACACCCAGACGGTGCCTCCCCTGACTTCTCTGCAGACATCCTACAGGAAATCCTGCTCAAGGAACAGGAGCTGCTCCAGCCAGGGATCCTGGGGGACGAGGAGGAGGAGGAGGAGGAGGAAGAGGAGGAGGACTTGGAAACGGATGGGCATTGTGCGCAGAGAGACTCACTGCTCTCCACCAGCTCGTCGGTCTTCCATGACTCCACCCTGTCCCTTGCCTCGTCCCAGGCCTCAGAGCCCACCCTCTCCCGCCAGCTGTTGACGTCCTTTGTCTCGGGCCTCTCGGACGGCGTGGACAGTGGCTACGTGGAGGACAGTGAGGAGAGCTCCTCCGAGTGGCCCAAGAGGCCGGGCAGCCAGGAGTGCCGGGGCCACCGCAGGCCGGGGCAGAAGTTTAACAGGATCTACAAACTCTTCAAGAGCACCAGCCAGCTGGTGCTGCGGAGGGACTCCCGGGGCCCAGAGGGCGGCTCAAACACGGCGCTGCCACTGCGCCGTGCGGGCAGCCTCTGCAGCCCCCTGGACAGCCCAGTGCTGCCGCCCACGCGGGCCCAGCGCTCCCGCTCCCTGCCCCAGGCCAAGCTCAGCGCCCAGCTGCCCGGCTGGCTCCTGGCCCCCGCCTCGCGCCCCCAGCGCCGCCGCCCCTTCCTGAGTGGGGACGAAGACCCCAAGGCTTCCACGCTTCGCGTCGTGGTCTTCGGCTCGGATCGCATTTCGGGGAAGGTGGCTCGGGCGTACAGCAACCTGCGGTAGGAGCCGGAATGGGGGCCTCGCTCTGCCCGGGGCGGGGGCTGCGGGCTGAGGGTCCGAGAGAGACCACTCTCTTCTCCTCGCCTTGTTCTCACCAGGCAGCTGGAAAACAACCGCCCGCTCCTCACACGGTTCTTCAAGCTTCAGTTCTTCTACGTGCCCGTGAAGCGAAGCCATGGGACCAGCTCCAGCGCCTGCCCCGCCCCTGCCAGCCAGATGCCCCCACTCCCCACAGACTCCCCGAGGCACCCCAGCCCTGCGGTATGCGCCCAGCCCCGGCCACATGCAGTGGGAGCACAGGTTGGGCACCTGCAGGCTCAGTGACCCAAAGGGGGCTGGTGAGAAGTCGCCCACAGCAGTCAGGGTGTCCAGGGCGCGCCTCGTCCTGCCTGAGCCTCACTCCTGGAAGCAACCCCTGTCCTGCACGTGGGAGTGGCGCTTTGCTGTGTGGCATGGGCTAAAAATTCTCAGACTTCTCTTGGGGCTGGGTGGAGCTGTGGTTGGGGCTGCAGATGCCATCCGGGGCCCTGGGGGCTAGAGTGATTCACCGCCCTTACCCCAGGAGGTGGAGAGCACCAACGACATCTCCCACTACCTCGGCATGCTTGACCCCTGGTATGAGCGCAACGTGCTGGGCCTCATGCACCTGCCCCCCGAAGTCCTGTGCCAGGTAAGCGGCCCCCACGGGGGGCAGAGGGGCACTGGCTGCAGTCACACAGCACTGCTCGGAGGCCCTGGTTTTGGGGGATCCCGCTTGAGGCCTCCATGGAGGACTGGGGATGAGAAGCTCGACTGAGCCCAAATTGAAGGCAGTGAGAGGGTGGTCCCAGAAGGGTCCAGGGGACCTTAGGCTTCACCCCCTTCCTCGCCTCCTGGCTTTGTCCAGTTTGGCCAGGGCCCTCCCCGGTGGCCCTGGGGTCAGGTGAGGGGGCTCTGGAGGCTGCGCTGTGGGTCCTCCCCCGACCATTCTGTGTCCTGCTTTGATCCCACCACTCTTTCCCTGGCTCCACCTGCCTGTGTCTCCGTGTGTGTGTGTGTGTGTGTGTGTGTGTGTGTGTGTGTGTCCGTGTGTCTTGCCCTCACGTTCCCTTGCTCCCTCGCTCGCTGGCGGGCCACCGGTCCCTCTGACCGGGCTCCACCACCCACCCTCAGCAGTCTCTGCAGGCAGAGTCCCGGCCGCTGGAAGATTCCGCGGCCCCGCTGCCCATCCTGGCGGACATGCTGCTTTACTACTGTCGCTTCGCTGCCCGGCCGGTGCTGCTGCAGGTCTATCAGACGGAGGTGAGGACATCCCCCCGCTGCCCCCGCCGCTACGGACCCCACCCCCACCCTGACCCCACAGCCAACCAGCCTCTGATGCCGGCCCTTGTTCTCTGCAGCTGACCTTCATCACCGGGGAGAAGATGACAGAGATCTTCATCCACTCCCTGGAGCTGGGTCACTCTGCCGCCACGCGGGCCATCAAGGCTTCCGGTGGGTGTTGCCTGAGCCCCCCGGCGAGGCATGGGGCCCAGGAGGTGGGGCCCTGGGGTCTGGGAGGGGTACGGGAAACGAGAGGCAGTGAAGGTCTGTCCGTGTGGCACAGGTCCTGGCAGCAAGCGTCTGGGCATCGATGGTGACCGCGAGGCCGTCCCTCTAACACTACAGATTATGTACAGCAAGGTGAGGCCGCTGTTGGGGCCCGTGTCCCTCTGGGGCCTGCTCCTGACCCGCCCTCACCCAGAGTCACCCCCTGTGTTCCCCGGCCCCCGTCTTTCAGCTGGGAGGCTGCAGCAGGCTCCCCTGGACAGAAGGGGAGGGAGTGGACATCCTTCTCCCCTTCCGCCTCCAAAGCCACCCCCGCCCCCCGCCCCCAGTGTGCTCTCCCCCGACCTGGATGTGCTCAGCAGCTCCTGTGAAGTGTTAGGGCCTGGCTGCAGGGCTGAGGGTGAGGGGCAAGGGTGAGGTGTCCAGAGGCACAGCGAGGGAGAGCCCAGGTTCCACGCAGCTGGCGTGCCTGGCTGGGTGCACGGGAGGTGGGGCCGTGTCAGAAGGGATTTGTGGGTCGGGGGTGGGAGGGGGCGCCCATGAACCCACCAGAGGGCGTGGGTGCTCCGAGCTCTCGTGCCCTCTGATCCAGGGACCAGGCCAACAGCCAAACGCTCCTCTCCGGAGTCATCAAGGTCTATACAGGCGGTCGGGGGTTGGAGGGCTCTTGGTGCAGAAGCGAGCGCGCAAGAGTTTCCCGGGGAGCGCCCCCTGCAGGCCGCCCCCTGTGGCTGGTGGGCCCGGGGGCGTCCGGCTGAGACCTTTGGGCTCGGCTGCCTTTCCAGGGGGCCATCAGCGGACGAAGCCGCTGGAGTAACATGGAGAAGGTGTGCACCTCCGTGAATCTGAGCAAGGCCTGCCGCAAGCAGGAGGAGCTAGGTGAGTGGGCGGCGGGGCACAGGCGGCGGCGGGGAGGGGCCCTGAGCCTGGCCTGAGCCGCCCCTGCCCCGCAGACTCCAGCATGGAGGCCCTGACGCTAAACCTGACAGAGGTGGTGAAAAGGCAGAACCCCAAGTCCAAGAAGGGCTTCAACCAGGTAAGGACGCCCCTCTCTCCGCCGCGTGCCTTCGGGAGACCCTGGCGCGGGTGGGCGCCTGCGTGTGCGCATGCGCGGGTGCAGGTGGGTGGGGACGAGAGGCAAGCTGGGGGTGCGGTTTGGGGTGCGCACGCTGTGGGGTGCCCTCGGGGCGGATGTGTCCGCGTGCAAAGGCTCTGGTGGGCGCCGGGGGAGCCCTGGGTGCCGGGAGAACGGCTCCGTGTCTGGGACCCGGGGCCTCACAGTGGGGCCGTGGGCCTTCTCCTGGGGGCACTTGTTGCTTGCGGACTCGGGGAGGATGGAGGCCGGAGAGGAGGCAGGGCCTCATGCAGGCTGCCGGACCCTTGCCCGAGCTGGCCGTCAGCCCCGGAGAGCTGCTGCTGGGGTGGCCTGAGGGAGAGAGCCGCCAAGGACTGGCGATCGGGGCTGATGGGGGCCTCGCTTCCAGATAAGCACGTCGCAGATCAAAGTGGACAAGGTGCAGATCATCGGCTCCAACGGCTGCCCCTTCGCCGTGTGCCTGGACCAGGACGAGAGGAAGATCCTACAGAGCGTGGTCCGGTAGGAATGGGGGCCCCGGGAAGGGGCCCGCCTCTGCGCCACCCCCTAGAACCCCGGAAGGAGCTGCAGGGATGGGGGGGGGCCTGCCCTTACTCCCGCCCGCCCCACAGGTGTGAGGTCTCACCTTGCTACAAGCCAGAGAAGAGCAGCGTCCACCCCCAACCCCAGAGGTCCCCCGACCCGCCAGCCCAGGCCACGCCCGACCTCTGCTCCCTCCTCTGCCTGCCTATCATGACGTTCAGCGGAGCGCTGCCCTAGTGGGGCCCTCACCAGCCCGGACAGGAAGCCCTGGGCAGGCAGCCTCCTCGGAGGCCCTCCCCACGCGGTGGCCGCGAGGGTCTCGCTCCCTGTGGGGAGCTGGATGGCCCTCTGTTGGATCAGGCCCTGCTGTGAGCCCTGCCGTGGACAGCAGGCAGGGGTTGGTGGTTTCTGGGCCCTCGGGGGCTGTGTATAGGAGAGACACAGGCATTGGGGAGAGAGCGGCTGGCCACACTGCCCCTCAAATTCCTCACCGTAGAGAGGAGAGGGATGGATGAGCTGACCCCCAGAGGCCCTGGCCACTGGTGTGGTCTGGGATCCTTTCTAGAAAGATCTGAGGCTCTGGTGCTCTGGGATGTGGTTTAGGCTGCCTCTGCCAGCCCTTGGCCACCCCCCCCAACCTTGGTTTGTCAAAGTCTTGGGGAACCCTTTGTATTTGGGGTTCAGTCCCGTCTACTCTAGGGTTCAGGTGGTAGAAACAAGAGTAGGAAATTCTTCCCAGACCTTCAGTACCACCACCCATCTCTCTCTTTCTCTCTGTGTGTGTCTCACAAGTTCCCTGGGTCTTCTGAAAAACAGCACTAATACTTTACCTGTCTACTGTCAGGCCCTGGAACACATTCTCTCCGGAGCGCCTTTCTGGATCTGAGAGCCTTGGGAGACAGGATAGGCATAGATTCAAAAGCAGCTTGGTTACCTTCTAGCTCAATGACCAGAAGGAAGTGAATTTGCTTCTCCAAGCCTCCACTTCCTTAGCACTAAGACCTTCGGAGTTGGAAAAGAAGTTATCTACAAAGCGCCTGGCCCAGTGGCCCATAGCTGGTGCTCAGTACAGATAAGCGGCCTCACCCTTGAGCACTGACTCCCCCCAGCCTGGCACTGGGACACCCTGGTGGCCTCTGGGATGCTCTTCATTCACCCTCGAGGCAGGACCAAGACTGGGGGTGAGGTGTGGTTAGCTTTACCCTCTGAAGGAGGAATGGCCTTGGCGAGGGTGAGAGGAGGGTTGCACGGTACCCCCAAGCCCTTGCCGACTTCTCTCCTGGGTTGGGCCTTGGGACCCCCACTTGCACATCATCAGCCTTAGGCTGGTGCACATTGCATAGGGAGGCTTCACTGGCACCATTCTGGAGCCTGGGCGAGATCCTGGAGGGGTGGAGGGAAAGCCTGGCCTCCAGGGGCTTCGTGCCTGGCTGGGGGAAATGGGTCACAGGACCTGAGAGCTGAAAACATAAAGCTGTCGGATCAGAGTGGTTTGGAAGCTGCAAGCAAATGTGGGGTCGGGTGGTACGGGGGAGGGCAGGGCTGAGGACCAGGATTTGGACGATACAAGTGGAGAAAGTAATCATGGCAGATGCTCGTATCCTGCCCAGAGCCCCTCTGTCCCCTCCTTCTCCTGCTTCACCTGTCTCCAAAGGTTCGGGCTTACAGGAGCCCCCGAACCCCAGCCTGGACTACTCACCACTGGAGAGAAGTGAACAGAGCCGGCGCATGCCCCGCGTCACCGTTCCTCCCCAGTCCTCGCCGTCGGTACTTGCTGCAGGCTCCAGAGAGTCGCCGGCCGTCTGCCTTCCATAGTTTTTTGTTGTGTGAACAGGTTACTACATGATAAACCGATATCCAAGAATAAACGAATAGAATTTAATATTATTTTCAAATAAACCTTGATTAGCCTCGTATTTCTTGACCCCTGGGTATTTTGCTGCATGAGGCGTAACTGCTAGTTGCTTCGTTAGCATAAACCAGTTCACACGCAGCAGCCGCAGTCAGACTCTTGGGGGATTGTTCTGTTTCTCTTTTTGTAAGTTTTCCTCTCTATGGAAAATATATTTGTGCTGGAAATTTCTCTGACGCTGTTCCACTGAAGCCTCATCGTGTTGCCAAGAGGAAGGGAAGGGAGCTCATTGCTGGCCCTCTGGATGTGGGGCTGTTCTTAGACTTGGCTCACGGGGGGGGGGGGGGGGGGGGGAGAAGGCAGGTGAAGATGGAAAGGACGCCGGCACACACCTGTGACTTGGGAGGAGCAGGTAGGCATCAGGCTCCCAGCCGAACTCCCAGGGATGGAGGAAGAAGGAGCCGTGAGATGCGCTCGCTCTGCACCAGCTAGGGATTGCCAATAAGAAAGCACACCTGACACCCAGTGGATGAAAACTGTGATCCTTACTCTTGCTCATGGATCTACAGGACCCCAGGGATCGCTCGATCTAGGTGGGGCTCAGAACGGCTTGGCTCCAAGCTGCAGGTGGGGTTCACGTCTGCCCTGTGGGTCTCGCAGTCACCTGGGGCCAGCATGGTAGCACGAGAGGGGTAAGCAGAGACATAGGATGCCTCCTAGGGCCTGGGCCCAGAACCAGCACGGTGTCTCCTCTACCAAAATTCGATTGACCCAAATCAATGAAGCACATCGACCCACTGACGGAATAAATTCAGCAGATCTCACAGAGGATAAAAACAAAATCACACAAGAAGAGGAATTCACTTCTGATAGTCTTCCCAAAATGCCATAGTCCCAGTCTGATCATCAGGAAAATACCAGACAAATCCAGATTGTGGGACATTCTATAAGATAATCTGACTGGTACTCTTGCAGGAAGTCAGTGTCATGAAAAACCAGGAAGGGCTGAGAAATTCAAAAACCAAGGAGACAGGACCTGAAAACTGAATGCAACGTGGTACCCTGGATTGGATCCTCAAACAGAAAGAGGATATTAATGGAAAAACTAGTGAAATCCCTATAAAGTCTGGAGTTTAATTTTTTAACACACACACACACACACCTCGTTTTAAAACTCCTGGGGCATGGGGCACCTGGGTGGTGCAGTCGTTAAGCATCTGCCTTCGGCTCAGGGCGTGATCCCGGCGTTCTGGGATCGAGCCCCACATCAGGCTCCTCCGCTATGAGCCTGCTTCTTCCTCTCCCACTCCCCCTGTTTGTGTTCCCTCTTTCGCTGGCTGTCTCTATCTCTGTCAAATAAATAAAATCTTTTAAAAAATAAATAAATAAAACTCCTGGTGCAGAAAAAGGTAATGAGAAAATCTTAAAGACAGCCAAAGGAAAAAAATATATACTTTACCTTCAAAAGATCAACAATTAAGCTGAGAGCTCCCTTCTCAACAGAAACATTAGAAGTCAGAAGACAATGAAATGACATCTTTAAACTGCTAGAAAAAATTCAATCTAGAGTTGTCCAATTTTTTTTTGTTGTTATACACTGCTCACAAGAGACACCCTTTAACTATAAGAACACAGAGAGTCTGAAAACAAAAGTATCCAAAGGGTAACACCATACAAGCCTGACCCAAAAAGCTGACAGTATCATGCTAATATCAGACAAAGATTTTAAGGCAAGAAGCATTAAAAAAAAAAGGGACATTTAATAAAGATCAAAGAGTCAATCCAGCAAAAACATATCACAATCATAAATCTGTATGCATGCAATAACATAACTTTAAACCGTAAAGCAAAAATGGACAGAATTAACATTTCCACAACCATAATGAAGGACTTCATTACACCTCTCTCAGTAGGTGATAGAACAAATAGACAAAAAATAATAGAGCTATAGAGGATCTGGACAACACAGTTAACACATTTGATCTCATTAAAATAGAACACTGCCCAGCCATAGAATTCACATTATCTCAAGTACAACTAGAATATCTAATTTCAGGTGATTGAAATCAAAGAGTATATTCACCTCAAAAAGATAGAAGAAGAAAGGTATAAATCCTAAAGAAAGTAGAAGGAAGGAAAGTGTAAGAGCAGAAATCTGAATTAGAAAACCAATGTGGTAGGGGATAAGGCCCTATCAAACAAATTATCAATATCCCACATTGCAAAAAAAGGATATCTCTACAGATCTTACGTACACTAAAAATATAATGAAAAGACATAAATTCACCAATAAATTGGCAATTTGCATAAGATGGAGAAGTTTCTCAGAAATACAATTTGTGAAAGAAATGGATTTCCTGGATAGGCAAATATACAAGAAATGGAGACTCTTCTTTTCTTAACTACATTGGCAGCCAATCGTTCTCTTTGCTGCCTCCATACTTACGCACATTTCAGGATATCATAGAGTTGGAACCATGCAGTAACTACCCTTTCCAGATTGGCTCATTCACTTAGCAATATGTATTTAATGTTCCTCCTTGTCTTTTCATGGCCTCACAGCTGATTTCTTTTTGTTGCTGAATAATATTCCATTTTATTGATGTGCTCTGGTTTGCTTCTTCACTCGCAGACTGAGGACATTTGGTTGATACCAGTTGTTGGCAATTATGAATAAAGCTGATACAAACATTCATGTGCTGGTTTTTGTGCAGACATACGTTTTCAGCTCGTTTGAGTAAACAAGGAGCGCATTGTTCCATCATATGGTATAAGCATATTTAGTTCTTAAAAAAAAAAAAAGCCAAGCGAAGTGGATATGCACTTTTTCATTCTTATCAAATGAATGAGAGTCCCTGTGGCTCCACATTTTCATCGCCATTTGGTGGCGTCATGGTTTTTTGGATTTTATCTATTCTAATGGGTATGTAGTGATGCTATCTCGTTTTTAATTTGCAAGTCCCTAGTAACTGTGATGTTCAGTATCTTTTCACGTGTTTTTCATGTGAATATCTTCTTTGGTGAGGTATCTTCAGACCTTTTGCCCATTTTTTTAATTGGGTTGTTTGTTTTCTTATTGTTGAATTCTAAGAGCTCTTTGTATATTCTGGATACGAGTCTTTTTTTTTTTTTAAGATTTTATTTATTTATTTGACACAGAGAGAGACAGCCAGCGAGAGAGGGAACACAAGCAGGGGGACTGGGAGAGGAAGAAGCAGGCTCCTAGCGGAGGAGCGTGATGTGGGGCTCAATCCCAGAACACTGGGATCACGCCCTGAGTCAAAGGCAGACGCTTAATAACTGCACCACCCAGGCGCCCCTGGATATGAGTCTTTTATCAGATACATGTTTGACAAATATTGTTTCCCAATCTGCGGCTTGTCTTTTCATTCTCTTAACAGTGATACCTTTTTCAGAGCAAATGGTCTTAGTTTTAATGACATCGATTTATCGATCTGTTCTCTTCTGGCAGCTTGGAGCTTCCTCTGCGGCCCTGAATGCACTGGTCTGTCATCACCCTCAGACCTCTCCCTGAGGTCCCTGACATCCAAGTGGTGCCTCCTCCAGGGGACCAGCTCTCCCACAACCCCTGGGGCAGGGAATGCCTACCTTCCCTTCAGTCTGCTCAAAGCAGAGGCATTAGAGCTGTTTCCAGCCCCTTCACAGAGATGTGTGTGGACCCCACCCGCCTGGTGCCTGCCCAGGGCTTCGGACTCCCCTCCCCGTTGTTACACCCACCACCCCCTCCAGCACTGGGTTCCAGCACTGTTGCTGGGGGTGGCGGGTGGGGGCTTCTCCCTCCTTTCCTATCTCTGAATCCCTCTATATCCTCAACCCTGCCAGTAAAATCAGGGAAAAGGAAGCCCGCTAACCTGGGGAGGCTGTCCCCCCCTCCCTCTGGGGGCAGAGACAGACAGGGGGCAGACTGTCCCTACCTGAGCCACTTTCTTTCTCTCTGTTCCTTGCAGCAGGCCCACGTGCCTCCCAGCTCAGACCACAGGTCCCTGTGTCTTGGTCTGCTCAGGCTGCCATCACAAACGCCATAGAGTGGGCAGCTTAAACAAGAGAGGTTTACTTCTCACAGTCCGGAGGCTGAAACATCCAAGGTCAAGGTGCCGGCAGATTCTACGTCTGGTGAGACCCCACTTCCTGCTTTGCAGATGGTCACCCTCTCACTGTGTCTTCACGTGGTGGAGGGCAGAAGCTCTAGACAGTCTCTTCCTCTTCTTAGGGCACTGGGGCTCCACCCTCATGACATCATCTACACTGAATTACCTCCCAAAGTCCCCACCTCGTAATTACCATTACATTGGAGGGTCAACATATGACTTTGGGGTGGACCCAAACATTCAGTCCATAACACCCCCAGCTTGGAGTGTGTGGTTGCTAGAAGGGTGGCTGTGGCCACACCAGTCACCAGCCCGCATGCCTCTCCGGCTCGGGGTGAGGGGGAGGAAACTGCCCGTTGGAGGGATCTCAGAAATTTAGGGCTTGGAAGGCTGAGTCTCCTAGTCCTTGCAACCTGACCAGGAAAATCCCCACTGAATGTCAAGCTCGCACAAAATGAGATCTTAGCAAACACTTGACGGCGCTTACTGTCCACGTGTGAAGCACTGTCCCCGGGCTTTACATACTTCTGTTATCATGCTTATGCCTCCCAACAGCCCCCTGGGGTGCGTAACTATTAGGCCCATTTTACAGATGAGAAAACAGAGATGCTAAGGAACTTGCCCAAGGTCACAGAGACAGCGGAAAGGAGAAGCCAGGATTCAAGCCCACGTCGCTGGGTCCCAGAGTCCCACCTCTTAACCGGGTTTTCTCAACGATCCTAGTCACCCCCCCAGCCCTCTTGACCCCTAGTTTTCTTTCCCTGCTGGCCTGTCCCTATTCCTAGTGGGAATTCATGTGAAGAACACAGCGATTGTGATAGGTCTGTTATACGGGGAAGAGGCTCCTGGCCCCTCCACATTCGAGGGTGCGCGCAGACCAGCTCCCCAGCTCGGCTCCTGCAGCCCGCACCCCAGTACCCCCCCCTCCGCCTGAGAACAGGGGAGGTGCCAGGAGAACAGGCCCCGCCCCCAGGGCTGCCCGGGGGGGGGCCACCCCCCGCCTGCTGCCCCAGAGGAGTCTGGGAGGGATGACAGGTGCACCGACCAAGAGAATCCTGGGGAGGGAAGTTTTCTTTCCCCAACTTGAAGGCCAGCTGGTACGAGAGGGAGTGGGTTGATTTTCTCTGCATCTCAACCCATGTCAGTGTGGTGCTGGACCAGAAAATACAGGCATTTATGTTCAAGAAACTGATCCTTGGGTACTGAGCTACCATGCTCTCCAAGTAAACAAAGCACGTGGAAGATTAATTTGTATAAACACCCCAGGTCGTCAGCAGCGATTATCCCTGGGCAGAGAGGAAAAAGATATGGGGAAGAGGGGGCCAGGGGCTCATTTTCATTCTGTGTACTCCTGAAATGCGCGAGTGGTTTTTTGTAATGAAAATGTATTTGTGAGTTGCTTAAGAAATTTTTTGAAACACTAAATTTTTTTTTAAAACTACATTGATGTTACAACCAAAACTCCCCCTTTCCTCAAAAATAAGAAGAATGTCTGAAAGAAGGAGCGGATAGGAGTAGATAACAAACCTTCCTATAACTCTCTCCCGGCTAGTCCTAACTATGCACTCACACGTACCCCATAGGACAGCATTGCCAGAGGTAAGGACGGAAATTTCCCGACTCTGTGTTCTTCCTCTCTCTCCACACCCACAGCAGACACTGCTAGCTGCTAACAGGTTCCCAGGTGATACCGATGCTGCTGATTCTGGGACCCCCCCTTGGCGGACCACTGCTTTAGGGCATGATGTTGTCCTGCTGCCCCTTCTTCCCTGGGCCGTGGCTCTGAGGGCTAGAGGGAATTCACTAGAAGCAGAGGTGCACGTCAGGTGGGTACCAGCCATGTCCCTGCCTGAGGCTTCCTGAGAGGGAAGATGGGAGCCGAGGAGGGTGGGCCAGGCTTCTCGCTGACTTGGCCCTGCAGGTCTTCCGTGGGGAGCTGCAGGAAGCCCCTGGACCAGGTGTCCCCTGGTTCAAGTCCCGCCCCCGCCACGTAGGTGAGCCATCTCCATAGCTGTTCTCGCTCCTGAGGTGGTTGTATGCATGAAGTAAGGTGTGTTCCCATCACACCTCTTTTCTGGTCTGTTTACCTCTCACACCTTTCTCACCAACCAGACAGCCGTTTGGTTTTGGGTGTTGTTTATGAGTTTGGGGGTATAAAACTGGAGTCGAGGGTCAGAAGGGAGGTATAGAGCTCCGAATGCACTTCTTTTTTAAACACTTTTATTTGTTCATTTGAGAGAGAGAGCATGAGCATGAGGGAAGGGCAGAGGGAGAGGGAGCAGCTGAGCAGGGAGCCCAATGCGGGGCTCCATCCCAGGACCCTGGCATCATGACCCAAGCTGAAGACAGACGCTTAACCGACTGAGCCACCCAGGCGCCCCCTCTCAATGCACTTCTAAGAGGACTTTGCTTTGTTTGTGAAAAAATCTGGGCGGGAGGAAGCAGGACTGTGTGATTCAGAGTCACTGGGGGAGAGAAGAGAGAGCAGAAAAACCCCTCGCCCTAACCCAGCCCACCAGTCCAACAGCATGGAATGGACCAAGTGTGTCTGGACAACAGAAATGTCCATGGGAGATTTTTATTTTAAGTTTTCTTAATTTTTTATTTAAATTCCATTTAATTAACATACAGTGTATTATTAGTTTCAGGGGTAGAATTTAGTGATGCATCACTGGCATAGAACACCCAGTGCTCATTACATCACATGCCCTCCTCAATGTCCATCCCCCAGTTGCCCCATCCCCCCACTCCCCTCCCCTCCAGCAACCCTCAGTTTCTTTCCTATAATCAGTAGTCTCTTATGGTTTGTCTCCTTCTCTGCTTTCGTCTTATTCTATTTTGCCTTCCCTTCCCCTTTGTTCATCTGTTTTGTTTCTTAGCTTCCACATACGACTGGCATCAAATGGTATTTGTGTTTCCCATGGAGGATTTTTATTTTTTATTTTTTTATTTTTTTAAAAGAATTTATTTATTTATTTATTTATTTATTTATTTATTTATTTATTTGACAGAGAGAGAGAGAGGCAGCGAGAGAGGGAACACAAGCAGGGGGAGTGGGAGAGGAAGAAGCAGGCTCCCAGCGGAGGAGCCTGACGTGGGGCTCAATCCCGTAACGCCGGGATCACGCCCTGAGCCGAAGGCAGACGCCTAACTGCTGCGCCACCCAGGCGCCCCCCGTGGAGGATTTTTAAATCGCTGGCTAAGAGATGTGTGCACACCTTTGCATCCTTGCCCTGTGACCGTCAGTGAGATGTATATGGCTCATTAGGATTTTCTGCGGGCGGACTCCTTAGAAAAGCACAAAAGCTGAGGAAGTCTGCAATTGCTGCTTGAGCTTCCGGAGACAATTCCCGCAGAGGGTGGAGCTGGAGCGAGGGTGCAGGTGACCCTGGGTGTCTTGTATCCGAAGCAAGCAACCTTGAGTGACCCCAGTGCCCTGGACGTCCAGGGCGCCCCGATCCCTGCTCTGGTCCCCCTGCCACACCATATCGAGAGGGTTTAATGTGATGTGTTTAAAAGTTCAAAATGTAATTTGTTTAAAACTCTTGGCTACTTAGTAATGGACAGACGATGATACAAAGTGAATAGAAGGGACTAGAGGAGGTCCTTGGTGCAGGTGGGAAACCTAGCCACCATGCACCTGGAAAAGAGCTGTAACCCTAAGAAGAGCATCTGGAGAGCCAGGGCGTCACTGGGATTAGTCAAAAGGGCAGTGTCGCCCTGCCTTGCTGATGGCAGGATGGTGCAAGGGACAGGTAGGGGCCCTCCGTCCTTCCTCTCCCCCTCCTCTTCCCTCCTCCTTGTTCCCGGCTGCCTATCACGCAGCCCCGCCTTGCAGGGGACAGTTCTGGGGCTGTCCACGGTCACCAGGCAGCCTGTGGCTACCACACCCCGTACGCGGGCCAAGACTTTAGCTGTTGAAAGGGGAGAGCGCGGCCACAGGAGGCCCCATCAGCTTGTGATTTCCGATTCAGTTAGGCCGAAGCTGATAAGGAGAGGGGGCTGCCCACGAGGGCCACACTGGCTGGCTGCTGCTGAGTGCTGGTCTTGCAGGGGTGGAGTCCCTGGTCCTTATCCTGTCCTGCACTTACTCATTGCCCTCATTCGCTCCCCCCGCCGGCCGGCCAGCCATTTGTTGTATTTAATGAGCCAAACGTTCTCTTGACAGTCTCTTATCCTGGGACGGATAGCCAAATGATTAAGATCTAGCCTCTGCCTCCCCAGGTCTTACTGGGGGACGGTGGACAGACGAGGCAGCACTCAAAGACAAAGGTACGAGAGAGAATATCATTCCAGTCACATGAGGGGACACAAAAAAGTACATATGGCAGGGAGACTGAGCCATGGAGCAAATCATCTTCCTCTTCTCTTCCTCCTCCTCCCCCTGCCCTTCCTTCTCCCCCTCCTCCTCCTTCTCCTCCTTCTTCTTCAAATGTCCTCTTCTGCAGAACCCACTCAAGCCCTGGCAGAAAAAAAGACCAGTCGCTTCTTTGGTTGCAAAGGAGAAACCCAAGCGACAGAAATCCAGCTCAAACCGTCCTACTGAAAAAAGGTGGGCAAGAGAATGTATTGGATCGTATAGTTGAGCAATTAGAAGTAGATCCAGGCATCAGGGTTTCAGGCACGGCTGAATCCAGGCGTTCAGATGGCGCTGTCAGCAATCCGTCTTTCTCCAGGACCATTTACCATTAGGCCAAATCAGTTGAGGGCACAGCATCTGTGAGCTCTTCAAAGGTCTAGACATGTGCTGAAGATTTCCCAAAATATTGCTTGGCTTCAAAGTGTGAGGGGAAAGAAAAAGAATGTGAGGGGCTAGCCAACAGGTCCATACTTTGGAGGTGATCTGCTCTGTGGCACTGCTCTCTCTTAATTGCCAAAGTCAGCAGATGCTTTTGTTGGCCTCCTCATCTGTGTCCTCTCTGCAGTCTTTGACTCCCTGACCACCGTGTCCTTGATACCCTCCCCTCCCCCAGCTTGCACTGCACTCCGCTGTCCTCCAGCCTCTCTGACTTCTGTCCTCTCCCTTCTGTTCTGGAGCCTAGAGGAGGACTGAAGGGGACCCCACAGCACATGCTCCAGCCTGGAGCTCAGGGGCCGCCTGGACCACTACGGAGCGGTAGGTGTCCAAGACGCCTAGGAAGGGTCACAGTGATGGGATAAAGCCTGGGCTTGGGGATCAAGGAACCACCAGGTCAAGACACACCTTGCAAGTCACACCAAGGACTCTGGCCGTTCTCCTAAAGGTAACAGGGAGGCATCGAAGGCTGTACTGGGGGTGTAATGTGACCAGACTTGTGTTTCAGCACCAGAGAGGTGCCTTTGGCTGGGAGGTGGAGGCAGGATCAGGCTTCTACAGTCATTCAGGAGGAGGACAACGGTGGCCCGATGGGGTGACAGCTGAAAGGGTGGGAAAAGGGGATGATTTATGACGTAGGACTTGGTTCCATTTAGATGGAACCAGTGAGGGAGAGGGAGGCATTGAGGATGAGACCCAAGTTTCTGATTCTGAGATGAGGAATAGAGAGGTGGGTTTGTGGGGGGTGGGGAAGAGAGCTTGGTTTGTTCACATCGAGCTGGAAATGCTGGATGACCCTCTGGCTGGCCGTGTCCAGGCAGGGACAGTGGGGTTGGTGTGTCTGGAGCTCAGGAGAGAGGTCCGGGCTCCCAACATCACAGCCGAGTCAGCACCAGGGGGGGACTCTATGGAGGTGCCCCCTCCTGCCCCCTCCAAAAACAGAAGCTCCGTGCCTGGGGGTGACCACAGAGTTTCTGCAGAAAGCAGTTCACTGCAGGATGTGCTCTGGGAGGAGCTTTGAAGGCCACGGGGAAGGGGAAGGAAGAGGAGGGGACAGAGCCGGGCCTGGGCGACACGGGGCCTTTCTCTGCAGATCTGGAGGCTGCCGCGGAGACTAAAGACATCGGAGTCTCCGGTGCTGGCAGCCTCCGTGGGCAGGACTGTGGGGAGCCAGTCAGCAGAAAGACTTCGGGAACCGAGTTCCTTCTGAACCAAGGTAGGTGCTGGCTGGGGTAAGGTGTCCAGGGAGGAGGCCGGGGGAGACAGATCCAAGCAGAGCAGATGGAGGGGCCGGGAGGAGGGATGCTGAGTGGGAGCCCTCGAAGGGCCGAGGCGCCCCTGGCTCTTACGTACCCAAGCCTTTCAGAGAAGGGTTACCGAGATATGGTGACTGTTAGGAGCACTGTGCCAAGTTAAGATCATTTAACTCATTTTCACAAGAAGGGACCCAGCACCCATGAGATGACCTCTTCTTTCCTCCCCGAATCCTGTAAGTGCCGATAATAATATAACCGATGACACATGCCCAGCACTGCAGAGTGCACTCATCGGCCCGCGGCTTCTCCCGAGCAGTCAGAGGTGGGCTGGATATGTGTTTTAATGCCTGTTTTATAGCTCAGAGAGATGAGGCAAGTTGCCAAGGGTTGCAGGGCGTTGGTAAGCAAGGCGCCGGACGCAGAGTCTGCCTTCTGGTCCAGTCCACACTCCTTTGGGGACATCCTTGGTCCATCCCCCTCCCGGGGAGGCAGGTGACGATCGTGCTGGTCTGGCCGCTTCTCTCCGCACACACAATTGAGCATCTTCTACCCGTGCCACTGGAGCCAGAGGCCACGCAAGGCCAGGTCTCCATGCTCAAGCAGCTGGCCAGCTGGTGTGGCGTTGAGACACACCATGAGTGACCGACAGAAAGTAAAGGGCGTGAGGGCCCTGGGGAAGGTGAGGCAGGGTATGCAGGTGGCCTTGGGGTATGGGATCCGGGGGGCTGTGCAGGAGGCGGCTGTGAGCCTTGAGGGGCAGGGAGGGTGTGTGTGCAGAGGTGAGATGGCAGGCGTCCCAGTGGGGAACAAGGTGTGCAAACCCACAGAGCAGGAGAGTGGATGCAGAGGAGGGGATTATGGGAAAGCGCAGCTAGCGACTCGGTTTGGCTGCTGGAGCATGGAGCCCATAGGGGTTTGCAGACGCGAGCCTGCTCTGTGCCTTCCCTTCCTCTAAGAGGCTCGTGAGCATCATCTTGTTTAGTCCTGACAGCAGTCCTACGAGGTAGGTGCTATTATTCACTCTCCTTTAAAGATTGAGAAACTGAGGCACAAAGGCTCTAAGCAACTAGCCCAAAAGGTCGCAGCAACAGAGAGGATTAGAATCCAGGCAGTCCAGCACCAAATGCCACCAGCCCAGCCACTTTTCCACACAGCCCCTCCCCAGGACGTGCTCCTTGGGTGACGCGGTGGCTCTGAATCTGGTCCCTGTGAGATTCCTCCCAGGCTCCCTACCCCCCCAACCCGCAGAACAATACTGTCCTTCCCCCACCCCCCACCCCCCAGACTGGCTCCCTCACATCCAGGTGTTTCCTCCCCGGCCAGGGGCAGACACAGCAGGGGAAACAGGCCTGCCTCATCCCCAGGGGACAGCAGGGAGCAGGGCCCCCACGTCCCCGGCGCCTCGGGAATCTAGAAAGCCCAAGTGGGCCTCTGGGGATGAAGGATGCTGGATGAGGACTCCGAGCCCTGCTTTTCTGCTGTGTGTCCACTGATCACATGCTCTGTACCAGAGAACCGGGTGTATTGTCTGGCAAGTATGACTTTCTCCACGGAGGCGAAGGTCAGAGTACTGGAAATAGCATCAGTCCCCAAAACTCAGGGTTCTGAGACAGCACTGGTGGGAGGAGAAGGAAGTGGGGCAGTGGCGGAGAGGTCCTGTTTCTCTGTGCCAGAGTCAGGGGTGGAGGACAGGTGGGCGGCAAGCTACTGTCTTGGGAAACTATGTCTTCGTTCCCGGGTTGTACGCCTGGAGGGCTGGCCGCAGGGAGGGTGCATGCTCGGTTCTGTGGCCAGCCTGGCCGAGGAGCCAGCAATGCGGGGGATTGGGGTGCCCGGGTGGGCAGGGGATCATCAGAAGCCGGGGCCTCTTTGCTGGGACACTGGCCCCAAGCCAGGCTTCCCCAGATCCTTCTCTGAACCCTGCTTCCTTGAGTCCTTCCTGTCCTTCCCGCCCTGTCCTGCACCAGCCGTGGGCTGGGAACAGCAGCCTGGACCGGGCTCCCATGGGCGTCTTCCCACTGCGTTCTCTCCAGCCACCTCTGTGCTTCTGTGGGGGGTCCCGGGGCGTGTTTCAGCCCAAGGCAGGGACCAGCTGGTGTTTGCACCTGCTCTGAGGACCGTTTGTTGTGAACATTCTGCATTTAAGAAATAGTACCCTCTGAATCCCAACTCACTCATTCATCCTTCGTCCCTGATCTTGTCCCTCCGACAAGAATTGCGAAGCGCCTAAGATTTCCTCCTCCTTATAACTGTTCAGTTAGCCGGCCACAGTTTCACCAGCAGAAAACAGAAGGCTCTAGAATCCAAGATGAAGGACTTGGTGACTCAGGGCGTGACAAGCACATGAGCGTCAGGTTGGAGTGTCTCAGGCAGATACAGCCCCGCTCGCTCCCGTGCCCCTCACAGGTTTCCACCCAGAGCTCACCTCCTTAGTGAGACCTCCCTGATTAACCTCTTAGAAACCTCACTCCCAGCCCTGGAGCCCCACATTCCCCTGCCGGGCCTTGTCCTTACAGCACTGACCGTCACCTAACATACGACTTAATTCTTGAGACTATCGTCCGTCCCCTGCGAGCTCACTACACGCCCAGTAGAGTGAAGTCTTTATGAGAGCAGGTGTTTTTGTCTAATTTAAATTATTGCGCTATCCCCAGGACCTGGAACAGTGTCTCATATCTAGAAGGGGCTGAATGAAGGAATGAGTGAGCGAATCCATCCATTTATTGGGTCCCCCACTGAAGACCTGGTTTTCCTACCCGTGTGTGCAGGACGGCGTCTGGCACACAGCAAGGCTCAGTAAAGGAGACACTGAATGAACACGGGGGGGAGGGGGACAGGGTGAGAGGAGGCCCGCAGGGACTGGGGGGCTTCTCCTGGTGGTGGGGGCTCACCCTGGGCTGCTTTCCCTTCTGCCTAAGCCCGCTGCCGGGAATCTTCCCGACTGGTGGCAGAGGCCGATGTATTCCTTTCCTGTGCGGTCATGTTCTTGTGGTGACTGGGGGAGCCGGGAGAGGGCGGGGGCACGTGAGCAGAGCTCGGATGTGCCCTTGGCTTGGGCAGTGGCACAGAAGCCACAGCGGGACATGGCAGCCTGGGGTTGTCCAATATGGGGTCTGACCCAGACCTCCATGCACAGGTGACAGAGCACAGCATCCTTCTCACCGCTGTGCCTGGGTCCCCTTCCCATGGGACGGTTGTCCCCTTCGCCAGTGTTCTGAGCATCAACACTGTCTTTGTTTCATGTGCCATTGATCCAACCAGCCGTGCCCCCACAGACTTGTTTCTGCTCCCTAGCCTGGGAGCAGTTGGGGACAGTGGCCCTGTCCTGTCTTCCTACGAGTGCCTAACGCTCATTCATTCAATGATGTTTATTGGGGGCCTTCTCCTGGTATAAGCAGTGTAAGGTAATGAGGACCTAGCAGTGAATAAAGAGCCCCGCCCTCATGGAACATTCTAGCAGAGGCAACCAGCCCATTCACAAACAGGACTCCATACATGGTGCCTGGAGAAGTGGAGAGGCAACCCATGGATGTTTGTTGACTGACTTACACGGGCACCGTTGGCAGCCCCAGTGCCCAGCTCACAAAAGCCATTCTTTTTTTTTTTTTTTTAAGATTTATTTATTTATTTGAGAGAGAGCATGAGGGCAGGGGAGGGGCAGAGGGTGAGGAGAGAGAATCTCAAGCAGACTCTGCACCAAGCACAGAGCCCGACATGGGGCTTGATCCCACGGCCCATGAGATCATGACCCAAGCCAAAACCAAGAGTCAGATGCTTACCTGACTGACCCACCCAGGCGTCCCTGAAAAGCCATTCTTTCTTAGCTGCTCCTGGAGCATAAGGACTGGAGACAGAGCAGAGCTCGTGTATTGCTCATTGTCTGCCTCCAGGGGCCCCAGCAGCGGCATGAACAATGCCCCAGACCAGCTCCCAGGCACCAGGGACACTGGCCCCTCTGCACCTGCCCACAGCAGGGCACGCCCACGGGCTGTTGCTGGGCAGAACAGTGGACCCTGTCTTGCCAGATTTCCAGGTATTCCTTTTACATAAAAGCTGGGAATCTGGATTTGTATGTGAAGTACGACTTTTTAAGAGTTGGCCACAAATTCAGATCTTCTAAAGCTCTGGCTTCTTCTGGGGAGGGGAGCCAATGGCCCAGACGAGGGGTGAGGATGCTGGCTTTTCACTGTAGAGTGGTTTGAACCTTTTCCATTTACCGTTGGCATGGTTGTTCATCCAAAGGTGAATTTTATCAATCTATTAGGCAGAGCATATCACCGGGGCCGCGGTGTGAATCTGTGAAATGGGTTCGTTGTCAGGCATGTTGTGGACATGGGTCCATGAGAGTGTCAGTGTGTGATCACGGGCCAGGAGTATGGCAGCTAGGGCCACACCGCCGTCCTTAAAAAGTCCTTAAAAAGTCAGGGCCTCCAGTTCTAAGGGCAAGGACCGTGCCTCCTTTATTCATGGCCGAACTCCCATGCCCTTGCCCAATTGCTCCCACCCGGACTGGACCATGTTCCATAGATGCTCTGATTTGCTCCTCAATGTCAGTCACTCCGAACGCTGCCGGGAACTAGGAAGAGAGCCACGTGGCCTCTGAGCCGCCCAACTAGAGGTTCCACATCTGTGGCTGGAAGCTTCCCACTCTCTCCCTGGGTCTCATTTCTCAGGCTTTGTTTCTGTATCTTACCTACGAGATAATCCCATGTGCTTATCTGGCTTCCCAGCCTTCTGGAAGAGCAGAGATGGCTGAGACAGGGCTGCTGCCAATCTGGGGGAGCCTATGTTGGAATTAGAAAGAAGCATCCCCTCTGAGCAGACACATTACAGTGAGTGCCTCTTTGGACGGATGAATTACAAAACCTCACCCTCCCTGGCAGAGGAGATAACCAAAAGACCAGTGAAATGGTCGGCCTGATGGTAGCCCCCATTCACCCACTAGGTGCAAGGGGCACCCCCACTGCTGAGATGGGAGGTGTCAGAAAGTGCGAGCCATTCAGGGTAGGATGGCTGCAGACAGCCCCTGAAATCTTCGGCGTGCAACAACGTGCAATGAGCCCCCATGAGATTCATCGAGAAAACCTTCAGAGACCTGTCTTGGTGCGAAAACAGGCAAGCTTCATTTCCTAAGAAATGCATGTCATCGTGAAGTGAAGACAGAGGTGATGTTGATGCATTTTGAGAATGACTTCTGCTCACTTCCATTTCCTGTCTGGGTGCAAGCTTGTCCCCTGAGGGCTCCCCCACTGCCTTATGGTCAACAGCCCCAAAGGACAGGAAATAGATTACAGAGGTCCCCTGCAGAGGAGCGGGGGCGGGGGGGCGCAAAGCATCTCCAGCACCCATGCAGATAGATATATAAGCACTGAAGAAGCGTTTGGTGAATGAATGAACGAGCGAATGAATGAAGAGGAAAACGGATAAGGAGGCTTTCCGACGTTGGTTGTTGGCACTTTTTACGATTTTTACTTTCAATTAAAGATAGCCCCGACCAGCCCCAGCTTTGCGCCGTGTGTCCTGAGACACATGCACCTCTTTTAATCTGTCTCTTTGTGATCTCTTTTCCTTTGTGTCTGCTCAGTATTCCTTACCCGCTCTTTCCACCTGGACAGACGCTTCCCTGTGTGTTCATTTTATTGTTACTACAGCAGAGGGTGCCCTGTGAGGTTCGGAGGTGGGAGAAGAAGGGGTGCAGAGGGCAAGGGAGGGGGCCGTGAGCTCATACCCCCAGTTGAGATGGAGCCCTAGCTCTGGTTTCATCATTCATTAGCCATGTGATTTTTGGCAAGATACTTCACCTTTGTTCTCCAGAATGTTCATTCATTGTCCACTGGGCATCAGCACAGCCCGAGCTGCTGGACACATTGCGATAGACGGGGGAGGGCCCAGTGTTTGCGGAGCTCACGTTCTAATGGGTAGCTGAGAAAATTAATCATTACACAGGAAAACTTCTGATACTGATAAATGCTATGAATAAAATAAAAGAGTGTGCTAGGGTATCACCTGGGGTGGGTGGGGGCATGTATTTTAGATAGATTGACCGGGAAAGGCCTCTCTAAGGAGGTGACATTTAAAATGAGACCTGAATATTGAGAAGGAGCTCGCTGTGGGGAAAGGTGGTCCAGGCAGAGGTGTGCAAAGGTCCTGAGGCAGGTCTGGGTCTGGCAAGTGTAACACAAGGAGCCATGAGGTGAGAGCCTGGTGAGCAGAGGGAGAGGGAGAGGAGATGAAGCTGGAGAGCAGCACTGGGGCCAGATGAGGCAAGATTTAGGCAGGGTGAGGAATGGGGAGTTATTCTAAGATCTAAGAGAAGCCATTGGAGGGCTTTAATCATACAGGGGGACTTATTGGGGGAACGGCCAGGATCTGAGCAAGAGGTGATGATGGTAGCTTGGCCCCAGTGCGTTGGGTAGAGATTATCACGATCAGTCTTAACCACAGCTAATAGACGGGGAGCTGGGAGTCCAACGTCCTGGGTCCCACTTAGGTAGCTTCTCTTGGCCTCCCTGCACGCTGGGTCTGGAGTCAGGGTCTGTCCTGTCCCCACTGTGTGGTGGCTCTGACCGCCCCACATTGCCATTTCCCGCTCCTACCCCCAGACTGGGGACATCCCGGGGTCAGCCACACACTCTCATCCATGGTTGGATTTTCAGGTTTGCGTTTTCACAATTGCTTCAGATTTCGATGTCTAACTCTCACCCACAAAAACATGCCATGGAGCCTTTCCAGAAAGAATGAGCAGCATGAATGCTCACACATTCCTCTGTCTGGTGGAGTTTGGGATCCCTCGTTTCCACACCCAGCCCTTCTTCAAAATGTTGTCACGGAACAGTTTGACATTCTACCCGGCACTCTGGGGCGCCCATCCCACCAAGGGGGAGGCTGCAGCTCAGAGAAGACAGTGACGAGCCACACAGGTGCCCAGGAAGGGAGAGAAGGGCAATTATTTTAATAGTTTTATCTTCTTTTTTTTTTTTAAAGTTACCCTGCTTTGAAGCCCCACACACAGGGCTACGTGATGGCAGTCGTCCTAAGTGGGGAGGTGGGCTCACAGGTGTCTGTTTTATTGTTAGGTTTCATGACATTCATATGTTAGCTCGCTGTTGGGAGCCACAGTTTCATAATAAAAATAAAGTCGGAAGATGTAGAAAAGCATTATGATGAAAATTACCTGTGATTCCAGTGCCTGTGGGTAAGTGATATCACACACACAGAGAAGTATAAACAGACGCAAGTAAAGGTAAACTGGGGAACGCTGAATAAGGTTTGATGTCGACGTCCTGGTTATGCTACCATCCCGTGGTTTCACAAGGTGCTATCACTGAGCAGACCGGGGAAAGCATACTTGAGATCTCTTCTTACCACTGCAGGTGAATCTGCAATGATCTCAAACGTAGAAGTTTAACTTTCGGGGCACCTGGGTGGCTCAGTCGTTAAGCGTCTGCCTTCGGCTCAGGGCGTGATCCCGGAGTCCTGGGATCGAGCCCCACATCGGGCTCTCTGCTCCACTGGGAGCCTGCTTCTTCCTCTCCCACTCCTCCTGCTTGTGTTCCCTCTCTCGCTGGCTGTCTCTCTGTCAAATAAATAAATAAAATCTTTTAAAAAAAAAAAAGTTTAACTTTCAAAAAGACAACAGCTCTTTCTTTTTTTTTTTTCCCAAACATAACTACAATACTATTATCTCCCTCCCCGCAAATTTATGTAGGGTTTACATTCCCACGTGCCTCTAGTGTAGTAGTTTTTGTAATGGTTTGAATTGGGATCTAAACAAGATTCACACGTCGTCTTGGTTGATAAAGTCTCTTCAGTCCCTGTGAATTCGTAGCCGCCCTGCCACCCCAACACCATTCATTTCCACGACTGTTGTCGCCACCACCCCATCTTCCTTGCAATTAATTTGTTAAAAGAGAACAGGGTGTGTGTCCTGTGACTGTTTTTGGTGTACCGTCTGTGAGTTTTAACCCATGTAAAGACTGATGTGACCATCACCATAATCAGGAGCCAGAACAGTTCCATCACCCCAGAAAGTTCCCTCTTGCCCCTCTGTAGTCAATGCCTCTTCTTCTCCCAAACCCTTATAACCACGGAACTATTTTCTTTTTTTTCTTTTTTTTTTTTAACGATTTTATTTATTTATGTGACAGAGAGACAGCCAGCGAGAGAGGGAACACAGCAGGGGGAGTGGGAGAGGAAGAAGCAGGCTCCCAGCAGAGGAGCCTGATGTGGGACTCGATCCCGGAACGCCAGGATCACGCCCTGAGCCGAAGGCAGACGCTTTAACAACTGCGCTACCCAGGCGGCCCCCCACGGAACTATTTTCTGACCCTATGGTTTTTTCTTTTCTAGAATGTCCTGTAAATGGAAACATATAGCATGTAACCTCTTGAGTCTCCCTTCTTCCACTCAGCATGAGATTCACACATGTGTTGTATGTAACAATAGTTCCTCTCTTTGTATCAGCGAGTATCCCACTGGATGAATGTCTCAGTTTGCTTATCCATTCACCCATGAGGACATTAGGTTGTTTCCAGTGTGGGGCAGTTACGAACAGAGCTGGTATACATACCCAGGTACAGGCTTTTGGGTGAAACGACATTCTTCTACAGGAAATTGTTATGACTGGGGGTTCAGGATCGCATAGTAAATGATGTTTAACTTAATGAGAAATTGCCAGACTGTTTTCCAGCAGGGCAGTGCTGTTTGGCATTCCCACCAGTAATGTGTGAGCATTCCTGTTCCTCCACATGCTTTCCAGCGTTTTGTATTGTCACCACTAAATTTTGGTAATTCTGATGGTGTATGGTGGTATCTCCCGGTTTTAATCTGCGTTTCGCTGATGACCAATTACATGTATTTTTTTTTTCTTGTGTGTACTTGCCATCCATATATCTTTTTGGATGAACTGTTTAAACAATTATTTTTCCTGCTTGGGGATATTATTTGTTTTCTTACTATTGAGTTTCGAGAGTTCTTTATATGTCCTGGGTGCAAGTTCTTTGTCAGATATGTGATTTGAAAATATTTTCTCCAAGTTTGTACTTTGCCTTTTCATTTTCTTCTTTTTTTAAATTTATTTATTTGACAGAGAGAGAGACTGAGAGAGGGAACACAAGCAGGGGGAGTGGGAGAGGGAGAAGCAGGCTCCCTGCTGAGCAAGGAGCCTGATGTGGGACTCGATCCCAGGACCCTGGGATCATGACCTGAGCTGAAGGCAGACACTTAACTGTCTGAGCCACCCAGGCTTCCCTGCCTTTTCATTTTCTTAAAGCTTCTTTTTGCAAAGCCAAAGTTTTTAATTTTGGCAAAGTCCAATTTATGAATTTTTTCCTTTATGGACCATGCTTTTGGTATCAGATCAAAGAATTCTCTCTAATCCAAGGTCACAAACTCTTCCCTATGTTTTCTTCTAAACCTTCATAGTTTTACCTTTTACATTCAGATCTGTGATACATTTTAAGTTCACTTTGGTTTGAGGTGTGGGATTTAAGTTAAGGTACTTTGGGTTTTTTGCATGTAGATGATAGATTGATTGTTCCAGACCATTTGTTGAAAAGATTTATCCTTCCCCCATTGACTTGTCTTTGCAGCTTTGTAAAAAATCAATTGACTGTTTTGGTGCACGTCTGTTTCTGGACATTCTGTTCTGTTCCTTGGATCTGTGTCTACTCCTACACTAATAATTTTATAGTTGTTCTTAAAATGGGGAGATTTGGCTATTTCAGTTCTTAGAAATTTTAGAATCTGCATATCTTCTATCTACAAAAGAAATCTGGTATTTTTACTGGAATGACATTAAATCTATAAATCAATTGGGGAGAATTGACATCTCAACTATATTGGGTCTTCCAGATCATAAGCAGTGTGTGCCTCCATTTATTCCGGTGTTCTTTGATTTCTTGAATCAGCATTTGTGGTTTTCATCAGACAGATCCTACACATGTTTTGTTAGCTTTATTTCTCTTTTTTTAAAGTAATTCTGTCTTTTTCTTTTTTCTTTTGGAGCTATTTTAAATAGCATTGTGTTTTAAATTTTGGTTTCCAGCTGTTCATTTTTAGTATATATAGTTATGCCTGATGTTGCATGCTGACATTATGTCCTGTGATCCTGGCAAATTCACATATTAGTTCTAGGAGATTTTTTTTGTAGGTTCTTAGGGATTTTCTATGGATACTTGTTATCTGTGAATAAGGTTGTATTATTTGCAAATAGTTTTATTTCTTCCTTTCCAATCTATACATCTCTTTTCCTTTCTTTTTTCTTTTTTCTTTTTTTACTTCTTTTTTTTCTTTGTCTTATTACACTGGTTTCCAATATTATGTTGATTTGTTGAATGGAAGTGGTGAGAGTGAATGTCCTTGCCTTTTCCTAATCTTTGAGAGGAACTATTCAGTTTTTTGTTGTGTTTTGGTTTTGTTTTTTTACTATTATGTATGTTAGTTGGGAGGTTTTTCAGTAAAGGCCTTTATCAGATTAATGAAGTTCCCTTGTATTCCTAATTTATTCTAAGTTTTTATCATGAATGTTAAAATTTGTCAAATGTTTTTACTGCATCAATTAATAGGAGCATATGGCTTTTCTTTTTTAGTCTTTAATATAATAGATTACATTGACTTTCATATATTGAACCCCATTGATAAATGCCATCAGGTTGTTATGCATTATTCTTTTTGTTTATTGCTGGTCTTAGTTTACTAATATTTTGTTCAGAATTTTTTTCATATATGTTTATAAGGGATATTAGCCTATTTTCTTTTCTTGTACTATTTTGTCTGGCTTTGATATCAGGAGAGTGCTAGACTCTTAAAATGAGTTGGGAAATGTTAACCCACTTATTTTATTTTGGGGGCCTATGGATTATTTAGAAATGTGTTGTTTAATATCCCAGTATTTGGAGATTTTTAAATTATCTTTGTTACTGATTTCAAGTTTAATTTCATTATGATCAGCAAACTTACTTTGTATAATCCAGTTATTTTAAATTTATTAAGGTTTGTTTTATAACCAAGGGTATTGTCTATCTTGGTGAATGTCTCATGAGCACTTGAAAGGAATTCGTATTCTGCTATTGTTGTGTGTAGTGTTCTATAAATGCCAGTTAAATTTAGTTGGTTGATAGTATTATTCAATTTTTCTATGTCCTTCCTGATTTTCCATCTGCTGGTTCTATCAATCACTGAGAGAGGACTGTTAATATCTCCAACTGTAATTGTGAATTTGCCTACTTTCAATTTTGTTTTATTAGTTTTTCCTTTGTGTATTTTGAAACACTGTTTTTAGGTGCATACATGTTTAGGATTATTATAGCTTCTTCGTGAATCCTTTTACCATTATGAAATGTAATAAGAAGCTTATTCCTGGTAATTTTCCTTGCTCTGAAATCTACTTTGTCTCATATTAATACAGCTACTTCAGCATTCTTTTGATTAATATTCAAGTAGTATATTTTTTTCTGCTCTTTTTCTTACCTACGGCATTATATTTGAAGTAAATTTATTGTAAACAGCAGAGTTGGTTCTGTTTTTTTTAATGCTGACAATCTATGTCTTTAATTGGTGTGTTTAGACCATTTACTTTTAATATAATTATGATATGTTTTTATTCAGGTCTACCACTTTCTTATTCGTCTTCTGTTAGTTATTTCTGGGTTTTGTTCCTCTGATAGAGGGAAGAAAGCATTAAGGATTCTTTCCGTACCCTTGGAACTATAGTTTCTCTAGTCAGAGGGAAAAATTTTCCTTTTTCAGAATTTTAGGCACCTGCCTGGCCACCACTGCCATCACTGTTGCTGCTATTGCTATTACAAGATTGCCTGGGGTATATGGAAGAAGAAGTTGCAAAAGAAATCTCTCCAATCCTTTGGGGACCCTTTTCTTGATCCTCAGACCAGAAAGAGAAGGCTTTTCTTCTAGCTCTTTCTGTCTGCCCTAAGTGTACACTTGTGAGTGTCAGGCTGTCTTTGTGTCCAGGCCAGGGTATAATGGGGAGGAGGGAAGTGCAGAAAACTCATTGCCAGATTGTTCACATACTGGTTTTCTTCCCCATTCTGCCTGATACCGTTTACTTTTCAGAATCCTCAGATAGCTGTTCCATGCATATCATCCAGAATTTTTAGTTGTATTGAGTGGGAGACTTACAGTGGAGTGTACTTCATGTTAACCAGAACCGGGACTTCTAATGTCACATTTTGATGTTTAGTTTTTCCTGACTTTTTACAATGCATCTGAGCAAACTTAGAAATATAGTTTTTTAAATTAGTGTATTAGAAATGTGTTAGCTGTCTCGTTACCTAGTGTTTAAAATGAATACTTCTGAAAATCTTTTCAATTCAGTTAATGCAAATATACATCATCATTTTTATGTCTGCTTAGTATTGCATTGCACAAGTAACTTTAATTTGCTTAACTGACACTTTGTAGTTGGGCCTTTAAGTTTCTTCTGTTTTTCTCCCTTTATAAACAATGTTTCAATGGACATTGTTGTACACCTTCCTTATGTGTTTGTCCAATTATTTCCTTAGGATAAATTCCTAATAGTGGAGTTGCTTGGACAAAAAATATACACATTTTGGGGGCACCTGGGTGGCTCATTCGGTTAAGCGTCTGCCTTCAGCTGAGGTCATGATCTCAGGGTCCTGGGATCGAGCCCCGCATCGGGCTCCCTGCTCAGACTGCTTTTCCCTCTCCCTCCGCCTGCCACTCTGCCTACTTGTGCTCTCTCTCTATCTCTCTGTCAAATAAACGAATAAAATCTTATTTTTAAAAAAAAGTATACACATTTTGAATTTTGATGCTTATTGCCCAGCTACCCCCCAGAAAAGCTATACCAGTTTCTGCTCTCACCAATTAAGTACGACAGAGCAAAATTTTCCATATCTTCATCAACAGTTGTTGTTTTTATCTTTTCTAATCATTGCCAACGGTATATCACATTTTAATATTCCTTCCTATGATTGTCACGTACCTAGAATTATTCAGAATACATTATAATTTTAATTCATTGAATTTGATCAGTGATATTTATTTTCTACTTTTAATATTTATTTTTTTTGTTGTGGTAAAAGATACATATCATAAAATTTTCCACTTTAGCCATTTTAAAGTGTACAGACGCGGTGTCTTTAAGTACACTCACAACGTTGTACAGTCACCGCTGTCCATTTCCAGAACGTTTTCATCATCTCTGTACCCACTGATAATAATTCCCCATTCCTCCTTCCCATAGCTGCTGGTAACCTCTGTTAGACTTTCTGTCTCTGTAAATCTGCCTATTGTAAGTGCCTCACATAAATAGAATTAAATAATATTTGCTCTTTCAGCCTGCCTTATTTCACTTAACATGATGTTTTCAAGGCCCTTCTATGTCGTGAGCGTGTGTCCAAAGTTCATTCCGTTTTAAGGTTGAATAATTTTCCACCGTGTTGATATGCCACATTTTGTTTACCCATTCTTCTGTTGATGGACTTTCGGAGTATTTCCAATTTTTGGCTATTTTGAATAATGCTGCTATGAACATTGATACGCAAGCATCTGTTAGAATCCCTATTTTCAATTCTTTGGGGTATTTACCTAGTCGTGGAATTACTGGGTCCTGTGGTAAATCTGTGTTTAACTTTTTGAGGAATCGCTGCACTCACTTTCACCACAACTGCACCATTTTGAATTCCAACCAGCAACACACCAGGTCTAATTTCTCCACATCCTTGCCAACACTCATTATATTCTGTTGTTTTCTTTTTTAAATAGCTGTCCCAGTGGGTGTAGAGTGCTTCATCTATTTTTTAAACTATCTTTATGAGATTTTGCTATCAAGAATAAGTTCGCTTTTTCAGAGAATCTTTCCTTCTTTCTCTATGCTTTTGAACAGTTGAAATAGCTTAATATGTTCCTTCACTGGTTTGAGAGAACTTATCAGAGGAACCATCTGAGACATAGATCACCCTTTTTTAAAGAAATTTATTTATTTATTTTAGAGAGAGAGCATGTGCATGAGTGGGGGAGGGGCAGAGGGAGAGCAAGAAAGAGAGGAAGAGAATCTCAAGCAGGCTCCGCACTGAGTGCAGAGCCTGATGCGGGGCTCGATCTCACGACCCTGAGATCATGACCTAAGCCGAAACCAAGAGTAGGTCACTTAGCCAACCGAGCACCCGGGTGCCCTGACATATATCATTATTTAAGAGCTAATTCTTTGACAGCTGTCTTTATTTCTTTGCTGATCACTAACATAAGCAGTTTTCTGAACTCTTCTGGAGAGTTTTGTGTCATTTTTATTTTCCTGGAAAACCAAGTATGAGATATAGGGTTCATATTTTTTTTTGCTACAAATAAACATATATCTCATATCATATATATGTACATATATGGTATATATGTATGTTATCTTCTCTAATCATTGCTAGTGGTGTATCACATTTTAATATTCATTTCTATGATTATCAATAGACTGCAATTTATTCAGAGCACATTATATTTTATTCCATTGAGTATATATGACATTTACCATTCCTGATATTTTCTTATTGTTCTCTCTCTCTCTAAATTAGCTTTCTCAGGTACATTTTTATTCATTTTTTCTTGGATTTGTTCAGAGTTCCTCTGCTTTTCAGTTGTGGGGCTCGTTGCTCTGGGAAGCAGGCTTTGGGGGTCCCTCCGCCTGGGGTCCTGGTGGGGCAACTGAGGGTCACAACTGAGAGCATGCATTTGAGAGCCAGATAATCAGAGTTCAGTGCTCAGTCCTTTACTTGCCAGCTATTTGACCTTGAATTGTCATTTAACCTCTCTGTGCTCCAGTTTCCCCAATCCATAGAATTGGGGAGAAGATAGTACCTACTTTATAAGGTTAATATGAATATTAAAAAGTTAATAGTTTTTAAGTGTTTAGAAGAATGCCCGGCACGTAGCCAGCACCATAGAAGAATCTCTTAAATAAATCTAGGTTTTCCTCCAAGGCGCTAGAAGCCTAGGTCCCTCTCCTATATTCCCCCAAATATACTTTCTGTACCTTCCCACCACTTATGCTAACTGCCTCTTATTTTGCAGAACCACCTCTGTGCAGAAAAACAACCACTTTACTTTCCATTCTGCTGCCTGAGACAACCACATCCTCCTCACACATAGCCCAGGCTCCCATGGAGAGCTCAGGTCAGTATGATCGGGGGCTGAGGGGTCTGGTGCACCCGGCTGTATCACGGGGAAGGCCTCCCTTGCACGGGAAAAGGCCCCCAGGGCAAGCAGGACCACCTTTACCTTCACCCAGACCCCCAACTCAGCTGCCCAAATGTGCGGACATCCACACACTCGTATGAGCCCCAGGTGCTTGCAGTCACTGAGCTGGACACTGGGGATAACAACAAAAATAGCCAAGATCTATCACCAAATGCTTGCATTTATTTAACAAAAACCTTTGTAGTGCTTATAATCTATCAAGTAGTGATGAAAGCACTTGACAAATATTAGCTCATTTAGTCTTCGCAAAGACCCCGTGAGGTAGATATTATCATTGCTCCCATTTCACGGAAGGAGAAAGTGAGACCCAGAGGGGACAGGTATTGCCCCCAAAGCCGTACGTAGATACTGTATCATCAAACCAGGATTTGGCCCCAGCAACCCAGCTCCAGCGCTGTGCCCTTGGTGATTTCACTGAGGATTGCCCTGTGCGTTCATCAGAAGGACTCGTGAGGAAGGGTGTCACTATAATTGTCCTCGTCTTCCTGAAAGGGAAGTGGAGGCTCAGAGAGGCTAGGTAATTTGCTCAAAGCTACACAGCTACTCAGTGGCACAGCCAGGATCAGAACCAAGGTCTAGCTCATTCCCAAACCCAGACTCTTCATGCTGTATCAACCTGAGACAGCCAGGAGAGATGACCCTTCCATCAAGACATGAGTCACCTAAAGGTCACCCCGGAAGTCCGGCAGCACTCCTCACGAGGCTTAGACTCTAATGCCCTTGAAGACCCCTCTCCCAGGGAAGGGGAGGGCACGTCCAAGGCAGGTGCAGCTACCGGGCTGTTACCATCCCTAAGACACATGTCCTTTCCATGCCCCCCCCAATCATAGAGCCTCACCCAGCCAGGAGAAGGTCCATCTGAATCAGCCCAGCCCATGAACCCTGGTGTTGGGATATTCTGGGTGTCTTTAACCAGCTGGGGTTTGCACCGGCAGGATGGTGGTGGAGCCAGCCCTATGAAAATCTAAATATTTCAAAACCAACTTATTTCACACTGACTTTAATTATAACAATAGATGCATGCCATGCTGTGTTTTAGGAAGAAAGGAGTGCCAAGAAAATTTCTTTGGACACAAGCAATAGAAACCCATAGGGCTAGTTTAATTGTCAAAAATAAAGCATGGCCAAGCATTGAAGGAACAGCTGAAGCCCCAAGCACCAGCAAGGGCAGGGAACAGAGTGGACCGGCCACCAGGACAGGAAGAGGTGGACAGTGACCTCAGAGAGCGCTCCACGCATTCCTCCGTGCTGGCTGTCATCTGCACAAGGTCACCTAGAGAGAGAGAGAGCCCGTTGGCCAGTTTGGTCCTGTGCCCACTCCAAGGCCAAGGCAAAGCAGGGCACCTGGGCCACAGTCTCACCAAGACTACAATGAGCAGGGAGGATCACCGAGCAGGGGAAACCACAGATATCCACCACCAAAGACGTGACAGATGACCCCCCACCACCACCACCCAAAATCAAATGGGCAAAAGGAAACATCCCCAAATTAGGACGCTTGCCCTGGGAGCTCTGAAGGGGAGTTTTCCCATTATGATTGGAACTGCAGTTGTGTGCGCTGTCTTCCCAAATTACAAATGTTTAGAAGCTTCCTCACCTTCCTATAGCCCTAAGGGGTTCCGTCACTCTTGAGTTCAGAAGAGTGGCGCCTGAAAAGGCAGATACTTATTCTAAGGGACACAAAAGAACAAAGTTGCAGAGGCGCCGAAGCTATGGTTACTGTCCCATTCCTGCAAACAGGGCCAAGATGGCAAAGATTTTCTAGAGCAGTCTGAGCCTTTGTTCCACACGCGAGTAAGGGGGATCGGGCTCGGGATGGAAGAAAAGCGTGAGCCACATTAGTCCAGCTGATGGTGCGTCTGGGTGCTGAGCCCAGATCTCAGGGAGCCGCTGAGATGCTGAGACAGCTGTCTACGCACCGGGGTGAGGGTGGGGGGTTCCCAGACAAGTCCTCAGCCCTGGTTGGAAGGGCAGTCCGTGAGGTCCAGATGGTCAACATGTGAGGACTCACGGGATCGGGGAGGATGGACCCCAGCTCAGGGGTCAAGGTCACAGAGAGGTCACCCTCTGAAATGGAACCCAGTGTACCAAGTGGCGTTCCTCTGTACAGAGCGAACCCGCCTCGGGAGTCCCAAGTCTGAATCGGAATGCTGAACAGCATTCCTCTCAGTTGTTTAATGGCTCACCCGGCATGAGGAAAGGAGACCTGCGGTTAGTGGTTTTGTAGGGATTTTAAAGGAGAACAGACCAGAAAGAGTTTGTTGGCAAATTTCCCTTTCCATCCCAGGGAGCGGGTGCTGATTTGGACGGTTGGTATCCAGAAAGTAGAAGAGGACAATTCTTCAGTAGTTCGAGGGGAACATCCCTTGGGAATTACAAACTCAACCTCTTTGGTGATAATTTTGTGTGTACCAAGTGACCTGAACGTCCCTGGAACCCTTGCATCTGGATGGACACGTCCACCCGCCCCCCACTTCCACTCCTCGGCTGAAAAAGACTGAGGAGGTACTAAGTTTGCTTCTTCCACCAGCCTTCCCCATTCTGATGCCGTGGTCCTCTGTGGGTGTGTTAGGAAGGGTACCCTACTGTACGCACATACGTAGAATGAGATTTATTATAAGGAATTGGCTCACATTCTTACGAAGGCTGACGCATGCCAAGATCTGCACTTTGCCAGCGGGAAACCCAGGAATGCCGATGAGGGAGTTCCAGTCCAAAGGCCGGAAGAAAACCAGTGTGCCAGCTGGAAGGCAGTCCAGCAGGAGGAATTCCCTATTACTTGGGAGGGGGGTGGTGTCAGCCTTTTGGTCTGTGCGGGCCTTCTACTGATTGGATGAGGCCCACCCCTGTGAGGGAGAATAACCTGTCGACTCAATCTACTGATTTAAATATTCGCCTCATCCAAAAATACCTCGGAGAGATACCCAGAAGAGTGTTTGACCAAGTATCTAGGCACCCTGTGGCCCAGTCAACGTGACACATAAAATTCACCATGACAAGGAGGTATGGTATGACTTCAAGAAGACAAAGACGGGTCTGCTTGGAAAAATCTTCGAAGATTTTATTCATGTTGTGGCTGGACCCCAAGAGACTCAGAGCCCTGGTGTCTGCTGCCAGCTCCCAGCTGAATGCTCCGTTTCTGAATGAAGGCCATACCTATCGCAAAAGAAGCTAAGAAATGGGGCGCCTGGGTGGCACAGCGGTTAAGCGTCTGCCTTCGGCTCAGGGCGTGATCCCGGAATTATGGGATCGAGCCCCACATCAGGCTCCTCCGCTAGGAGCCTGCTTCTTCCTCTCCCACTCCCCCTGCTTGTGTTCCCTCTCTCGCTGGCTGTCTCTATCTCTGTCGAATGCATAAATAAAATCTTTAAAAAAATAAAATAAAATAAATAAAAAATAAAAAAAAAAGAAGCTAAGAAACAGCAGCAACAAAAATCAAACTTTCGCCAGTGATACTCTTTGAATCTTCTCCCACCACCGGGACAGTCAGGGAGGAGCCTTTCGGACCCTGCGACCTTCATCCTTATTGCAGGGATAATTGTCCTCTGTGAACTCTGAGCGTCTTGGTCTGGGCACCTGACTCCTTCTTTGACTAACAGGTCAATCGTCCAGAACTCTCAGCTTATCACCTTAGACAGTAATTCTCACCTTAACTATCCATTAGAGTGTCCTGGGGAGCTATTAAAAAAACAACATCACTAGTCCCCACTCCCAGAGATCTGATTTAAGCTGCTTTGGAGTGAACTGTACAGTAGTGTTTTTTAAAGCTTTCCCGGTGCAGCCAACATTGGGAAGGAAGGAAAAGGCAAAGACCCTTCAAGGATGTTTGTGAGAGATCTGATTCTGTCTGGGATCACAGGGCACCGCAGAGCTGGAATGGCCAAGTGCTGCGACAGCTCCGAATGGCCTGAAATCGAAGACTGGACCTTGAACTACCTTGAGAGCTGGGACTCTTTCCAGGCAACTTGATCTGGGGCATTGGCTTTCAGCATTCAAAGCCCAGACACACATAGATAGACTCATGTTCTCCCTTTTCTGGGTAAGCAGGTGAATATAAGAGGACATAAAAGGGTGGAACTTTACAGGAAGAGCACCTGCCAGAGAGAAAGCCCTGCTCCAACAGCTCTGCGTCCTGACACAAATCACCTCTCCCCTCTGAGCCTCATTTGCCCAGCTATCAAATGGGATGAGAACCTCCGAGGTCCCTCTGGGTCTGACATCTGTGTTTGGAGAGGCAATAGGGGGCAAGAGGAAGAGCTCTCGACCTGGAATCTACAAAACAAAACAGGGAGAACAGTATTACCCTGCCAAACTCCCAGGGCTCCTGCTCAGAATGCAATGAGAGAAGATTCCAGAAAACTCTCTGCGCGTCCACGAGTCTGTCAGGGAAGGCTAGCTGCTTATGTCTCACCCACATCACCATCCAGTCCAGGCTCCAGTCTTTCAGGGACTGAGGCTCCTTCCCTCCTGTGGCACCGTCATCTTCAACACGTCTTCCAAGGTCACCAAGGAATGGGAAGAATGCGGTGGAGAATAATGCAGAGGATTTTTTAAAAAGATTTTTTATATTTATTTGAGAGAGAGAATGTGTGAGAGAGAGCACAAGCAGGGGGAGCTGCAGAGGGAGAGGGAGAAACAGGGAGCCCGATGTGGGGCTCGATCCCAGGACCCTGAGATCATGACCTGAGCTGAAGGCAGATGCTTCACCAACTGAGCCAGCCAGGCGCCCCACTCCAGAGGATTTTATGTCCTAACGTTGTGTCCACTGCATTCCACTGGACAGGACCCAGCACATGGCTCCCGTCTAACTGCAGGGGATTCTGGGAAATGTAGTCTTCCCGGCAACCCAGACAAACATGAAATCGGTTCGATGAGCACATAGCGTTGTCTTGCCACACCTCTGTAAGTCTCTCTGTGTGGACGCCTTTTAAGTGCTATTCAAATGTTAGATATTAATTGTAATATGATGCCCGATAGTAACAACCCACGTCCCTGGATGGAGGGGAAGATAATAATTATGAATGTCATTTATCTATTGGCTGTTCTGAGTCCAGAATAATGTTAGATATGCATGTCATATATGAACAACCCTGAGATGCTCGAGGCACAAGAAATATCCCGTTTCTTTCTTTTGCTTAATCAAATCACGTCCAGCTTCAAGCTCTCATTTTCCAAGGTCAGTACAAATCCCAGTGTCATTCGCTTAGGGGTCCTTCTCCCCTCTTTGTGGTCGTGTAAACCCGGGGGTTACAAAGTCTTCATGATGGGAAGAGGCTGTGTGTTCAGTCTGCCGTAGCTGCAGCAGCCTCCTCCCCGAGCAGGTTGGCCAGGTGTGCATGGTCCATAGGGAGAGAGGGGGTTCCTTTGGAGACATTCTTGTGCTCTGGCAAAGGTGACCCAGGAGACCCCAGCAGTGGCCCTCGAGCGCGGACTGTAGTGCTGACCTGCCTTCAGCTGAGATCTCTGGCACCCCCGTGAGGCTGTGTCCCAGCCAGCCCGGGTCTTTCTCATTCCCTGGGTCCCCATAACCCTTGTGCTCCCACAGTCCTGGGGAACCCAGCCTCCCACCTTGGGTGGCCACTGTCCTCAGTAACTAAACACAGCAGCCTTCACCCCCAGCCCTTTGAGACAATCCAGCTCAGTTGTCTCAGTCCTAGAGCTGGGGGTCTCAAACCCAAGGGGTGGGGTACAGGGTGTCAATGAGCGAAATGAGAACAGGCGCCGTGAAGGATCAGAGTATCTGAGCCCCGTCTCAAGGGGGCAGCCCCTCCCCGGCCCCGTCGATTGCCACATGTGCGAACAATGCCCGCCTGGTGTCAACAGACTTTCAAGAGATGCCAGAGACCCAAACTTTTATGCAAAATCTGCTGATTCTTTTTTTTTTTTTTTTCAAGACACTCTACAAGCCCAAACAAAACACGTCTGCAAGCCAGATGTGGACCAAAGCCTGAGCGTTTGTTCCGGCTGCCCAGACTTTCGAAAACATAGTTTATTTGGGGCTGTTTCCTGGGGCTACTGGCAACTTCTCTATTTTTCTCTGAAACATAAAAGCTTGACTCCCTGTGCAAGGCAGGGGAACCCAGGGCTCAGAAGACAAAGGCTCGGCTGCCCCTCTAGTGAGGGGGCAGGGAGGAGATCACGGTTATCATAGTTTTGAGTTTCTGCTGTCTGGGGTGAGGCGGCTGGGGAAGGAGGAAGGGCAGAAAGAAGGAGGGAGGAAAGAAGAAAGTAGACATAATGTTTTAATAACTCCGCCTGCATTAACTCATTAAATCTGCATGCAAGGTGGAGCCAGGTAGATGGAAAGACAGCTTGTGAGCAGCCTTCGTGCCAGGCTTAATGGTTTCCTTGCCAGTGTCGGGGGGAATGCCGCACTGCCCAGCAGAGTGGCCGATGGAGAAACTGGGGCTGTAACAGCTCCCCACTCTCAGCCTCGGGGAGACTCAGGAACAGACCTTGATGAGGGCCAGGGGGACCAAGTGAGCGGAGGAGAAAGGTGGGGGTTTCAGAGAAGTTGGGGTGGGGCCCTGGCCGACTTACGAGCTCCCGCCAGAGCCCTGGAGGGGCCGGTCCCTGAGCCCCAGTGCCTCGGCTAACCACATTCTACTGCCAATTCTTTAAAATGCGCGAGATCTATCCCACCTGCTTCCAAGGAACACGAGGCAATTAAGATACAGGTTAAGTAGAACATAGAACGAGAGCACCAAAGAGGAGCAGAGAGCAGACATCCCTGTCCCTGGACGTCAGTGGGTGTTTGAGGCTGGGCCCCCCCCCCCTTTGTAAGTTTCCTGACAACCCAGCAAAAGAGGAAGCCCCGAGACATGTGGTTTGGAGTGTCGGACAACCAAGCAGGCGTGCTTGCCTGTGAAGACGCGCGCGGTGAGAGCCAGTCATCAAGAGGAATTTATGGTGCGGGAAGTGTCTCTCATGCTTCCTGTTTTTAGCCTGGAGGTTCCAAGAAGCAGACCTCACGACAGGGGGGCCATGCAGGGAATTGAGGTGGGGACACAGCCCTGGGGCAGGATACAGAGAGGGTGCTGACTGACGTCCAGCTCCGAGGGAAGAGAAAGAGTCGAGGAGCTTGTGGAAATGCGTTCGACCGAGCTGTGACCAAGAAAGGCTCAGCAGGGTGGTTGGGGAGCCCTGAGCCCAAGTCAGGCACCTGGAGGGTCCAAGTCTTGGAGGAGGAGTGCCACCCACAGTGACCTGGAGCGTGGCCCCAAGCCAGGCAATGGACTGCAGGTGCACAGCCCCGAGCTCCCCCTGCCAGCTAACCTCTCCCTGTGGTGGGAGACGGGCCAGGGGCCTCCTCACCGCTCCCATGCTTCCCGGATGTCAGTGGCTCATTCTTGTACCACGCTGACACTTTGCCACGTCAGTGGACCACGGTTGAAGAAAGAACGATCCCGTGACACTCGTTCCAGTGGCGAAGGAGACTTTATTCAAGACAAGCACCCCAGGGGACAGAGACGGGGCTCAACCCCAAATGACACAAAGACATCTCAGGAGTTACAAGCCCACCAACCACAAGGGGGCCGGCGGGTGGGAAATCGGTCCGAGGAGACACGAGGAGTCTGGATTCTGGCTAACAATATTCTGCTATAACTGGGCCAGGCGGGCAGGAGACAGAATCGGGGCCAAGGCCCAGGTCTGGTGGGGAAGTTGGCTTAGGGAGCCAGAGTTAAGTTTGATGAGGGGACAATCTGTCACCTCCTGTCCCAGCATTGATCTGACATGAAATTGACTTGAAACTTAGGAACACATTATATTTTTTCAAATGCGCATTAAAATAAGTGCATAATTACTCAGGTTTTTGGACCACGTGAGTGCCCCCCTAAAATCGCCCCGTGTGCCACCAGTGGCATACCCACGGCACTTTGGGGGAAAACATGGGTTTTACAGAGTTGCTGATCGAAGGGCTTTATTGCAGACCCGCGTGCTGGCTGCCCTCTCTAAGCTGGTCACTTTGGGGCACCTCTTGGGGCTTATAGAAGGGGAGAAAGATGGTCTCGGAGTGTAGAGGTGGGGGCGAGGGTGGGGCCAGGGGCGCTGAACTCCAAAGCTCCTGGCCTCAGTGCTCCCCCCACCCCACCCCTGCTGCCCAGATGTGGAGCTGGACCTCCAGCGGAGTGTGCAGGCCGTGCTCCGGGAGCTCAGCGCCCAGGCCCCAGCCCTGCAGAGCAACCAAGGTAAGAGCCAGCAGGCAGCCTCTGCCCCCCTCTTTCTCAACCACCTCCCCAGCTCCCCGTGTGGAGCAAAATTCCTCTTGACCCTCTGGGCCTGCAAGACTTCCAGAAACATGGCCCGAGGTGCTGAGCGGTACACTGGCGGCCCATAAGCCACACGTACACTCTGCCCCACTGATGTCCCACATCCCCGCCTTCCCACCCTGAGAATTCGCCGTCCTTGACGGACAGCGGAGTAGAATTCTTCCACGTGTGACAAGCCCAGCCCTGTGCCCCCAGCACCAGGTGCCCAACTGAGGGTTGGATCTGTGGCTTAGCAGTGTCACAGTGTGGGGTCCCAGGGCTCAGGGTCTCGCTCGGGGGTGGGTGGGGGGTCCCCTCTAAGAGCCTCCTGCCCCGCCTGCGTGTGCTGGGCTCCCCTCTGTCCTGGCCAGGCATGTGGAGATGGTCCCTGCACAAGAAAGTCGAGCGAGATCCTGGTAAGAGTCCGGTGCTGGTCCGCATTCTGCTCAGAGAACTGGAGAAGGTGGGTTCTCGGGCTTCGGGGAGGCAAGTGGGGGGAGGAGGAGGGAGAGAGAGGCCAAGCCAGTTGGGGCCTCAGTCCCATCGGTGCTGCATCCCCCAAGCTCTGGTCCTTTGTAGACCGCCTGCGTGATTTTCAGCAGCTCTGTCTGCTTCCTGTATTTCTATAAGGGATATTTTCTTTACATTGACTCCCATGGTTTCACTTGACCTTGCATATTTCAAAAAGAAACTCTATGCCATGGCCACACATGAACAGCCCCCACTCGCAGGAACAGAAAACGATAAACATAAATGCATACCTATTAAAAATGTTTCAGAATTGTTCCCGTACCACCCAAAATGATCCCCCACGCCACCCAATGCTCTGCGTTGCAGCCATTTGGGGGATGCTGCATTCAGGGATGCCTCCATGTGGGGGGGCTGGCCTGCTGCCTGGCACCAGCTCCTGCCCTGAGTGGGTGCCCCCCGCCCCCCAGGCTCTCTCAGCCAGCTCCCACCCCTGTGCTCCCTCCTCACCCACCCCTCCCTTACTGGGGCAGCCTGTGCCCCTTTCCCTCCCCTTGGCGTGGTGGGATGCTTGCCTTCTACCCCATCTCCTGCCCACCCCACCCCGCCAAGCTGCATCCTGCTAGGATGTGGGGAGCCCCCCTCGAGCCCCAGCCCAGTAAATGCCCCGCGGTCTCCTGTTTTCCAGGCAGAAAGCGAAGACCTTCGGCATGTCATCATTCCCTTGTTGCATACTCTACTGTACGTCCTCACCAAGGTGAGCGGGGGGCTGAGGGTCGGGGGGTCCTGATACCCCACGAGTGCCAGGGCGGACACTGTCCTCTCCCCCAGAGGACGCGCAGTCTCTGCCTGGGCCGAGCCTAGAACTCTCAGATTGCCTGCCCCAAACTGGCCTCTCCATACTAGCTGTGCCCTCTCCCTAATCCACCGAGGGGTGTCCTGGGGAGAAAGCAGAAGTGGGGAAAGCAGTGGACAGAATGCATGAGAGCCCCCAATGCCAGAATGAGGTCCTCAGGATTGCTCCTGTGCACACGGGGGACTGTCACCGACCCCTGCACCGAGAAGGGACAAGCCACGGAGAAAATGTCTTGAGAACAGGAACCGGGAGCTGTGTATAGTCGCGGGGGGTGGGAGTGGGCAGCGAGGGAGATGAGGGGCACAAAGAGCAGTTCAGGGGCTGCTGGATCCAGGGGCAGGATGGGGCTGGGCTCCGGCCAAGGCAGGAGGCTGGGGGTGGGGAAGGGGAGCCCCCGGGCACTGCACTGTGAGCTTCATGCCCGCGGGATAGCCAAGCTTTGAGCCTGGAGCACTGCAGGAATGAGGAGCTGAAGGGTGGATTTGCTGAAGGGTGAGACGGATTCCCAGCACAGTGCATTTGAGCGGGGTGTCAGAGAGGAGGTGTCTTACAGGTGCTGGGAGAAGAGGCTGGGGGTGGACATTTGGGAGGGAGGTGCGAGCCCAGGTCTGGCTGTCAGACCCGCCCTTCCTCCTCTCCGTCCCACTCTCCCACCCCACCCAGGGCCCTCTGTGACCTAGGGCTCTGGGCACCCGACTCCTCCCTCCCACCCAGGCCACCGGCATCACGGAGGAGCTCTACCGGAGAACCTACAAATTCTGCACAAGATTGCTAACCCTGCCTGCCCCGTACTGCACGGTGGCCTTGGACTGCGCCATAAGGCTGAAAACAGAGACAGCGGTCCCAGGTAAGAGCATCCCACGGAAGAGCTAGCTCAAGTAAGAGCTAGTTCAGGTAGGAGCTAGTTCAGGTAGGAGCTGTCCCACATAAGAGCTACAGCGTGTCACCATCTTGCTTTTTCGCCAAGGTTCCTGGAGCTCTAAAGTCCCAGCACTTTCCGTGGAAGGTGAGGAATGGGGATCAGGGACCAGGGGCTGGTTCGCTGAGGTGGTCTGTTTTGCAGGGACGCTGTACCAAAGGCTGGTCATTGCTGAACAGAACCTGACGAGTGAGCTGTACCCCTACCAGGAGAGGTGAGTGGCCCCAGGAAGGCTGCTGCCTTCTGTCCCCTCCAGGTGCTGGGACTACGTTACTGCTCACTGAGGGGGACCAGGCGGGGTGGGGAGGAGCCCCAGCAGAGCTTCCCATCCGTGACATGTGTCCAGCAGTGGGGGGTATTTTCAAGGGTGGGCGAGGCCTGCCTTCTCCGGAGGTTGCGGGAAGCAGGGTAGGTCTTTCTTCTTGGGCTGGCTTCCGAGCCATCCGGCTCCCGTGCAGAAGGTGACGTGAGCCCTGAGCCACTCTGGGGTTCTGTCGTCCCACCTCCATCCCGCCCTTGACCGTGATGCAGCACCCACCATCCAGGCAGCCAGAGGCAGCTCCGGGCTGTTTATAGCTCAGGCCCCAAGCACACCGTGGAATCTGGGACTTTCATTTGTGTGTGCCTGGCCCTTTACACAAGACTGAGCAAATGTCCACTTGTCGTGTTGGGAAGAGGGGCTGATGGAGTTGGGGGTGCCTCGCCTCCTGCCCTGCGGGCACCACGGCCGAGCTAGCACGGGAGAGGCAGCTGGAGGCGACGTTCATAGAGGGTGCAGGGAGGTGGAGGGACCCAGAGGAGCTGGCAGCTGGAATGGGGGACAGGTGCAGGAGGCTGGTTTTCAGGTGTGAACAGGCAATGGGAGGAGATAGGGCTCACTTAGGATCCAGAGTTCGCTTGGGCAGGAAGAATTTAGGGTCCCTCCTGGAGGGCGATGTCATCAGTGGGCCACTAAGGGAGCTAGGGGAGGGAGCACGATTCAGGTTGGGACTTACCCGGACACGAGACTAGCCCTCCTCCTCCCCCCCC
>NW_024423786.1:61382769-61391858 GCF_017311325.1 Ursus maritimus | reverse complement strand
CCCCCCCCTCCCCGCCCCGACACGGATGAGCTGCTCCTGCCTGCTCTGATTTGCCACAGTCCCCACCGCTCCCTATTACCACCCCCCTCCTAGACTTTTGAATTCGAGGCTGTTTCTGGAGAAACAAAACACTTGGGGGCTGCGAGGCTCTGAGGGTGCCCATTCGGGGGCTCCATTCCCGGCGGTCATCCTCACCAGCCCCCCACCACCACCTTTGCCCTCAGGGTGTTCCTCTTCGTGGATCCCGAGCTGGTATCTCCCTCCGTGTGCAGCGCCCTGCTGCTGGAGATCGAGGCGGCGCAGGTGCACCAGACCCCAGAGGCCTGCATGCGCCACGTGGTCTCCCACACCCTGCAGGCTGCGCTCGGGGACACCTGCCACGCCAGCGCCCTCCAGCGGAAGCTGAAGGTACTTGCCCCGTCCTAGCCCTCCTTGGCGGCAGCCCACGCCAGGGCTCCTACCCATCCTCCCCCTTCTCCTATTTTCATACAACCTTCCCCTCAATCAAAAATGAGTGCACGCTCACGCAGGAAGATCTGAAAAAATGCATGCACGTAAGCCAAAAGAGGAAACAAAAATCCCTCGCGCCCGTCCACCCAGACATAGCAGCAACTAACACTGTGGTCTGTTTCCTGAATCATACTGAGAACGCTCATCATCGAAGCTGCTGTCGAGTGAGTGTCTGCTATGTTCCGGGCGCTGCGCTGAACGTTTCGCGTGTATCACATTTAAGAATTCTCACCCCATCTTAACAATGTTGTGAAATGGATACAATTTTCCAAACGTGGGCACAGAGAGGTTGCACACCTACCCGCGGTCACACCGGGAGTTGAACCCGGACTTGAACCCGGATCTCTCTGACTTCACACCTACATTCCACCGCCTCCCAGCCCCACTCCCCCACCACTCCTTTTTAACAAAAGGAGATCCCAAACTCTGTATACAGTTTTTATCCACTGCACGCGTATGTGCATTTATATAATATTGCTTTCCCCGTGCCATTTGAAATACGCCAGATGGAAACGTTTTCCTTGGAAAATACCAACTCCTGTGGGTTGCACCATATTCTCACCTGTGAACGTGCTCTAATGACTTAACTAGTCCCCTGTTCCTGTCGTTGGGCATTTCGTTCATTTCTCACTCTCACCTGCTTACTTCCTAATTTCTCTCTCTAACTCAGCCGGGGCCCCTGCACACAGCAAGACTCCAGTAGGTTAGAGATGCTCCAGCCAAGGGTTGCGGCAGGTGCGGGACTTCTTAGAGGGGGAGGATGCCACCTGAGAGCGTGCGTCGTGCACTGTGGGAGGCGACCTTTTTGAGGGGAAAGGCTCCGGTCCCCCCAGGCAGCTGGGTGGGATCATGGCTAAGGTTCCGAGCTCGGGTCTGTGGTGCTGCTGGTCTGGGAAGGACAGGCACCAGAAGGGGGGGGGGCAGGTGCTCTTGGGGTCTCAGCTATCCCCCGCATGTCCTGCCCCAGGAAGGGGTGTCAGTCCTTTGTCTCAGACCCTGCTTTGCCCATCAAGATGCATCAGATGTGGCCCCTTCCTCCTGCCGTTCTCCATCTGGAAGCTTCCATCCATGCTCTGAGCCCAGCATCTTGGACCCATCCTTTGACAGTGCCTTTTACATATGCCTGGCTCCCTCCTGAAACCAAGATGATTGTTTCCCATCCTTTCTTTGCTCTCAAGGAGCCCTTCACATCTTCAGAATCCCATTCCTTTGTGGTTGCTGGGACCTGTGGAAGGTTCCTGACTCACTCCCCTTCCCCACTGTCCTTTATGTCCCTGATTGATAGCACCCTCTTTAGGGAGTTCACAGCACGGGACCACATCCTGGAGGAATGCACCCCCAGCTCATACTTAAGCCCCATGTTGGTTTCAGCCCAGACACCTATGGCCCCTGATGGGGTTAATATCCCTTCTCCCTGCAATGGGCCATGGGTCTCAGAAAGGTGAGGAGGGGAGGAGTTTGTCTGCTGACCCAGCAGCCCCCACTGCCCCCCAGAAGCTCTGGTGATGCTTTCTGGCTTCCCAAACAGGCCATAGCAAAGGGGTCTCTTTGACACAACCAAAAACATGTAAGAACACTGATTTTCATTTCTTGGTGATCTGGGCAAGAGCTGATCCCAAGCCTCACTTCAGCTCCAAGTTAGACCCAGCTGGGGCTTAGGGCTTGGCTTAGGAATGAGGCTGGGCTGAGTTTGAGGGTGTCGGGAATGGGGACAATTGAGAGGTGCCACGATGGGAGCGGAGTGGGGTTCAGGCCTGGAATTCACAGGTCAGTTATTTTGCAATAGGAAAAATAGAAAAGAAAAGAAACCCGGAAAGTAAAAGCTATATATTTTTAGGCATAGTCAACATGTTAGGCCCTAGCAGGCTCCCCTGTATGCAGAGCCCTCTGCTCTGAGTGTCTAGTGTTGTGTCTAGAGAATTGGGGGACGGGGCTGAAGAAGAGCAAGGAGAGCTTATAGGGAATGCGTCACTGATCTGAAGTGAGAGACGCCGGGATGCCCGGCATTCAGGTGTCCTCAGCCTCCGGGCACTGCTCCAGTCTGCTGGTGCTAGGGCTCCACACATCAGCCTGGCCTGGGGCTCTCCAGCGCGTGTTTCCACCCCCCCACTCCCCCCCCCACCCCCGAGAGCTCCAGCACCCTTATCCGGAGTCCTGCCTCTTGTAGCAGCCTTACAGAAGCCATTCCCAGCTGTAGCTGCTGGGCCTGGGAACAGGTGAAGCCTGGGAAAGGCGGCTCGGCCATTCACGGTCTGGTGGGTGGGCTTGTCTGACCACCAGCCTACATCCCGTCTGCTGAGGCCTGGTCTGAGGCCTTGGTCTCCCCCTGTGTCCGCGGGACCAGCTAACAAGGTCTCCAGACTGGGAGGTCGGCTTGGGACCCTCTGCAGTGTGTTCTGGGTGCCGGAGATGGGGTGTCTCCAGGCAGGGCTATCCCATGTGGGGTCAGGAGAGCAGGAACCAGGGGAGGCTGCTTGGCAAAGGCTGGAAGGCGGTGATTTCAGGAGGGATATGGGGATGAGGCCACGCGAGGGGTCTGGAGGCACAGAGTTGGGAGCCAGATCTCGCCAGATCGGCAGTGGGCCTGGAGACCAGCCGCATCTCCGCGGGGTCACCTGTTCCTCTTGTCCTCAGTCTCCAGAGCCCCAGAAAGAGTTCGCCCACTGCTGATTTGGTAGGAATCAGAGTTGTCTCGCATTATCGTGAGGGGCCAGGCCTTTTTACTTCCTTCCACATCTGCTAGTTATTGGGAGGGTACTGTCCTCAGGAGCAGGGCGTGACCGTGGAGGTGGCTTTCTTCAGGGGAGGCCAACTTTGGCAAGGGGCTCAGCTCGCCGCGGACAGCTGCCAACACTCCCAGCAGCAGGGCTCGTGAGTGCCTCGTTCCCGAAGGTGAGGATCGGGTAGTCACGTGGCATTTGTCATACCACACAGTGTCAAAGCCAAAGTCATTACAGTGGCCTCTAAAACCCTCTGAGAGCAAGTGCCCTGGATTATGTTCTCTGGCTGTTTTCCCTCAGCCCACCCACCACTAAAGAATCCCATCTCCTAGCTGAGAAGACACGGAGTTCTAACGAGCACACAGGCAGGCTCACCTCTGTACTGTGCTACGGGTCTGCCAAACAGGGTCCTGGCTTCCCGATTAAGGGAGAGGAGGTCATTCTGACCAGCTAGGGCTCCAAAAAATATTTGCGGAACGAACAAATAAGGCACTTAGAGGAATACATGAATCAGAGTTGGAAAGGGCTATAGGGTCTATTTCGTCTTTTGCTTAATTTATAAATTCATTAAATATTTACGGAGCACCCACTATGGGCCAGGCATTGTTCATTCCAGGTGCTGGGATCCAGATAAAAATTCCTGTCCTCAGGCAGTCTATATTATAGTGTTTCTCACTTTCTTTCTCTCTGTGTGTGATAATAAACAAGTAAAATGTATAGTCTGATTAACAATAGCTAAAGGGGAAAATGTGCAGAGAAGAAGGATGTGAAATTGGGGGGAAGGGCTGAAATTTTAGATCATGTCATCAGGGAAGTCTCCCTGTCAGGTGACTTTTGAGTCAAGTCCTAAAGGAAGTGAAAGAGCCAGCCATATGGATATCCGAGAGAACATTCCAAGCATAAGGTACAGCAAGTGCAAAGGCCCTGGGGTGTAAGCATTGTCTGGTGTGTTTGAGGAATGATAAGGAGACCTGTGTAGCCAAAGCAGAGTGGAAGAGAGGGAGAGTATAGAAGATGGAATCAGATGGAATCAGAGAGGAAATGAGGGGGTGGGACAGAACTTGGGGACATATACCGCTGGAGGCAGGAAGCAGCCATGCTAAAGAGCACGGAATGCATAGTGAGAGACTTACAAAACCTGTTTCCATTAATTTCCATTTAGAAGAAAGGCTCAGGGTGGTGCTTTACCCCTAACTTCTTTTACACTAACTTCCCTTTTTAAAAAGAGAAGGCAGCAGGGGCGCCTGGGGGGTGCAGTGGGTGAAGGTCCAACCCTTGGTTTTGGCTCAGGTAGTGAGCTCAGGGCTGTGAGATCGAGCCTCACAACGCCCTAAGGCAAGCCCCCGGTTGGAGCCCCATGTGGGGCTCAGCGCAGAGTCTGCTTAAGACTTTCACTGCCCTTCACCCTGGCGCTCATGCATGCACTCTTGCTCTAAAATTAATAAATCTTAAAAAAAAGAGAGAGAGAGAGAGAAGGCAAGCTCCAAGCTCTAAAGCTGGGCAGGCCACATACCTGGCTAGAATTTAATAACAGTGCTTCGTGATCCTTATATTCGCCTTATGGTTATAGTCACGTTATTGTCTGTTACCACTGCGACACACGCCTTTTTATAGAGAGAAGCAACATAAATTGTCCCTCTGAAATCGTTTTGAAGCAAAAAAAGTGAGCTGACCGAACAAAAAAATAGCAAGTAAATACTAGCATCGGTGGGATGTCAAGATAGCATAGGAATGACAGCAGTCTAGGGAATATTCAGGAACTGTTTCGTGAGTATCTATTATATGCCGGAAGATGTTCTAGGCGCAGCGGATACAGCCGTAAACAAAGCCCTGCCTTCGCCGAGTTTGCATCCAGGTGAGGGCAGCACATTGATCCAAGGACGGCGACCCCTGCCCCTCTGGGGTCCAGGCTTTGCAGGGAGCCACAGTGTGAGGGACAGAGGGGACCTGCCGATACAAGGAGGTTCGGGCAACGTCGGAGCTGGGGTGGGTGGGTGCTGGGCCGGGACCCAAGCTCTGGCGCCTCTCCCCGACAGGCCAGCCCTCGCCGCGCCCTGGAGCGCTATTTCCACGCCGTGGTGGCCGCCGTGGAGCAGATGGCTAGCGAACCCAACCCGAGCCGGGAGGGACACCTGGAGAGGCTGGAGGAAATATACTGCTCGCTGCTGGGGCCGGCGGCGGCCGCCAGGGGGAGCTGCTGCGGTAAGCGGGCGGGGGCAGCGAGGCCCGGCGAGAGCCCGCAGGGGGCGCCAGAGAGCAGCGCTGCACCTGCCGCGTGTGGCTGAGGTCGGGGGTGGGCCGGGGACCTCGCGGCTCCTGGGAGCCTGGGGACTGAGGGCTGCCCAGAACCTCGGGAGGTCCCGGGCTAAGAAGGTGGATGATTTGGTCACAATGACAGTTAACACCTGCGGGGCACCACCTGTACCCCAGCTGCTGTTCTAGGCACTTGATAATATAAATATTCAATATTGTAATATTAAATATTACATCGATTAATCTTCAGAGTAAACGTCTCAGATAGAAATTATTATGCCCCCCGTTTTACAGACGAGAAGCCTGAGGTAGAAAGAGGCTGAAAAATCTTGCCCAACATCACCCAGCTAGTAAGAATCAGACCCAGGCTGCGGAAAGGCGGCCCGGCCTGGCTGCGCTTTTCGCTAGGGATTAGCGGGAAGAGACCAACCATGGGAGGAAAGGTCCCGAAAGACACTGAGCTGGTTTGTGAAGGGTCCTAAGGGCCGAGCTAGGACGTTTGCAGGAAACAGGGGGCTGCTAAACAGCCTCGGGCAGGGAGGGGACAGGTGCACTGTTGGGCCCTGGGTGAGCCGACGGGACGGAGAGGAAGCCTGGGCTGGAGCATATGGGAGGGTCTCTGCCCCCCCCCCCCGGGCCCTACAGGAGCTGGAGGGGGGAGGGCAGAGAATGCCACAGCCCTCTCCTGGCTTCAGGTGACCCCCTGCAGGACCCGCAGCCAAGCATCCCTCTGCCCAGCCCCCACATCACCTTCCACCTGTGGACCGATGAGGAACAGCTCTGTAAGTGCTATCCTTGCACCTGCTCGGTGGGGAGCTGGCTGGAAATAGGGGTGTGTGTGTGTGTGTGTGTGTGTGTGTCTCAGCATCTGTGTGTACATTCGTGTGTGTCTGTATGCGTGTGTCTGTGTGTGTACATGAAACTGTCTTCACAGGTCTCTGTCCATTTGTGTGACTGTGTGTATTGTGTCTGTATGTCTGTATGTGTGTCTGCGTTGTGTGTGTGTTCACGTGTGTCCTCCTTGTTCCCTGAGTTGTTCTGCACATCTGGAAGGACCCATTTTCTCTATGTCAGGATAGCTCAGCGCATTAGCCACTGGCCTCACATGCCTAGGAATTGTCACATACCACGTTGATGCCAAAAGACAATGACTGTCCCCAAGAAGGAGACAGTCACAAAAAAGTTCCAGTTCCTGCAGCTGGAGGGGGCCTTCCAGACAGACCCGCCTGCCTGATACTTCTGTCCACAGTAGCGTTCCCACGCGGCTGTCCCCAGCCCTTCTCAAGGCAGGCGGGGTGTTGGGGAAGGGAGACAAGGGTGTGGATTATGGTGGGTAGTGCTGGGCTAGTGAACTGGGTCCAAGTCCTAGCACTTCCTTTCCTGGGCTAGGTCACCCTAGGCTGACTCAGCTTTCTCATGGGTAATAAAATGGAAGCAGATTAGAAGTCTTTCCTGGAGCAGGTAGGGTCTGTTCTGTGTGTCCGAGGAGAAGCTACAGACAGTGGGAGGATGGGAGGAAGCCAATGAGTGGATATGATAAAGAGGACTCCAGGGACAGCTAAGTGGGAGGTACTGAGCGAAGCTGACTTCTTTACTGCAGGACTTCTCAGAGCCTTTAATATGTTTACTAATGGAACTCAATAAGAGGTGGCAGGAATATGTGGAATGCTCCATCTTTGTTGGCCACAGAACCTTTGTTCCTTCGTGGGGCATCGTACGGGGCTTCTATTCGGCTGAATAGTGTTTGAGAAACGCAGAACCACAGGCCTTGCTGGGGTGAGGCCCTGGCAGCCTCACGTAACTTCTCCGCCCTCACAGTCCCCTTGTTCTCTGCATCCCAGGGAAGGAACTGGTACTCTTCCTGCGCCCGCGATCCCAGTTGCGCCTCAGTGCCGACTTGGAGGCCTTGGACCTGCAGGGCCTCTGGCCAGACCGGGAGCTGGCCCGGGCGTCCATGCTGTCCACCGACAGCGGCATCGAGCGGGACCTCCCTGCAGGGGCTGACGAGCTGCCTGTCCCCGGCAGCCCTGAGTTGGAGCGTGCCGGGTTGCAACGCAAAGGAGGCATCAAGAAGAGGGTGTGGCCCCCTGACATCCTGATGCCTGCATGCTGGGATGGGCCGCAGGGGCTGCACCGCAGGACGGGCATGCCCAGCGGGGATGGGGAGCTGCTGCCTGGGGTCTCGCGGCTTCACACAGCCAGGGTGCTGGTGCTGGGGGACGACAGGTGGGCCCACGCAGCAGGGGTGGGGTCAGACCCTGTTCTCCACCATCGCAGAGCACCGGCTCGGCACTTTGCAGGGGGCTCCGTAACCCTCTCCACGGTGCCCCGAGACAGACGTTACTGTACCCATTCTATAGATGAGAACACAGGCTCAGAGAGATTGAGCACATCGCCCCAAGTCAAGAGATAATAACTACCAGACCCAGGACGTGGGACTCTTGGGAGCCACAGCCCCTGCCCTTACCCTGTGCTCTACTGCCCTCGCCAGGAAACGAGAGACCCAGAAGTTCTGCCTCACCCCCAGACTCAGCCTGCAGCTCTACTACGTCCCCGTGCTGGCGCCTGAGGTGGCTGGGCAGGGCAGGGGAGGGAAGGGAGGGGCGGGGGGTGCGGCGTGGAGGGGCTATCCGCTCCGCAGCACGGGTCTGGCTTAGGGGCTGGGCAGCCACATCCCTGGTTCCTGGGACGAGGATGGTCCTTCCTCGGGATGCAGAGCCGGGAGGGTCCTTCTAGGTCAGGCCTGTGTCCCAACACCCCCAGACGTGGGCCCCGGAGGTTGAATGTCCCCTCATGGGGGGGGCAGCTGCCCATCACTGAATTTTGTCTGACTTTTCTGATGGAATTCATTGCAGGCTTCTCCTCAAACAGGGGCTCACACACACACACACACACACACACACACAGCTCGCTTCCTAGGGTCACATAAAAGGAAGTTTGAGGCAGTGGGAGCCCACCGATATTTGGGGGGTGGGGGACACACTTACCCTTGCAACTTTGCATTTCTCTTACCCCCCTCTGCTTGCTCTTCGGGGAGAATTAGATTCAAAGCAGTCCCTGTCTCTCCACTCTCAAGGCTCGTGGTCACTTTTCAATGTCCCTGGCAAGTGGCCCTCAGTCGAGGGTATCCCAGCTTCACCAGGAGAGTAAAACCTACTAGTCTTCCCATGGCAGAGAAACGGAGGCCCCAAGAGGCTCAGTGATTGGCCAGTGTGCCTAGGGGACCCTCTGGCCAGGAAGAAAGTGCCAGGGACCCGGCCTGATGCGTCCCCTCGTCCCCAGGAGCCGGCGTCGTGCAGACATTCGGAGCTCAGAGAGCTGGCCACGTTCCTGGGCCGCGCAGACCCGTGGTACCAGAACACGGTCAACACGCTATGCCCGGCCATCCACAAGCTGGCAGAGATGGTAGGGGGCCCTCGAGGGTAGGGGGGAGGTGGGAAGGGGCCGTTTTCAGATACCACCCTTGGCTCTCGACCTCAAGAGTCAGCCCCAGGGCCCCCCGGGGTGGGATGAGGCTGGAAGGGAGCGCAGGAGGGGAGCCCTAACCAGCTTGTGGAGGAAATTCACTCGGAGCTCTTAGCGGGCACCTGCTGGCGGGGGGGGGGG
>NW_024423786.1:61339035-61382759 GCF_017311325.1 Ursus maritimus | reverse complement strand
GGGGGGGCTGGCCGGGGCACAGGTGGGCCCACGCAGCAGGGGTGGGGTCAGACCCTGTTCTCCACCATCGCAGAGCACCGGCTCGGCACTTTGCAGGGGGCTCCGTAACCCTCTCCACGGTGCCCCGAGACAGACGTTACTGTACCCATTCTATAGATGAGAACACAGGCTCAGAGAGATTGAGCACATCGCCCCAAGTCAAGAGATAATAACTACCAGACCCAGGACGTGGGACTCTTGGGAGCCACAGCCCCTGCCCTTACCCTGTGCTCTACTGCCCTCGCCAGGAAACGAGAGACCCAGAAGTTCTGCCTCACCCCCAGACTCAGCCTGCAGCTCTACTACGTCCCCGTGCTGGCGCCTGAGGTGGCTGGGCAGGGCAGGGGAGGGAAGGGAGGGGCGGGGGGTGCGGCGTGGAGGGGCTATCCGCAGCACGGGTCTGGCTTAGGGGCTGGGCAGCCACATCCCTGGTTCCTGGGACGAGGATGGTCCTTCCTCGGGATGCAGAGCCGGGAGGGTCCTTCTAGGTCAGGCCTGTGTCCCAACACCCCCAGACGTGGGCCCCGGAGGTTGAATGTCCCCTCATGGGGGGGGCAGCTGCCCATCACTGAATTTTGTCTGACTTTTCTGATGGAATTCATTGCAGGCTTCTCCTCAAACAGGGGCTCACACACACACACACACACACACACACACAGCTCGCTTCCTAGGGTCACATAAAAGGAAGTTTGAGGCAGTGGGAGCCCACCGATATTTGGGGGGTGGGGGACACACTTACCCTTGCAACTTTGCATTTCTCTTACCCCCCTCTGCTTGCTCTTCGGGGAGAATTAGATTCAAAGCAGTCCCTGTCTCTCCACTCTCAAGGCTCGTGGTCACTTTTCAATGTCCCTGGCAAGTGGCCCTCAGTCGAGGGTATCCCAGCTTCACCAGGAGAGTAAAACCTACTAGTCTTCCCATGGCAGAGAAACGGAGGCCCCAAGAGGCTCAGTGATTGGCCAGTGTGCCTAGGGGACCCTCTGGCCAGGAAGAAAGTGCCAGGGACCCGGCCTGATGCGTCCCCTCGTCCCCAGGAGCCGGCGTCGTGCAGACATTCGGAGCTCAGAGAGCTGGCCACGTTCCTGGGCCGCGCAGACCCGTGGTACCAGAACACGGTCAACACGCTATGCCCGGCCATCCACAAGCTGGCAGAGATGGTAGGGGGCCCTCGAGGGTAGGGGGGAGGTGGGAAGGGGCCGTTTTCAGATACCACCCTTGGCTCTCGACCTCAAGAGTCAGCCCCAGGGCCCCCCGGGGTGGGATGAGGCTGGAAGGGAGCGCAGGAGGGGAGCCCTAACCAGCTTGTGGAGGAAATTCACTCGGAGCTCTTAGCGGGCACCTGCTGGCGGGGGGGGGGAGGACGCTGGGGAAAAGATGAAGCAGAACATTCTTCCATAAGTGTGTAGGCCCGTTTGTTCCTTCTCTTCGGAGGTTCCTGGGATGGTCTCTCCGGGATTGTAAGAGCCCGTGCCTCCTGCGCGCTCACACAGGCCAGACACGGGCAGCCCTACCAAGCGGGCGCTCTTACTGGTGGGTGCTAATGTTGCCATGTCCCCATTTTACAGATCAAGCCGCCGGGGTGCAAAGGAATTAGGTAACTTTGTCCAAAGTGGCAAAATGAGAGGCAGAGTCCCACTTGGAACCAGGGAGCTTGATTCCAGAGCATATCCTCTTGACCACAAAACCAGGCTGCTACCCCCCTCCCCAACCCTCCTAGGCGGTAGGGAGGGAGCTCCCCATCTTTCACTGACTTGAAAAGGCCTTCAGCTATTAAGAGAATCTTTTTTATATCTTTCCAGTAAATTCTACCCTAATGTGGGGCTTGAACTCGCAACCCCAAAATTAAGAGTCTCATGCTTGACTCACTGAGCCAGCCAGGCAGTCACCCCTCATATTAAGAGAATCTTAACCTTTTTTGTGTTGCAGACACTTTTTTTTCCATTTTGTTTACTTGCCCGTCAATTTCATCAGTAGTGTTCTTTGACTCACAGGAGTTCGATATTTTCATGCAGTCACACACAGAACTTTTATCCTTTGTGATGCCCGCTGTTTGAGTCCTGCTTTGAGAGGTCTTCTCCACTGATTGAATGATATCCAGGATTAAATTAATATTCACTGATCATTTCCGGTAACTTTTTGTGTCTCGGTTTTTCCATTTAAATAACCTGCCTGCGATTGATTTCAGGGTTGAGTGTGAAGCATGCACATTTTTTTTTCCAAATGCTTAGCCAGTTGTCCTAAAGCTATTTATTGCCTGAGCCATCTTGCCCTGTCAGTCTGAAATGCCAGTTTTATCACTACTAAATTTTTACAGATGCTTGAGTTTATTCCGGGACACTTAACTCTTCCTCATTGATCCATTCATTCCCAGCCACGTTAGCATTTTTGAATGTAAAAGCTGGCCGGGTAAGCCTACCCCGTCACTCTTCTTGAAAACCTTTCACACTATATTTGTTTGTGTTTGTTTCTAGATAAACATTAGAAATTTGGTCAGGTTTTGTTCTTTTTTTTTTTTTTTTTTCTACTCCTCCCCTCCTTGGGATTTCGATTAAATTTGGAGGAGACTCCGCCTCTTTTAGGGGGTGAAGCAGCCCCCTCCGGGGGCATGGTGTTCATCTCCACATAGCACGGTCTTCTTGGGGGTCCCTCAGAATAGCTGTGCACCGTTGATCACGGCGCTTTTACCCATTTCTGGTTAAATTTCCTCCTTATGTTTCCTAGGGGTTTTTTTCTTGCCGTTGTGGACGATATCTCTCCCCTCCTGTCTATCTGGGCAGCAAGTACTCCAGTAGTAAAGGAGTAACTTGGCACTCTATGTGACTGGGGTGCTTTCTTATACCCTCTAATAGAGGAGTGGGGGGGAGGTCTGTTTCCTGAATTACTGCTGACCCGAAAAATGTCTTTGCGTACCCACAGGGGACTGTTTAGCTGGGTATTGAAGTACTTTTTCTCAAAACTTGGAGGCTGTTAGAGGAGGAATGTTGGTAGCTTTGCTATCCATGCCGGGACACTCCCAGCATTTGGGGTCCTCCCTGCTCTCCTTGCCCTCGTAATTAACAATTTGTACGGCCCCGACGCTTCCTCCAAAAGGGGTTTCCATGTGAAGAGACTGGAAACAGTGTGAGCAAGGACAGTCTTGTTAGAGTACGTTCACCGTTTCTCTGTGTGGCCTTTCTGAAGGAAATGCTGTTTTGGTAGACCAGACCAGAAAGTCAGAAGAGATATTGGAGGGTTGGGTATGAGCTGGATGAGATCGACTCTAGCTGCTTTCCAACCCTGGTACTGTGTAAGCATTCTATTTACCTAAAAGAAAGAAAAAAAAAAAAAAACCCAACCCTGTGGTTCTGCTTTATAATCATACGAGGAAGGCCTGTAGGGCACGGCACTAGTGTTTTCCCAATAACCCATACATGTAAATTAATCTGTTGATTTACTTAAATACCCCAAGAGCTGAAGGAGACAGCAGATCACCTCACTTCTCATGCCCCGGGTCACCTGGCCAGTGAGTGGCCGGAACCCAGCCCAGACTCTGGGATGCTTGGCTGTATTCTCAAGCGTCTTGTCTACCCCAAGCACCCAGCTCAGTGCCTTCCACCCAGAGGCCCCCCCCACCGTGTCTCTGTGCAAGTGGAATGAATCAGAGGACAGGGATGTCTGCGTTAGGAGTAGAAATCGGGTGGAAGGAAAGGCCTGGAATGTGTTGAGTGACCAGCTGGATTAGTGCCTCACAGAGGGTGTGTGGGAGCATTGGAGTTTCTCTGTTACCAAAATAGCACCCCCCCACCACAGTGGCATGGAGGGTGGTGGCTGAAGACCTTCTCTGTCCCCTCACAGCCCCCTTCCCTGGACACATCCCGGACTGTGGACCCCTTCCTCCTGGATGTTATCACCTACTACGTTCGCATGGGCACCCAACCCATCTACTTCCAGATCTACACGGTCAGGGTAAGTATCCCCACCCCCAGATTCCACGGGTAGTGTGCCAGCCTGCAGGACCCCAGGACCCCACCCCTAAACACCCCGGCCCTGGGGAAATACAGGTCACCAAGGTCCAAATCACAGACTCGCCAGACTTGGTTATTAACTCTACCTTCCCACTCTTTGGACGCATCAGATAATTCTCAGCTTCAAAGAGCCCCAGTGCAAGCAGAGACAGAACTTGTTCACTTGGGGGGACGCCGTAGGCCTTGACCCTGTGGAGGACGGGGGACAGGCAGCTGATCACAAACTCCCGTCCCTGCAAGACCCTCTCACCTTCTCCCCCACGACCTGCCTCCTTGGAGAGACCGGCAGATCCTTCTACTTTCTCTTGTTCGCCGGCCCCTTGCGGTGGTTTCCCGTCCCAACCCCGGCCTCCCTGCCCTACTCTCTCCCAAGCCCAGAGCAGTGCTGCAGTGTGCCTTACCTTCCGCTTAGCTTGGGCTCCCGAGAACCATCTGGAAAACACTTGGGAGCCCTCTGGCTGGACATGGACACCTCCGTGGTGGCCAGCCTCAGCCGGGCCTATGCTGCCTTCTTGGCACGCTCCCCCTTCCCCGCTTTCCTCCCACCCTTCGCTTGCAGCAAGTGACTTTGCCGTCCACTCCACCAGGGGACGTGGAGACCATTAGCTGTCCCCACACCTGCTGTCCACACCTATCGAAGCATCCACACCTTTGCGCGCACCTCCCCAGTGGACACGGAGCGCCTCCAGCTCCCGCAAAACCCCGTCGTCCGTGCCCTTCCCGTCCGCGCCCACCTCCTCCCGGACCTTCCGGTCAGCCAGCCCCTCTCCTGGGCCCCCCGTGCCCCCGTTCCATCCCTGTAACCGAAAATGCACAGAACCTCTGGGGCCTGCACGGTTTCCATTCATTTTCCTGCTAAGCGTGTTGCCTCAGTGACGGGGCCTGGGAGGGAAAGCCCGAGGGTCAGACTCTTCCAGACTTTGTCTCACCCTTATCTCCCACCTGGTTTTCAAGCTCCCAGGCTCAGATGGTGGCAGGGAAGTCGGGTTTTTAAACCCTCTAGTGCCCAAGACTGTCCAGCTCTTGTAGGCTGATCCGGCCAGAGAGGCGCTGTCTTGGAAGCAGTGTTTCTCCTCCCTGCGCTAAGTTCGACCAGCTCTGCTGACCGCCTTTTTTTTTTTTTTTAATATTATGTTAGTCACCATACAGTACATCCGTGGTTTCCGATGTAAAGCTCGATGATTCATTAGTTGCATATAACACCCAGTGCACCATGCAATACGTGCCCTCCTTACTACCCACCACCGGTCTATCCCATTCCCCCACCCCCCTCCCCTCTGAGGCCCTGATAGTTGTCTTTCTCTGCTTGACTTATTTCACTTAGCATTATCTCCTCCAGTGCCGTCCATGTTGTAGCAAATGTTGAGAACTCGTTCTTTCTGATAGCTGAGTAATATTCCATTGTATATATGGACCACAGCTTCTTAATCCATTCATCTGTTGAAGGGCATCTCGGCTCCTTCCACGATTTGGCTATTGTGGACATTGCTGCTATGAACATTGGGGTGCATATGGCCCTTCTCTTTACTACATCTGTATCTTTGGGGTAAATACCCAGTAGTGCAATGGCTGGGTCATAGTGTAGCTCAATTTTTAACTTTTTAAGGGACCTCCACACTGTTTTCCAGAGTGGCTGTACCAACTTGCATTCCCACCAACAATGTAGGAGGGATCCCCTTTCTCCACATCCTCTCCAACAATTGTTGACCGCCTTCTTACTATCCCTCACTGACACACACCTGCACCCCGGCCCCCGGACACTTCAGCCTCCGGAGGCATGGGGTCTGCACGCAGGGCTCCAGCGGGCAGGCCTCCCAGTCCCCACGGGGTACGAGGGTGCTCACCGCTCCAGCACTCGGCCTGTTCACTTGCAAAATGCCCCTCCTGGCTCCCGTTTGGTGTCGGGGAAGACTCCTGGAGTTGTAGGTACCAGACATCTTAAAAACCGGTGTCAGAAAAAGAGATCTATTGCCTCACCTCACTGGCAAGCGCAGAGTTGACGTGGCTTTGGAAAAGCTGGGACTGGGGGGGTTTCAAACGGGGCGATCAGCGCTGCATCTGTCTCGCTTCGTCTCCCGTCCTGGCGACCAGATGACCCTCAGCAGTCCCAGGCCAGCCTTTTTGCAAGCTCAGCAACCCCAGTCGGGGAGAGGGCGCCCCTTTTCCAGTGGGATCGAGGCTAGTGCTTATCTGCAGGCTGATCGCCGTGACCCTGAAGCCAGGGCTGTGGAGTTAGATGGCCCGACCACCATGTCCGTCTCTTTCTGTTTCGCTCTGTCCTCCAACCAGGCAGCCTGGCTCTTCTGACACTGTTCTTGCCAGTGACCTCCAGTCACCAGGCCCAAAGGACACTCTCCTTTCCTCTCCTACTGGGCCCTCTTCTGCATCTGACACCATGAGCCACAATACGTTTTTTCTTTACTGTACAGTTAAATGTATGATATCTGTGTGCAAAATTAAAGCATGCATCTCCCCTGCCCAAGGCCCACCCCTTGCCTGACTTCTGGAAACTTCTCTTCTGCTTCTCCTCCTCTGTGACCTTCAGGGAGGCTTCTTTGCCCAGCAGCCCCTCATTCTGTCTTTGCTTTAAATGCATACCCTGATGCTCCCCCCTCCAAGGCTTTGCTCCCACTGTGCCCTAACCTGGACTGCCCTTCTCAACTCCACCACCTCCCCCCTGCATCCTCGCCAACCCTCCCCTCTGCTCCTCTTGCCCCCGAAGCGGGCTCAGGTGCTTCTCCTCTGTGTCCACGGCACTGTGGACACAGTCCTTGCTTTTCCCTACACCTCCGTCGCGTCCCTGCTCTACACATCGCTCCCCACCAAAACTGTGAGTCCCTGGGGAGACGGTTCTGCATTTTGTGTGAATCTGATTTTTTAAAGGTCTTATTTTTAAGTAATCTTCACTCCCAGCATGGGGCTCGAACCCACAACCCTGAGATCAACAGTCACATGCTCCACCAACTGAGCCAGCCAGGCGCCCCTTGAATCTGAGTTTTGAGTCTCCTGCCATTCACACAATAAATAGTGCGTGTGCATGTGTGTGCCTGTGTGTCCATGCATGTGTGTGTGTGTGTACGTGCACGTGTCGTGCAGTGAATCTGTGTGGTGGTGGCTGGCCGGAGCGTGCAGGGGGCGTGGAGTCAGAGGCCGTGTGAGACGGTAGAGTCCACAGCCTTGCCGGTCCCTCTGCTTGCTAGCTCTGTGGTCATGGGCGCCTCCACTTCTCTAAAATTCATCCTGTCCGCCTACAAAAGAGGCATTATGACCTTCGCCGGCCTTAGGGGTTTCATGAGGCTTCGACTATGGTAGAGACGTGGGGGCGGGGCAGGGCAAGGAGGTAGGCACGCAGATGATTCCAGAGCAGCGGCTGAGATGTTGAATGACAGCCCAGCTTTGTCGCTTGTGACCTTGGGGAAGTCAGCGCACATCTCCGAGCCTCAGTGTCCAGGGTCCTTAAAGGAGGCTGAGACCCATCTCCTGGGGCTGCTGGAGAGTTAAATGAGGTCACGTAGGTTGACCAGAGCGTGGTCCTGTGCAGAGTAGGGTCCCAACAAAAGGGACTCTTGAGCCCCCTCCCCCACCGGGTCTCGGTCCCTTGTGCCCCGTTCACCCAAAGTTCCAGCGCGCATTCCCACAGCAAACGTCTGCGACAACGCTGGACGTACATGGGCACGTGTCCCAAGCTTTCGCTGGGGTCTCCCTGCCAGTGCCAGTCTAACGGCTCTTTCCGTGAGTCCCCATTCCGTGTTCCGGGGGACCCAGCACCGCCCCATCCCCCGGAGATTTCTGGGGGCTGCGTCTGCCGCTTCCTGTCTCCTTCTGAATTCTCCTTTTCCCCTCGGCGTCCCGTGGTGGGTCTTTATCACCTCCCCCCTTTGTGACCTAAATGAGGGATTTGGGCCCTTTCTTGGGTTTCCAAAAGACAAAACTAAACAACACAAAGTGGAGCAAATGGGAGAACTCTCGCGCAGGTAAAGGTGTAAACATCTCAGCACAGCAAATAAAAGGAAAGCTTAGGCATCCGTCCACAGTCGATGGTCGATGGTCGACGCCTTCAGCCGGAGGCCCCAGGAGTGTGCCCCCCCCTCCCCCCCCCGCACAGAGCTGGGTTAACGGACGTGGGCCCAGCCGCAAGGAGCAGTGCACAGCGTGGGCAACAGGGGCAGAGGCCGTTAGGAGGAACTTATCATGTGGCGTGAGGCTCGAGTTGGGTGATTTGGGGGGGGGCGCCCCCAAAGCGGGACTATACCCTGGCTCGGATGCTGTCGGGAGGCCGGGAGTGGTTCTGTCACTGGGCATCTCGGTCGTTCTTAAATCAGAGTGACCCTTCAATTCTGAGAGGCAGCGGCCCTGCTCGTGCTTGCTGCGATGGGAGGGTGGGGGACGCGGCCCGCATGGCGTTCCGTTTGTTCCGGTGTTTGCGACCGTGACAGGGTCTGCTGTCTGTCTTGACCCATCAGGGTCACAGAGCAGCCTCCCCTAAAGATGCTGGCATCTGAGAAATTGTTGACAGTCCATGGGAGCACGAGGCCTCGCTGTGAGTGCCGGCCCAGCTCCCAGCCCACTCTCGGCAGCCGCTTTTCTTTCGGGATCCCTGCTCTCAAAAATCCTGTGGCCACTCTTCCCCCGCTGTGCTGCCCGGCTCTCCTCAGAGGCCCCTCCGGCCCAGATTTCTGGGCACCCCCAAGAGCGACTCAGCTCCCTCTAGCCCTTCCATCCCAGCCCGCCTTGGGGTGCAGGTCAGGAATGTGGTTCCCCTCTCTGGGCCTCACCCAACACAGCCCCGCCCCATGAGAATTGTGTGCCCCGCTTCGGCCCTGCCCGTTAGACCGTAGTGGCTACAGGTAGTGAGGGTTCAAGGCCAGCTTCTTCCCTAACTTAGAAATGTGTTACGTGGCTGGAGACATGTGGACCACAGGTGCAGGAAATCCCTGGGTACGGCTCAGAATCTGGCACTAGCACGATGGTGGGGGACCCCGCCTGCTTCCGGACACTGTTCAACTATCCACACGCTCGGGCTCTGGGTCAGGAGGGCGAGCTGCCTTGGCAGAGCTGGCCTCCTGCAACCTTCTCCCCGCCCCCCCATTCCCTCCAGATCTTCAGGGACCTGAGTCAAGACCCCACAGAGGACATTTTCCTCACCGAGCTGAAGGTGAAGATCCAAGACTCCAAATTCCCCAAAGGTGAGCGTCTCTCTCCCCTTTCCCAGAGCCAGCTGACTCAGCTTTCCCCACCCCAAGCCCTGTTTCCAGAAAGTCCTCCCACCCCTCACCTCCACGGAATACCGGGATGCCCTTGGCTCCTCCAAGCCTGCCCAGACCGGTGCTTCCTTCCATCCAGGAGGACGTGCTGTCAAATTCAGGAGCTTAGCTCGTCCTCAGTGAGGTGGGGCGCAGGGCAGGAGGGGCGGGAGGGGCGGGAGGCTCCCACACGCAGCCTCTCCTCCCCTTGTCCCTCAGATGGCTTTTCACCCAGGAGGAAGGGCGCAGCCGAGGGCCCAGGGGCCGAGCTGTCCATCTGCTACCAGAAGGTGCGTGGCCATGGGCGGTCGTGCTCGGAGGAGGTCGGGGGGTACGGCGGGGTGGAAGCAGGTGTCAGGGACGGTGCAGGTGGGGAGCACACAGAGCCAGAGGAACCTTCAACCTGTTTTCCTGAACCTGCCCCTCCCCCAACCCCTCCCCCACAGCTTCTCCCACCCTTTGGAGAGGTTTGCAGGGATGGGTGGATCACAGTTGTTGCATGCAGCCCTGGAGGCCATCTGACTTAAGGAATAAGTCAGATGGGCTGTGCCATCACTCAAAAATACCTTCCTCCCTGGCCGACCAGATGCTTGAACTGATGTCATCAGAGACATAGTCCCTTGGGTCTGGGAGGCTGACTAACGTGCTCCCCGGGGCCGAGAGTGCTCTGAGCCTTTCTCAGCCAGCCCCTTGTTGGACACGAGTGACATAGACAAGAATCTCAGCCAGGGCAGGGGCGGGAAGCAGGACTGTTGACGTGAGGATGCCCAGGGCAGGGCTCTTCTGAGGACCCCCAACTGTTCCTGCCTCCCCCTCCCCAGGCCCTGCTCAGCCACCGCGCCCAAGAGGTCACCGGTTCCCTGCGGGCCACTGGGCTGGTCCTGAAGGCCCTTCCAACCAGTGACACTGACGGTGAGGAGTGGGGATAGCAGAGAGGGACAGAGAAGGCATGAGAAGTGGAGAGGATGGGGGAGAAGGAGAATGACAGTCGAGTGACTGTAGATGGGGAGAGCCAGGGGAGTTGGGCCTCCCACCTGTCCCTGAGATCCTAGAACAAGGCTGAGCCCCTACTGGTGCTGGGCCCAGGGCTGGACACCGGGTACCTGGATGAGCGCGGTCCCCACCGTCAGGCTGCTCACCAGGGGGGAACAGACCGTAGCCGCGGCCTCTGGCTTGACGAGCCTGTAGCCCCATGAGACTCCAGCTGAAAGGTGGATGGACCCCGTGGAGGGGGTGCGGTTGCCTTCTTGTCTCTGCGTCAGGCCTCAGAGCTACTTGTGTTGGGTTTGGAGATGTTGTGTTTTGACTGCCGTTCCACAGGGAGGTGCTCTCCAGTTCACAAAAGGCGCCACTGGTCCCAGTGATCTAATTCTGGCCAATGACCTAATTAGAGCTCTCCAATAGATAATCAGATAGTCGATCTAGGTACCTAACTACCAAATCTAAAATGGGGATGATAACAGATACCAATTTACATGCCTATTGTAAATTATACGTATGAGCTCTGCCGTTAGCTCTCTGGTCTTCTGGAATGATGGCAAGTTTCGTACGGTGGATCACGTCCCTGAACACCTTCGTCGGAGGCCAGGCCGTGTTCTACGCCAAACACGTCAGCTCTTTGAATCCTAGGAGATAGGCATTATTCGTGTTAGCAGCTTTCACTGGAGAGGTAATGAAGCCAGGAAAATGACCCGCGTGACCCAAGGTCACGTCCCACCTCGTTCCTCCCAGGTTCAGGGCCCACCCACACCCCACCATCTGCTGCTCCCGTCACAGACCACACGTGCCTGAATGTCAGCGTGACGGAGGTGGTCAAGTCCTCCAATTTGGCGGGCAGGTCCTTCTCTGTAAGTACTGGGTCGAAGGGGCGCTCCAACAGGGTAGGTGGCTGGGAGCCCGGAGTGGGGGTGTTCAGAGAAAGGGAAATGACTTCAGAGCCTTTGCTGTCGACGCGGGTCTTCCAATGGGAAAGAATCTTCTTTCCCCTCAACTGTGAGGTGCTGAGCGTAAGTAAGACTCAGAGTTAAGGTCCTGCCCTCCACTTGCCGGCCCTCCGAGGACCTAGGACATGCCCAAAAATGGACACTGCGTGCACGTTCTGGCTCCCCTGCAGCCGGATTCATGCACAACAAACCTTGGACCAAATCGAGCCAGCTCTTCTAACCTCGCTGCCCCGGATTCCCTTATCCATACTGACCCAGGACCCGCCCATATGCTCCCTGTCTGATGGGCTCTCTGCACTTCACCTCCCTGCTCAGCTGGGCTGTGAATCCCATGATTACACCTGAACCCTGTTCCAGACGCTTGTCTAAGACTCTCCCCCCTGCTGCTGTCTGCATACAGCCCACCCACCCCAACCCCCCGCTGCTGTCTGCATACAGCCCACCCCACCATGGCGAAGTCACCTCCGTGCCACTAAGACCAAAGCTCCCCTTCCACTCCTTTTTTTTTTTTTAAGATTTTATTTATTTATTTGACAGAGATAGAGAGAGGGAAGGTGAGAGAAGGAACACAAGGAAGGGGAGTGGGAGAGGAAGAAGCAGGCTCCCAGCGGAGGAGCCCGATGCGGGGCTCGATCCCAGAACGCCAGGATCACGCCCTGGGCCGAAGGCAGATGCTTAACGACTGAGCCACCCAGGGGCCCCTCACCTTCCACTCCTTAACGTTACTTTATCTTCCCCTTTAAAAATAATGTTTTAACTTATAAACAAAAGTTTAGTGATATGGGGGAAATGAAAAAAAAAAAAAGCACAAAGAAGTAAAACCACTTCAAGTCCCATTTTCTAGAGAAGATGAATGTTGCTATTCCAAGGGGCAAACGTCCAGCCTCTTTTCTGTATATCTGTCCGCAATGGAGAGCTGGAGACACATGGGTGCTCACTTCCTTGATGCCTCCTCAGCTAGGAGCTCCTACCCGTTGGGGTTTTATCTGTGGGAAATCTGGGTAAAAAACCTGACCTTCTAAAGAAATTCTGTATCTGCCTTTGCCATGAGCCCCCAGGACATTATCAGCCCAGGACTGTATTTCCAGTTAATTTCTAGGCTCAGAAATTCCCAGACCATGCAGACAGGGAACACGTATACCCCAGAGCCACCTAAGGGCAGAATGTGCCTTGGAATTCCCAGGGGAGCCTCGTCCTCCTCACCCCATAGCACAGCTGCTGTTTTTCTAATCGAGTCTTTTGCTGAAAGCATGACCTTCAAGAGTTCTTGAAGGGGATCTCAGTTTCAGTTCCTTGGGCCTGTCCCCTGGTCCCCATGGCTGTTGAAACCCAAGCCCCTTGATTCCTGACATCACCAAATGCCCCTGGGATGACCAAAGCGTCTGACACGCACGACTTCAACTTTAGAATTTATATGGCATTGTCTTCACTGCCCCATAAATGATCAATTTTTAAATATCCTGTGATAAGTAAAGAGAGCATGTGTGTCTTCTGTCTGTAGGATGCAAAAGAAGGTACTGAATGATTAGGTCAAACACATCCTGTTACTCTAATCTGCAATGTAGAAATGTTTGTCTGCTGCGTCTCTCCGGAACAAGGAAGGTTTGTCCACATTCCCGGCTTTGATTTCATCCCTTTGATCTCAGTTTGTTCAAACCTGAATGTTCTAGCTTCTGATGCTACTGCAAAATTGGATGCCTTCTTCTGCCCAGTCTTCATTTAAGACCATTCCTTTCTCTCCCTTTCTAGAAGCTTCTGAAGCTTCATTTCACAGAAGGTTCTGAAATACCACAAGCATAGGCATTGGTGGAATTTTTTTCATTCATTATCGTGGATCTTTAAGGGACGTTATCAATCTGGAGACGCCCATCTTTTGGTCCTAACAAGTTTTCTAATATAGGTTTAAAATTTTCCTCTTTTTCTCAACCCTGGGCTCTTTTTCCTAAACTGGTTCCTTAAACAACTACTGTTCTTAACGTCCATCCACGGCCCCCTTCTGTTCTCATTCCCTGGACGACCTAACCCATGTATGTGATTGGGGTCCGCTGTGTTCGGGACACCCAAATCTCTATCTCCTGCTCTGACAGTCACCCCCCCGAGTTTCTGACTGTGCATTCAACTCCACATGAACCAGACGTCCCCCAACACCCCACACGCACGACCTTCGAAACCAAAGCTGGTACTTTCAGGTAGTTAAGAGCTCTCCGGAACCGGACTGAGACGGCCTGGGTTCTGAGCTCGGCTCTGCCATTTCCCAGCCGTGTGACGTGAGGCGAGGTCATCAAGCTGCCCATGCCTCGGTCTCACCATCTGTAAATGGGGATGATAGCAATAGCACTGACCTCACCCAGTTGCTGTGGGATGAAATGATTGTCACGTGCAAAGCTCTCAGAAGAGTGCGTAGCCAAGTAAAAGCTATGTACGTGCTGACAATGATGTTTTAATTCATCCTTCCCCGGCTGTGGCTCACCTCTCACTTAACGGTACTTCATTAACTGGTCACCTCCGCCAGCATCCTGGGAGTCCCCTCAGAGGCCTCCTCTTCCTCCCTTCCCTGGGTCCTGCTGGTTTCCTCTCTCAATGCTTCTCGAACCTCTCCCTTCCCCCATCCCCCTCCTTCTGAGCCACCTAGGTTGACAAGCCACCCCAATTTGCCCAGGACTGAGGACTGCTTCCCGGGGCATGGGACATTCTGTGCGAAAGCCCGGACAGTCCCAGGCAGATCAGGACAGCTTGGTCACTCTTGGTCCAGACCTTCACCATCCCCTTTTCCTGGACCAACCCAGTAGCCTCCTCGCTGGTCCCCCTGATGCCACTGCAATGCTCCTTAGGTCCACATCTCTGCCCGAGGGATCTTTCTAAAATAAAACTCGGGCATGCCTGTCTGTGCTTAAAATCCCTCTGTCATCTCCCATTCTCTAGGACAGAAGGGCAGAAAAGCTCTTCAGTGTTGCCCAGCGTGGCTCCGCTTCCGCTCCGTCTGCGACTCCAGCCAGAATCTGCAGGCCCTTGACCTCCCAGCATGGGGACGTGTTCTCGCAGACACACGTCTGTGCCTTTGCTTAAGCGCTGTGCATGGCCTGAAACCCGGTCCTACCTTTCTCTTCCCCATCTTCTTTTCATAGCTCTTTCAAATTGAAACTCAGGTGTCATCTCCCCCAGGAGGCCCTCCCTGATGCTCTTCCCCCTTCCCTCCACACCCATCCCCCCAGCCCCCTCCTGGGTAAGTTCGGTGGCCCCTCCGTGCTCCCGTACAGCCCTGGGGACCCAGCCATGGGAGCATGTGTAACACCGTGAATGGCATGATCTCTCTACAGCGATGGACTACGAGTGCCCTCGTCCCCTGGTCCTCCCCATTCTCCCCAGCGCTCTGAGCATTCCGCGTGCTGTCTCGCCCACACCGGAGCTCCCGGATGTTTGCCTCTAGTCTGTGTGTCCCCCCCACTCCAGTCTCCAGGACCTCACCCCAACCTGAGTGCACTGTTTCTGGGACGCCCATCCACTGTAGGAGCGCTCTGATTGGCTGAGAGGTCTTGCGCACTGAGCTGAAACGTGCCTTCCTATTGGACAGCTCTGTGCGGGAGCCTCGAGGTCCGAGGTGGACCGCTTTACCCTCGTGCATTTCCTCTTTCCAGGTCAGTTCCCTAACGACAGTTTCTGTTTCCAGTGACCTCTCTAAACAACCTGCTTGTAGGCTTTTGGGAAATCTAAACTTCTCGCCCCATCGAGTTCCCTTTCACCCCCGCACTGCCTTACTCGGGGAGATTCCAGGAGCCCTTCTTTGCTCTCGGAACCCAGGCCGGTCCATACGTGTTCTGCACAAATGGACGGATGATAAACGCGAGGGGCGGGGGAGGTTCGTGGCGAGCTAGAGTGAAGGTGTTCTCCGCTTGGAGAACAGCAGAGCACAGGCATTCGTTGTGGTTGGCTTGGTGAGTTTAAGAGGCAGCGACGATACTGGCCAGATTGGAAGTTCGATGTAGGAAAGTAGTGGGAAATAAGGCAGGAATGGTAGGATTGGAGCTTTGGGGGCATGGGAGGCAGGCAGCCACCCAACAGTGGACTGTGAATGGCAGCCTCTTGCACAACTCCTGATGAACTGAGACCGAGACCCTTTGCAAAATCGGCTGGCCCTTTTAACTGACCTCCAGGGTTGCACCTGTAGAATGAAACCCCAGAGTCCTGTGGTCTCCCACGGGGGCCAAAGCCAGCCAGGTCTGCGTGTGTCAGGCAAGCAGACCACAAAGGGGAAATGAAGGCATCTGTCTGCAGGGCACGCAGGTGGACGAAGGCCCGCGGACTGGCTCTGGCGACCTAGAGGGCAGGGTCATGGAAGCCCAGATCCTGCTGGGAGTTACCTAGAGCGGCCTGACACAGAGAAAGAGCACTGCATCGGGAGTCAGGGAGCTGGGTCCCACACCGACTACTGTGAAAGCTTTAGAAGATCATAGTCAATCCCTCTGGACCTCAGTCTTGTCCTCTAAGGGAACCCAGGATATCCCTCACCAGCAGGGGTCAGTTCAGGTGGGGTCCCCTAAGCTATCATAATGCATCTGGCTTTCCCCACTCCCCGGCCCGCACAGGACCCCAGCCTCCCTGCAGCCTCTCCAGGTGTTTCTGGAAGGTCATGGACCACAACTGCCCACCATAGCTGAGGGCCCCAGGCCCCGATGCTGCCGTGGGTCCTAATGCACAACAGGGGAGAAGTCCCCCCCCCTTTTGTCACCCTCTGTCCTAGCAAGGCTAAGGCTTTCTGCCTTTGCTCACAACCCCCCTGTTCCAACTCCTAGGAGTCTATAGATAGAGGGATGGAGGGAGGGGGCTTGGGCTGGGAGACAGACTGAGCAGCAAAAGAACCCACAATGGGGTCTCCATCCCCTCTGACAACTGAAGCCGCTACTCATGCTTGGCCCCTTCTTGCATGACTATAATTAAGAAGGAGAGTAACAACGGGCCAACAGAAATACAGGGCTTACTGTGTCCGGGGCACTTGGTATATTCTGTCCCTTTTAATCGTCACAAAACAATCCTACAAGGTAATCGCTATTACTACCATGTTTGGTTTTGTTTTTTTCTCAATAGGTGAGAAATAAAAGCACAGAGAGATTAAGAAACATGCCCAAGGTCGCACAGCTAATAAGTGGCAGAGCCGAGACCAGAATCCAGGCAGTCTGACTGTAGAGTCTGGGCTTTGGCCTTCCTCCTGGGGGGTTCTTGTACGCTCTGCCATAGACTTCTGGCTGGCCCACCCCCGCCCCAATAACAGTTCAGCCGAAATGCCCAGACATGCTTGACACCCCCAGCTTAGCCTACAGCAAAAAGCTGAATCAGCGTCGTGGTTCTCAGTCCTGCACAGGAGCTTATCAAAAATGCCCATGCCTGGGGGCGCCTGGGGGCGCCTGGGTGGCTCAGTCGGTTAAGTGCCTGACTCTTGGTTTCAGCTCAGGTCATGATCTCAGGGTCGTGATCTCAGGGTGGTGGGATCGAACCCCCCGCCTCAGGCTCTCTAATTTTATATTTTGGAAAGGTGATTCTTATGAGCAGCAAGAGTTCGAAAATTCTTGAACAAGAATTCTAAAGCCTCAGAATGCTGTGGGGATGAACCACCCAAAGTTGCTGTCTGGGGGGGGGGAGGGCGACCACCCGGAAAGGCCCTCTGAACACCCCACCTGTAACTGGCTCCTAGATGATTCCATGATACAAACAGATACAGGCCCTATCTGCATCACGAGGGTAGTTGGCCACTTCCCAGGGACATAATTTTGTATGTAATCCGATTCTGAGAAGGGCGGTCAGGACTCCTAGAACCCCTGACATACTGCCCCCCCAACAGTGCACGTGTAACATAGGCACCTGGGATATGGGGGTGCTGAGGCACCTTGGTAACCTAGCAAGCGCCAGCCACAGCATTCCCGGTGGTTTGAAATTTAGGACAACAGATTGGGAGAAGAATTGCAGAAATGAGAGACCCAAGGGCCAGGGGAGCCCAGATGCGGGTTCTGCAGAGTTGTCACGGCTCCGAGTCCCTTGCAGAAGAGAGCTGGGGACCCCGTGGGCCGGACCGCGGAAATACACCACCGAGGGCAGGAGGTGTTGGCAAGGCCGTCTGTCGCGAAGGGGACACTCACACGAGCTCTCTGTTGTAGACAGTGACAAACACCTTCCGGACGGCCACCATCCAGATCCAGAGCCAGGACCAGAGGCTTCTGACGCTGTTGCTGGACAAGGACAGTCGGCGCATGTACAGGGATGTGGTCAGGTGAGGCCGGGCCTCACCACCGCTCCGTGCCCCATGGAGCCAGCCCCTGCCACCTCCTGCCTCTAGTCCAAGACACCTGTCGGAGGCAGACCCTGGGGCCGGGCAGGTGTGGTCCACCTGGTGGTGTGGACTGAGGCCACTGCCCCGTGACTTCCTGGGAATCCAGGAAGAAGAGAAAATGAATGGGGCAGCCGATGGTATTAATGTTTCTGGACATTTCCTCTACATATGCTCAGCCCATGGCCGCAGCCACAGGTCCAACCCCCTGTGCCGACACTGACCCCTCTGACACGGGCTGACCTTCTGTGGCCTGCTGTGCCCCAGTTAATGTGACCCTTAGAGGTTTCTGCCCCCCCCCCAGGTGGAGTATTTGGGTAAGGACAGCATACACAGAGGGACCCACGCAGGCACACCTCCTCTCCCAGTGTTCACCCCCACCTGGGTGCACTTTCCTTGCCCTGACTCCCCCTCCTCTCTCTGCGAGGCCTCCTCCCATATACCCTGTAACAGAGGGGCTGTCTTCACAAGGCCCCAGCAGATCTGACCGCAGAGATGGGTCTCCCGAGCTGGCCTCTCTCCGCCCACAGATTCGAGGTTGCTCCCTGCCCAGAGCCGTGTTCCGGGGCGCACAGGTCCAAGGCGCCGTGGCTCGGTTCACACCAGCCGGAGGTGGACAGGACCAAAGCCAAGCCCAAGCCCCTTCTGATGCCCATCAACACGTTCTCCGGCATCGTCCAGTGAGCCCAAAGGGGCGGCAGAAGTGCTGAGTCCGAGAGCTCTAGACCAAAAGGAAGGATACACTACCTCCGCCAGCCTCCAAACACTCACACCAGCAGCCGGGACAAGGCCTGTGAGTCGGAGCCAGCGAGTGACCGGAGCACAGGGAGCTCAGCTGTGGCAGGTGATGGAGCAGGGCCCCCTCCCAGGAAAGCTGCACACACGCAAGCAGGACCCAGCTCCGTGCACAAATGTCCACACGCCTTCGTTCATTTTTAGTTCCCACCTCTCCCACTCAAGCTCCCCCCTCGCCCCTTAAAACCCAAGTGAGAGCTGCTATTTTGTCCAGGGCCCCATGGCCTGGGGGGAAATGGGAAGCAGGGCTAAAGCACCTCCTCTCTCCTGAGTCTGTTCCTTTCCCTCCCTCCAGCCACCGCCCACGCCCTGCGTGCCCAGGCAGGTGTCTCTCCTGGAGGAGAGGAAAATGTCAGATTCAATAAAGGCACACTAAGGCACTTTTGCTTTTATCTAACACCTAGCGACATTTGCTTTTAATAGAGATCCAGGGCCGTATGTGATCTAATGAGTCCTCTTAGGCCAGCTGAGAGTTCCATGGAGTGTTACTGGTGTGTTCTGTCTGCCCACCCCTCTCCCCGTTCACGTGGACTTAGGGACTCCTGACCGGCCCTGTCCCAAAACAGAGCAAATAGTTCCAGAGGAGCCTGATATTAAAGACACAAAAATTCTTGGTTTCTGAGTTCCAAAACTTACATCCAGGTGTAAAATAGGGAAGATCAGTGATACAGAACCACTAGTCCCACCCCTAGGACAAGGTGGGGGGGGGGTAGGAGGGAAAGCAACAGAGGAGAGGGCAGGGTCCCAGGAGGGTGGGTGGGTGTGGAAGAATTCCTCTCAAGTTCGGGGATCCAAGACTATGGAGGTAGGTGCTTTACTTTTGACCTCATTGCTTGGGGAGTGGGGGCAAGTCTGGAAGACTCCCTGTAAGAGGGGCTGCCTGGGGGGTCTAGGCAGATGGGTCCAAAGGACACCAGTATGGCAGTGTGCCTGCCCCTCTGTGGACGTCAGCCCTGGCCCCCCCCCCCCAGAACCCAGGGAGAGAGGGATTAGGGGCAGTCCCCAGGGAGATGGAAGTGGTTTTAAGCCAGAAATGACTGATATCACTGAACTTGAGTGAGTTTACCTGGAGGAGGCTAGATATTATTTCTCTGCTCTTGGCGGGATATAAACGGATTCCTATCGATTTTGGCATTCACACAGTTACTAGGTTCTTTGAGTAAACATTTGCCAGGTTTACCAGTTGTTAAAATTAGGTGAGATCTCTGGGCTCCTCCTGCAGTCATCTCTCTGCCCCCTCACGATGGAAAGCAAGTTGCAGACCAAGTTTTGCTACACATTCAGATGGGCGTTGGCAAGCCGTCATCCCCCTCAACCCCAACCCCAGCCAAACTAGGTGCTCTGAGTGCACCTTGCATGAAAATTATCACTTTATCAGTAGCTGGATATTGGACCATATGGGAATAAAGCCTACAACACCATTTCAAAGGGCTGGACCACTGGCATCTCTAGATTCGTATAAATGCTCGCCCAAGGAGGAAAAGCCTCCAACAAAATTATAATCAATCCATGTGAGATGGACACCACTAATTTCCCCAGGGAAATTTCGCCGGTATCTATCAGGCTAATTAGTGAAACCACTTCAGTTGATCTAAGACTGTGGACGTGCTGGGATTCGCTGCGTCTGGAGTGCAGCTTTTTTGGATTATATGTTAGCTGTCTCTGGAGGGTGTACCCCTAATTGGACCACAGAGCACCCATGCATACTGTTACAGGGGCTGGGAGGCTGGGGCGCAGGGTGCCCCGCCAAGACAGCCCTCAGCTGTCCGCCCCCTGGGGATCGTCTCCGCTCAAGAAAACTGTCACCTATAGTGCCTCTTCCGGGAGCAGCTGGCATCCGACGAAACAGCTCTATGCCCAGGGACAAAAATAGGAAGGCCCTCCGTCTTCCTGGAGTTCTGATTCTGATGGAGACAGACAGGAAACAAGATAAACACGCGAAATAGAAACCCATGGAGTACTGAGTGGTGAGGCGAGCTACGGAAAAAAATAAGGCAGAGGAGGGGGTGGGAATTGTCAGTGAGGGTGGACAGGGACGGTCCCTGAAGGTAACAGGGCGGTCCTTGACGAAGGAGGGGGCGTCAAGACCTGAAGATAAAGGAGGGAGCCCCTATCATAAATTCCATTCCCGCTCCTCCCCACCGCCCCTCAATTTTCCTTGCCCGAGGCAGCTCAGGGAACTAACTCAGGTTTGCGGGCGACCCGGGGCCTGGCGTGGAGCGCACCCAACAGGCCCCAGGCCCCACCCTCGCGCACGCGCCCACGGCCGCAGGAGGCCAAGGGACCGGCAGGTGCGGCCAGCAGGTGCGCCGGCCCCGCCCCCCAGGTGCGGCGTCCCAGGGGCGGGGCCACTTCCGGGCCGGCGGCCGGACGTGGCGGGGGGCGGGGAGGGGGCGCGGCCGTTGACCCGGTGACCGCGGCGCCGCCCGAGGCCGGAGTCGACTCCCCGCGCCCCCGCCCGGCTCCCGGGTCATGGCCCCCCGCCCGCTCGGGACTGACGGAGCCGGGCCGCCATGAGCGCCAACCCCCAGTGGGACATTAACAGGGCGCTGGGGGTGGCCAGGCTCTTCCACCTGGTGTGCGGCGTCCGGGACGCCTGCGTGACTCCGTTCCTGACCCTCTACCTGAGGCAGCTGGGCTTGGCCGCGCCCTGGGTGGGCATCCTGATGGGGACCAAGCACCTGATCGCGGCCTTCTGGGCTCCCTTCTGTGCCTTCCTGGCCAAAAGCTACCAGAAAAGGAGGGTGCTTCTGATGGGCTCGCTGCTCGGCTCAGTGGGAGCCAGCCTGTTGATGGTCCTGGTGCCGCCGCTGGACAAAGATCCGCCCCGCTCCTGTAACGCCAGCGACGGCGCCACCCCCACGGCCCTGCCACTGGGGACCGCACGAACTGTGACTGTCGCCTCGAGCCCCGCGGCCGGGGCGCCCAGCCCCCCAGCCGAGAGCAGTCCTGGGACGCTGGACGTCACTGGCTTCAGAAAGGCACCGGCAGAAAGTGTCCTCGAATCATCCGGCCGGCCGCCTGGCTACGCCGTGCGCTCCGTGGAAGGAGCCAGGACCACGTCCCCAGTTCTCCAGCCGGTCACTTCAGGGATGAAGGATACTCCTGGAGAAGGTGCTTCTAAGGCGCGCAGGACGGCCCTCCCTTTGCTTGCTGGGGGTACAGCCCCGGGGAGTCCAGCCAACTTGTCAGCAGCCCAGGGGAATGCCCGGGCCCTTGGCCTCTCCTTGGAAGGCTTGCGCTGGACTTTCCTCCTCTCCCTGGGGTCCCTGGTGTTCTGGGAGCTGCTGGCCGCCCCTCTGGAGCAGGTGGCAGACGACAGCCTTTATGAATACCTGGATTTTGTGGACGCCACGGACCGCTACCGAAGTCTGTGGGTCTGGAGGCTGCTGGGCGAGTCGGCAGGCGTGTGCGGCATCGCAGCCCTGGTGGGGCAGCTGGAGTGCGTCCTGATGACAAACAGCTCCCGTGGAGTGTTGCATTTCTACGGCTACTCGCTCGTCAGCGCCCTGGCTTTCCTGGTGAGCATTGCCTTTCCCGTGCCCGTCTGCAGGCGGCGGGAGCCCAGCCACAAAACTGTCAAAGCGTTGTCCCTGGTGCGCAGCGACCCCCGGCTCATTCTCCTAGCCCTCACCGTGCTTCTGATAGGCGCCGCCTCCAGCACGGTGCAGAACTTTCTGTTCTGGAACATGAAAGACCACGGGAGCAGCGAGCTGGTCATGGGTTTCTCGGTGGCTCTGGGCTTGCTGGGGGAGATTCTACTCCATCCGTTCAAAGCCACGCTGCTGCGAAAACTGTCGAGGGCCGGCACGGTGGGGCTGGGGCTGGGCTGCCTGGCCGCCCAGCTTCTCTACTACTCCTTCCTCTGGAGCTGGTGGTCCGTCCTCCCCGCTCAGATCTTGAGCGCCGCCGGCAGCGGGGCCCTGTGGTGGGCCGTGAAGGCCTCCGTGGAGGACCTGGCCACTCCAGGGACGGAGAGACCTCTGGGTGTAATGTTCCGAGGACACCTTTACAGGGGAGGGTCCAGCCTGGGCAGCATGGTGGGCGGCTTTGTGGTGGCGTCCTTCAGCCTGGCTGTGCTGTATCAGGCCTGCTGCGTGGTCCTGCTGCTCTGGCTGGCTCTGTTCCTGTCCGTCCAGCCCAGACTGCCCCAAGAGCAGAAAATCAACTACTCAAAACTGCTGGTCATGGAGGCCAGCGACATGAGCGACTCTGAGCAGGACACGGAGCGGGACTGGCTGGTGAGGGCCATGAGGGAGGAGGACTCAGAATAGAAGGGCGGAGAGAAGGTCCAGATGCGCCGATCCCCAGGAAGGCACCCAAGGGGGCGGGACAAGAACTCACCTGCCGAGGACACACCCTGCGTCCCGCCCCCCAGGGCTGCAAGGGAGTCTGGAGAGAGCGAGCGAGCAAGTCTGTGCAGAACACCCCCACCCCCACCCCGGGGATCATCTCATTGCATGATTTTCTTTACTTTTACTGTAAAAGGAGAGTTAACTTTTTGCTGTTCAATCTTTTTTAAATAATGGAGGAAGAATACATTTGCCAAAAAAAAGAAAAGTGCCCTTTGTATTCACCATGTTTGGGCGTATAAGGTTTGCAAGAGCTTAAAACGGTACTGATGCTGGTGCTGCTGATCTCAGCCACGGCTGGAGTGTTCACGCAGTGGGGACCCACAGATCCAGTTGGCAGAGGGGGCAGCTGGCTTTGTTTGGTGAGTCACGTGTGTTGCCATGGGTCCTATAGAGGCCATGCTGTGCGCAGGTAAGAATGGGAATGAACGCCAAGCAGGTGCCCACACTCACACCCAGGTACCTGGGTTTCCCGATCAGAGCAAATGCTGGGCAATGTAGTCGGTGTTGGGGGAGCAGGGATTCAGGTTAATACATTTTCATTCTTGCTTTCAGATGTGTGTGTCCCTGGGGGTGGGATCCCTAGAATTGTCTTCCGTACTTATATCTGAACAAGGACAGTTTCATGTCTTTGGGCACAATTCCTGCACGCTCCGCCTCGCACAAGTTCATGGGGATTGTTTGCAACTGCTTGATTGGGGCGTGGCAGCCTCCGTAGGGTTGGGGTGCCACAGGTGGTCCACATTCGTGCCTGTGCTTAGCCACTCGGTGGGGTGACTGCTCCAACCCTCCCACTCCCCAGGAAAGGGCCCTTTATTCCAGAAGTCAGATGCCAGAGACCACGTCTTCTACCTCATATAATCAGGTAAGTACAGGATATTGGATTTAGAAGGGACTCATTTTACAAATGTGAAAATGTGTCATAGCTGGAGAAGGGGAACAAGCACATGAATGTCCACTGGGTCAGACACGGTTCTAGGAAATTTATTCTTTTTCAATTTTCCCTGAGAAGCTTTAGGGTATAAATAACCAACAAAAAAAAAATTAACCTCTGCCTGAAATAATTAGGGATTCGTTGGTCTCACATAAGAAGTCTAGGGGTAGGCAGTCCAGAGCTGGTACAGCTGCTCAGCAATGCCACAAGGGGCCTAAATCTTTTCATCCCTCTGCTCCCATCACCTTCAGCTCGTAGAGCCCATATTTGTCCACTCATGATAACAAGATGGCTGCCACACTCCAGGCCTCTCATCCGTGTTCCAGGCAGGAAGAAGAGGGCAAAGGGAGAAATAGGAATGAGCGCCTATATCAGGGAAATAAAAACCTTCCCAGAAATCCTCGGCAGATTTCTGCCACCCCAAACTGCAAAGGAGTCTAGGAGGTGGAATATTTTCCGCCAAGCACGTTGTCTGAGGAAGAAAAGGGGGCTGAATGTCATATTGTCAGCTAAAAACGTCTAGCACAGTATCAGAAGTCGAACTCACATCCAGGCCTGTCTCGCTGCAAAGTCTGTGTTCCTCCCTGCACGGTAAGCCAGTTTCCCCGCATAAATGGCTTTAGCAATTCCACTCCCTGCCAACAACCCTGTGAATCCATCAAATTTGTTATCTGCGTGTCACAAAGGAGAAGACAGAGTCTCGGAAAAGTCACACATTGGGTCGCTGGCAGAAACACCACCAGAGCCCTAATCTCTTTACCCCCAATTTTGATCATTTTCTGCGAGGCCACAGTTCCCAAGCCCCGCTGTCCATCCAAGTCATCTGGGAATGTCAGAGATCAAAGGATCAAAATGTCAGGTTCCTAGTTTCCATCAGACCTCCTGGCTGGCACCCAGAAATCTGTATTTTTCATGCAATCTCCCAGGGACTGGGATGTGGCTGGCCGAGCGCTGGTCCACTCGGTTGCCCCTTCCAGCCCTGTCTGTCTCCCGCTCCTTCCGGGAATGCTTCTAGCACGCGAGGAAATGCACCCTAACCCCCGAGCGGTCACTGTGTGCTCGCCACTGTGCTGAATACTTGACACACGCTGGCTCACGTAACCCTCCAAGCGACCTTGGGACGCAGCCACTGTCACCATCTCCAATTTCCAGATGGCAAACTGACGCTCGGTAACTTGCTGGAGGTCAACAGCTAGGAAGTGGCAGAGCTGGGACTCGGATCCAGCCGGCACCAGAGCCCAAGACTTTCATCACCATGCTCTATGGCCAAGGAACCGGAGAAAAGGAGGAGGGAAATCCAGCATTAAGATTTCAGACAGCTATCACTTGAAACCTTCCGGACAGGGGACAGAACTCCGTTCGTAGACAGAACATACAATAATATCAAAATACAAATGCAGGCGTGTCCCCCTACGGTAAACAAAAAGATGAGGAACAGGACTTGGTTTAAGAAAGGATTGAAGTTCGGAAGTGCGGTTTGAAGAAGGAAGGAGGAGAAGGAGGTAAGTGACATGACAATTTAAGGATCTGAAAGATTTTACAGGGAGGGTACTGAGATATTTGTGTTGGGCTCTTTAGTTAATACGTGACAATCCTCTGTTTGTAAAGAAGTACGGCTCCCTGTTACGGGGAACTCAAGAATGAATAACATGCATAGACCCTCCCCTCAAGAAGCTAATGGTCTAATGGGGAGATTCACTTACATACAGACACACATACCTAAGCCAGCACGGGACATCGCGACAAAAGCCACACACAGAGCGCCGTGGGAGTGAGGAAAGGGACAGGTCATTCCTGACCCAGGAATTCAAGGAAGGTTTCGTGAGGATGACATTTAAGCCACGCTAACAGGCAGAGAGAGGGTGGTACCTTGGGGACGGGCATTGCGGGCAGCGGGAACGGGTGAACAGGGTTTCCGCGGTGGGAAAAGCATGGGGTCTACTTGGGGAATGGCAAGAAATACAGTTTGGCTGGGGCAAAGGGTTTGTGCGGCAGACAGGGCTGGGAGGAGAGCTCCCGTGGGCATGGCTTTTACTGGTGCTTCTTTGCCGAGGCATGATGGAAGGAAGGACCAAGTCCAAGTCCTCGACGAAGACTCGAGGCATGACTTTTACTCTATTAACTCTCCGGGAGGTCAGTGAAGCTTCATAAAATCAAAAGTGAACGAAATTCTTAGCTCCCAGCCTTAGGGCTGTCAGAGATACTGAGTTCTAACATATCCCGGTTCCAAGTAAGAGGAAAGCAAACATTGAATGAGCCATTAACCTTTACGCTCAGGCTTACTTAGACCATTATTTTCCCAGTGAGTTTTCCAGAACACTCAGTCTTAGTGTGGTGGGAGTGGAAGGCAATAAAAAGCGTTCTTGGCTAACTAGTTGGGGAAATGGTATAAACGGCTGTCACCTCTTAGAAGCTTACAACACATATTGGCAATGAAGGCTCCGTAAAGCCCTGGAGTCAACAAACTCGGTTAGCTCCGTAATTCCCCTTACCCGTGTGCTACCACAGCCTCCTTCCCAGCAACCCCAATCCCTGTCTGGCAGAACTAGTATTTCCTGGACGATACTTTGGAACATGCCAATATGGGTAGTTCTCTGTGTGACCTTTTCAACTGAGCAGAGTCGGTGCTTGGGGACAAGTCTGGGCTCCCACCCCCAGACTGGCAAGGATCCTGAGAATCCTTGCTAAGAACTTGGCAAAGCTTGTCCCATTAAATCAGAGCGTGAACTCATTTTCCAGGTGAACTAACTAAGTTCAAAGCGAGATCTGTTTGAACCACGCTGTGAGTCTCTATGTTACAACTGGTTCAGATAAGTGGAGAGTGTATTCCTTGCCGGGGAGCAAGGATCAGAGGCAGAGACATGGCGGGGGTGAGACACAGAGTCTGCAGGTGGATTTTGTATGAGGAATCATGGACAACAAGGTTGGAGACTTGGGTTGGATCCATATTGCGGATACCTTAACTGTTAACCCTAGGAAAGGGGAACGCTCATAGGCTGAACTGTGCCTTCCCTCTCTCTGGGCTTAATACCAGCATATGGTAATTCTTGTAATTTTCACAACGCTAATGCTCATTTAACAGCAGGGGAAACTGAGTCTCAGAGAGCTTAACTGACTTAGTTGCTCAACATCATGACTATTAGCTGGTGGAGTATGGCTTGAGCGCAGATCCGACCATGGCAGATCCCATGGTCCTTTGTCTGAACATCATTCTGCTACTGGAGAGGTTTTACCAGCCACCGGAGATGCACTGAAAGTTCTCGACCCTCTCTTGCCACTTGCCTTCTGAACAACAGGTCTGAGTTGGGGGGAGCTTTCGGAGTCTGGGCTGCCTATTTTGGGCAGACCATTGCAACTGTCCAGGCAGGGAGTGTGTTAGGAAGGGCTTCTAATACCACAGTGAATAGCAATGATAAAGCAACCATTTTCGTTTTGCTTCAGACCTTGAAAAGAATGCCTCTAAAGTTCTAAGTATGATGTCTGCTGAAGGTTTTATTAAGTTAAAAAAGACAAACCTTCCCTTTTCTTCCGCGTTTTCATGACATATTCATCAATTTCCTGCATCTACTGAGAAGGACATGTGATTTTTCTTCTCTAGGCCATTTGTGTGGTGAATTTCACACTAACCATGAATTCTTAGATGACCCCTGATAAATTGTGTTTAAAAAAAAAAACACATCATTGGACTTGGCTGGCCAATTATTTTATTGAAGATTTTTGCACAAATGTTCACTTTGCTTTTTCTTCCCTTAGCTAGTTTTGTTGTTATGGTTATATGAGTCTCACCTTTATATTTTCTATTTTATGGAACAACTCATATAAGATAAGACTCACCTGGCCAACGAATGGTAGAACTGTTTGTCGTGGGCTGTCAGTAGAACAAGTTTTCCTGTATACAGGCACTTAGACAATTCTCTGTTTATTCATATGACCTTTCACGTTTTTCTGTATCCTTTTTAGTCAAGTTTTCAAATGCATTGGTGTATTGTTGTTGAGACAGAAACCGCTGCTTGCCTACTGAACACTCATTCTTCTCTCTCCTCTACCCAAACTGTGTTCCCAGCAGCAACTGCGTCCAAGCGAAATGCTTACCTTCACAGGATGTCTGGGGAAGTCTTTGCTTTCCTGGGCATAGGCTCCGCCTCCTCTAGGGGCTCCGCCTCCTCCTCTTCTTTCCTTAGAGGAGAAACAGCTGTCTCACAACTGTCAAGTTGACAAGCATGACCCAAAAAGTGCCACACACGCTTAGCTGAACACAGTCCTTTTTGCTTAGCTACTTTTTTTTTTTAAAGATTTTATTTATTTATTTGACAGAGACAGCCAGCGAGAGAGGGAACACAAGCAGGGGGAGTGGGAGAGGAAGAAGCAGGCTCCCAGCAGAGGAGCCCAATGTGGGACTCGATCCCGGAACGCCGGGATCACGCCCTGAGCCAAAGGCAGTCACTTAACGACTGCGCTACCCAGGCGCCCCTGCTTAGCTACTTTTATCAGAGATTTGTGTTTAGACTTTCAAAAGACCCATTTTGGGTTTTGTTAATTTTGTCCATTGTTTTTGTTTTCTCTTTTCATTTCTGCATTAGCTTTGTTGCTTCCTTTCTTATTTCTGTGAATTTACTCTGTTGCTTTTTCCCCCTTGAGTTACCTACTCATCTCTTTTGCTCTGAGTATGTCTTGTTTTCCAATAAATATCAAAAATGTTAATTTCCCTTATGTATTGCTTTAGTACAAACTTTGACATTGCAGTTCAGTTCCAAGTATGTCGTGACTTTCCTTGTCGTTTCTTCTTTAGCCCAAAGATAGTTTTCATTTTTCCTAGGAATATGGGATTTTTAAATGTTCTGTTTTTACTAGAGTGTATCTTTATTTCATTGGGAAGTGTAACCAACATCATCCTTTGTAATATGTGGCGATTTCCTTTGTTCGTTAGGTATAAAGAGGTGTGTGTGCACATGCGTGCGTACATTTTAGCTCAAGATTATTAATTGTATTAGTCAAATATTCTATTCCTCTTATTTTGGGTCTGCTTGCTGTATCATATTCTGAAAGAGTTGTGCTAAAACCTCCAAATATAATTGTTGATATAGCCATTTCCCCATGTTAGCTCTTTGTTGCTTTATGTATTTTGAGGCTACATTGCTGGGTGCCTATTGCTTATGATTGGTATTTCTTTTTGATTTATTATTCCTTATTAGTATATAACCTCTCCATTGGTCCCTTATTTTTACCCTAAATTCATTTTTTTCTTCTGATGTTAAAATTGCTATCCTGGAGGTATTTCTTTTCTTAACGTGCCAGGCTCTTTTAACCTTTGGCTTTCCAATTTTGCTTATATGATCCTTGCTAACAATATATAATTGTATCTTGGTCTTATATCTAATCAGAAAATCTCTGTGTTTTGATCTGTGAGTTTGACTCATCCTCACTTAAATTTATTGACTTTATTTTAGGACATAGTTCTGCTGCATCATTTCGTGTTTTCTATTTGTTGTGCTTTCTTTCTACTCCTTTCCATCTTTGAAATAGTTCAAAATTTCCTTCCTTGGGTTTTTCTGCTTTCTGGTGCTAAGATCAAATTATTCTGTAGAAAATAATACATTCTATTTATACCCTTCTCATAGTTAACCCTAATATATTATGACCCTTACTTATATTTATTCTTTCCCCTGTCAATTTCTTAACCTTGACAGCTGTAGATGTTTCCTTAAACAAGACACGTTCCATCACCCTACAGTCTTTCCTCCTCCCACCAGTTCCCCATACCCCTTCCCCAGCCATGCTTCCAACCTAGGGTGTTACTTCTAAGTTATCTGTAATATACTTTTTTTCAGGAGGGATGCATTGCTAATTTAAGTAATATTACACTTTTCTAAGCTATGTTCTCTCCTTTACTTTGCATAACTCATTGCTCCATCCTGGATTCATTTCCCATCTTGCTGAAGTACTTCTCCTTTAAAAATGCTTTCAAGGGAGATTGACTTCTGGAATGGTAAAGTGAGGACGTTGGTGAACCACTCTCCCATAAAAACAACAGAAATACTGGCCAAACAACCAAAATCAACCATCTCAGAATTCTGGAAGGGTGCCAAAGCCACCAAACGAACTGGGAATCATCTATCCAAGAGAAATTACTGAACTTCAATAAGACAGTGGTGCCTGTCACATTTTAACTTGGGGTTATTCTTATCCTCTCTCCCTCCGCAGCTTGGTGGCCCAGTAGCCATGAAAAGTCAACAGTCTCAATGCTAATGGAGAAGACTGACTTCTTTAGCAGCTCTGTTAAGAGCCCCATTCCTAGAGTACAGTCAATATTTTGTCCACTTTCGCAGCTACCTGGGAAACCTTCATTGCCAAGGTGTTGTGGCTCTCTATTTTATTTGACTCACAGCTCAGCTCAGGGGGGAAATAAAAACTATACTTAGGGCACTTCCAAAAACAATAGCAATCTGCTGGCCACCCATCAGCTGCCAAAGCCTGTGATTTTGGTAAGAGGAAGCAAGAGTCTGGCCAACACCAACAAAAGTTTAAAAGTAAACTCTGGATAACTAGAGAACCACAGAGGACTTTGAAAAGCTCCAACGTGTTCCTGAGGATCTAGAAGGCGGCCCAGTGTGCCTGCTTGGGAGAGACCTCAGAAAGAAGGCCCTAGTCACTCACCTCTGGCTGCCCTTCAGGCCCTGCGCACTCAGGAAGTGGGAGCTGAAGCTGTTTTGTAAACTGAAGTGTGATGTGTGCTTTCAGACACAGCTCCGCTTGTAAAAGGGTGGGAGACACATAGACAAGGGATTTGGGGAAACCTTTGGACTGACCATTGGTTCACCACTAAATTATACTGAACCAAGAGTAAACCCTAGAAACCCAGACTTCAAAATAAGAACTTTAAGGAAAAAAAAAAACACATAAAGGCCAGCAGAGACGTCGAGAGCTGCACATTGCAAGGAATATAGAATTGACAGAATTCATTTAGGAAATTCACTACACAAATAAGCAGCCACAGGAAAAATGATAATAAAAAAAACCAGCAACAACAACAAACCTGGGGAGAGGGAATCTGATTTTAGGTTGTTATATTATTTTAAATGTCTGACTTTAGACAAAAATTTGCAACCTCTGCAAAGAAACAGAAAAATATGCTACATACACAGTAAAATAGCCAACTGAAAATATCGCTGAGGAGGCACAGATGTTTAATTTAGTAGACAAAGACTTTAAATCAGCTATTATAAATATGTTTAAAGAACTAAAGGATACATGTCTTAAGAATTAAAAGAGGGGCGCCTGGGTGGCTCCGTGGGTTAAGCATCTGCCTTCGGTTCGGGTCATGATCCCAGGGCCCTGGGATCGAGCCCCATATTGGGCTCCCTGCTCAGTGGGGAGTCTGCTTCTCCCTCTCCCTCTGCCCCTTCCCCCCACTCATGCACACACTCTCTCTCTCTCAAATAAATAAATAAAATCTTAAAAAAAGAGAATTAAAGGAAAGTATGACACAGTCACTTACCAAATAGAGAAAATCAACAACAACAAAATTACAAAACAAAAACAAAAACAAAAACCACCCCAAAACCAAAAAACCTTTAAAGTGGATTTCCGGAGTTGAAAAGTACAATTACCGAAATAAAAAATTCACTAAAGGGACTCGATAGTAAATTTGGGCTGTCCGAAGAAAGAATCAACAAACTTGAAGACAGGTTAATAGAGATTACCCAGTCTAAGGAAAAGACTCGGGGGGAAAAAGGAAAGAAAGAAAAACGAACAGGGCCTCAGAGATATGTAATATACCATCAAGGATAGTAACATGCACCTACTATGAGTCCCAGAAAGAGAGGAGAAAAATAAAGGGAATAAAGAATATTTGAAAAAAAATGGCTAAAAACTTCCCAAATTTGATGAAAACAATTAATGTACGCATCCAAGAAACTTGACAAACTGCAAGTAAAATAATTCCAATAGATCCACACTTAAACACACCATAGTCCGACTGGTGAACATCAAAGACCAAAAAAGCTTGAAAACAGCAAAAGGAAAACCATGTCTCATGTACAAGTGAGCCTCAGTAAGATTAACAGCTGACTTTTTGTCAGAAATCATGGAGGCAGAAGACGGTGGAATCATATCTTCAAAGGGTTGAATGAAAAAGACCATCAATCAAGAATTCTATACACAGCCAAGCTCTCCTTCAAAAGTGAAGGAGAAATTAAGATATTCCCAGATAAACAAATACAGAGAACTTGTCACTAGAAGATCTGTTCAGAAGTACTAAGGGGGGGCGCCTGGGTGGCACAGCGGTTAAGCGTCTGCCTTCGGCTCAGGGAGTGATCCCGGCATTATGAGATCGAGCCCCACATCGGGCTCCTCCACTATGAGTCTGCTTCTTCCTCTCCCACTCCCCCTGCTTGTGTTCCGTCTCTCACTGGCTGTCTCTCTCTGTCAAATAAATAAATAAAATCTTTAAAAAAAATTAAAAAAAAAAAGAAGTACTAAGGGGAATCCTTCAGGCTGAAATGAAGGGACACTAGAGAGTAACTTGAATACACATGAAGAAATAAAGAGCACTAGGAGAAGTAATTATATACATAAATATAGAAGACAATATAAATGTATTTTTTGTTGTAATTCTCTTCTTCTCCTATGTCATTTAAAAACAACTACATAAAGCAATAATTATAAAACGTTATTGATTGTCTTATAATATCTAAAGGTGTAATTCCTATGACAATAATAGCATAAAGGAGGAGTTAGGGAAGGAAGGTATACTGGAGCAGGAGTTTTGCAGACTATTGAAATTAAGTTATCATCCATCCAAACTGATTGTTTTAAATTAAAATGCTAATTGTAATCCCCAGGATAGCCACTAAGAAAATAATTTGTTAAATGGTTTCAAAGAGGGTCTTGATGTGGTAAACTTTTTGAGGATATATGTACCTGACAATATTTTTAACTCATGGTCACAGTTTTTTAAAGATTATTTATTTATTTAATTGAGGCAGGGGAGCACAGAAGAAGAGGGGGAGGGAGAAGCAGACTCCGTGCTGAGCAGAGAGCCCAATGCGGGGCTCGATCCCAGGACCCCGAGATCATGACCTGAGCCAAAGGCAGACGCTTAACTCACTGAGCCACCCAGGCACCCCTCATGGTCTCACTTAATAACAGTTAAAATGCATAAAATAATTCTAGGATTTGAAAAGTTCTTAAGTCCTCTGAAATACTCCATTGTTGTCTTACATCCAGTTTGATGTTGAGAACTCTGATGTCAACGTATTTATTGTTTCTTGAAGGTGATCTGCTTTCTCTCAGGAAGCTTTTAGAACTTTCTCTTTCAACAACAACAAAATAATAGAATATACGGGAATAAATTTAACAAAAAATGTACAAGACCTATATAAAGAAAACCTTAAAACCCTGCTGAAGGACCAAAAAAAAAAAAAAAAAAGACTGGAACAAATGAAAAGCATCTCATGTGTTTTGGTAGGTAGTCTCACCAGCACAAAGACGTCATGTCCTGTCTACCCACTGGCAACAGGTCGTGCAGCCATCTTCCCACAGCAATTGTGAAGGAGAGAAATGAAATGATAGGACCCCTGTTCTAGGTATCTGGCCCTCCTCTGCTCTAGACTGCTGAGAGAGCGAGAGAGAGAAAGAGAGAGAGAAGCATTCAACCACCAACCCCTTTCTGCCTCGCTAGGGTTTTCCTCTCAGATTTTTGGCTTGTTGTTATTTGTCTTAAACAATGGAAATTTAATTTCTCAGAATTCTGTCGGCTAGACTTCTGAAGGCAAGGTGTTGGCAGGGTTGGTTTCTTCTGAGACCTCTTTCCTTGATTTGCAGGTGGCCTTCCTCTCCCAGAGCCTTCACGTAGCCTTCCCTCGATGCACATCTGTGTCCTGATCTCCCCTCTTATAAGGACACCAGTCTTCCTAAATTAGGACCCACCTTAATGACCTTATTTTACCTTAATCACCTCTTTATTTTTTTATTAAATTTTTTTTTGTTTGATTAGAGTGAACACACACTGTTACTTGAATTCAGGCATACCACATAGTGATTTGACAAGGTTATACATAATGTTGGGCTCACCACAAATGTAGCTACCATCTGGCACCATACGATGCTGTTACAATACCACTGAGTGTATTGCCTCTGTTACACCTTTTGTTCCAATGACTTATTCGTTCTGTAACTGGAAGCCTATGTCTCCCACTCACCCATTTTGTCCATCTTCTCATCCCTCTCCCCTCTGGCAGCTGTCAGTTTGTTCTCTGTATTTATAGGTCTGATTCTGTTTGTTACTGGTTTGTTGATTCATTTGTTTTGTTTTGTTTTGTTTTGTTTTGTTTTAGATTCCACATACAAGTGAAATCTTAAGGTATTTGCCTTTTACAGTCTGACTTATTTCACTTAGCATAATATCCTCTAGGCCGTCTACATGGTCACAAATGGCATGAGCTCATCCTTTTTTATAGCTGCGTAATATTCCATTATACATATAGATATCTCCTTTATCCATTCATCCATCAGTGGACACAGGTTGCTTCCATATCTTGGCTCTTGAAAATAATGCTGCAATAAGCATAGGGGCACGTATATCTTTTCAAACTGGTGCTTTTGTATTAGTGTTTTCATTTTCTTTGGGTAAATACCCAGTGGTGGAATTATTGGATCATATGGTGTTTCTATTTTAATTTTTTGAGGAACCTCCCTACTGTTTTCCACAGTGGCTGCACCAGTTTACATTCCCACCCACAGTGTATGAGGCTTGCTCTTTCGCTACATCCTTGCCAACGCTCGTTATTTCTTGTCTTCTTTATTTTAGACATTCCGATAGGTGTGAGGTGGTATCTCATTGTGGTTTTGATTTCATTTCCCTGATGATTGGTGATGCTGACCATCTTTTCATGCATCTGCTGGCCATGTAGATGTCTTCTTTGGGGGGAAAAAATGTCTATTCAGGTCACCTACCCATTTTTTAATCAGATTGGGGGTTTTTTGGTGTTGAGTTATATAAGTTCTTTATGTATTTTGGATACTAACCCCATATTGGATTTACAAATATCTTCTCCCATTCATTAGTTGCCTTTTTGTTTTATTGATGATTTCATGTGCTGTGCAAAAGCAATCCCAGTAGTTAATTTTTTATTTTGTTTCCCTTGCCTTGGGAGAGATATCTGGAAAATTGTTCTGGAAAAATGGCCAATGTCAGAGAAGTTACTGCCTGGGTTCTTTTCTAGGATTTTTATGTTTTCAGGCCTCACATTAAAGTCTTTAATCCATCTTGAGTTTATTTTTGTGTATGATGTTAGAAAGTGATCGGTTTCATGCTTTTACATGTAGCTGTCCAGTTTTCTAAGCACTGTTTATTGAAGAGAGTGTCTTTTGCCCATTGTATATTCTTGCCTCCTTTGTCATAGATTAATTGACCATATAAGTGTGGGTTTAGTTCGGGGCTTTCTATTCTGCTCTGTTGATCTATGCAATTATTTTTGTGGCAATACCAAACTGTTTTGGTCACTACAGCTCTGTAGTATATCCTGAAATCTAAGATTATGATACCCGTAGCTTTGTTTCTCCTTCTCAAGATTGCTTTGGCTCTTCAGGGCCTTTTGGATAGGGATTGCATCGAATCCATAGATTGCTTTGGGTAGTATGGACATTGTAACAATATTGATTCTTCTAATCCATGAGCATGGGATATCTTTCCATTTGTTTGTGTCATCAACTTCTTTCTTCAGTGTTTTATAGTTTTTAGAGGACAAGTCTTTCACTTCCGTGGTTATGTTTATTCCTAGGTATTTTAGTCTTTTTAGTGCAACTGTAAATATTTTCTTGTTAGTTTTTACGTTCAGGTCAGAGATCTGTCAACCTCCCTCCCACCTCCACAGCATTTCCAGGACAGGAGCAAAGACCTTCTCCTGGTTTTCAATCTTATGGGAAACTTGAAGTTGGCCTCATTTGGAATCCTGGCTTTGCTCTTGCTGAAGATGAACTTAAGTCTCCAAGTGTCCATTTTTTTCCTTCTACGTGATGAGAAGTTTGGAATACATTATCTCAAGTGGTTCTAGCTCTAAAATTCTGTGATTCTGTGCAGTAAATGAAGAGGTGGCAGATAAGACACACCGATATTTTAAGACTACACAGTTTCCAAGGAGATAAAGAAGCATAATTGGGGAACACCCAATGAGAGAATTATTAGCAAGAATAGACGTCAAGTTGGAGGAAGGATGTCAATCAAGTTTCAAGGAACAAGGGGAAGAGGGAGGATGCTGGCGGAGGTTCACAGGAAAGGGAAAACCAGTGATTGAATAGAGGTTAAGAGGAGAACCAGCAAGTGTTGAGAATAACAAACACAGTGAACCACCATGGGAGCAGATACAAAAGTATTTCCTTTCAAATTTATTATCAAATATTTCTGACATAGCAAAAGTCTGCAGAATAATATAATGAACACTTGCGTCTCCAGTGCCCAGTCCAAAATATTATTCGTTACCAATTTATAGTAACCCTCCCCCCATCAACACCAAGAGGTAGTCACTATTATCCCGAATTTGTCGACTATCGTTCCCCATAGTTCTTTACATTTTTATTACATATGTGTGTATTCAAAGGCAACATTTTATCTTTTAAAAATCAGATTTGATGTTTGAAGATGGAGAAGTATGACTATTGAAATACATGTTTGAGGTAAAGCAAAGTGTCCTTGCTGAAGGGTCCTGGGCAAGGAGAATAATGAGATGGATGGACTAACTTGGATCAGAGCATAAGAAATTGCTTCCTACTGATGTAGGTCTCTCCTGGGTGACGAGGTCACTGGTGAAGCTCCCATAGTTGGACCGAGAGCATCGGCCAGCTTCCTGATGCAGGGAGAGGGCCACACTCCTCGAACAGCAAGGTCAGAAGGAAAAAGATGATTTCAACCACTGCTGAGCAGAGCTTTTAGTTTGGACCAGTGGGAATTCTGTTCTCAGAAACATAAGCAGTGGGAAATTGGGCATCAGAGCACAGCAGGGAGTCATTTACTATTTCAAGGACAAACCATGGAGCAGGCTGAGGTTTGGGGCCAGGCTCCAAGATCAGAGTTGGCCCATGGCTAGCCAGTGAGAGGCAGAAGCCTCTTCCTTTTCCTGCAGACGCCCTTGAAACCCCCTCTATTGGAGCCTGTCATCCTCAGGCTCAGCAAACTGCCAAAATAGAGTAACGGAATCTTTCCTGGGTTCAATGAGACTGCTGTCTTGCACAATTCTGTTAGTGAAAACCCACATGGGCCATCTTAGAAACCTGACCTTACAAGGAACATAACTAAGGCCTAAACCCCACCATAGCAAGCAAATTAAAATGCACTCCCATCAACACTAAACATGATTTGGGGGGGGAGGGGTAAGTGCGAGGATTTTCACAATCTCACTTTTGAAATTGTCAATGAACAACTCATTTAGTTTTCAATTGGCTTTGATTTTTTTCCAAAAATCTGTGCAGAATTGGAAATTCTTGAGAAGTGAGAAAATCAGATCCACAGATTACTTCAAATGTGTGAAATGCTAAACTTGAAAACCCACAAAGTTGGAATATTACATTTGTATGCTTTTAATTAAACATTTATCCTTTATTTTGTGGCTTCCTTTTTGTATTTGAGAGCCAATAATCATTTCCAGGCTTCGAACGTTGTTGTAGGCTCTCGAAAAGCTCATAGACCCTGAGCTCTGTATCTACAGGGCCTAGAGGATAAACAACCCAGTTGGGGAGTTTTTTATGACAGGTGCCTGGGTCTGTGGGCCCTGACTGTTTCCTTTGTCCCACCTCCTTCGCCCTCCCCTATAGCCACTTGTGGTGGTAGTGAGGGGAGGGTCCTGAAGACAACTTCCCCAGATGTAGTCACCAGGGTCTGTTTATTCCCTGCTTCCTCCCTCCACCGCTGTACCAGTGGGGACTTTGGTTTGTTCGATGCTGTATCCCCCCAACTTAGTAGTGTGTCAGGTACATCCCAGGCACTCAACATGAGTCTTCGTTGAGTGCACCAGCAACCCTGAGACACAGGATCGGATGGTGGGTAAACTGGGCTCCAGTTGGATGGGTATCATTCGAATGATGTAGAATGAGAATGTATCCTCTTACTACTCTTGTAATTAAAAGGTAATATAATTTTACGATGAGATACCACCCCACACCCAATCAGATGGCTACTGTTGGAAAAACAGAAATAAGAGGTGTTGGCAAGGGAGTGCAGAAATTGGAACTCTCACGCACCGCTGGTGGGAATGTAAAATGGCGCAGCCACCATGGAAAACAGTATGGTGGTTCCTCAAAATATTGGAAATAGAATGACCATATGACTCAGCAATCCCGTTTCTGGGTATATACCCAAAAAGAACTGAAAGGAGGTTCTCGAAGAGGTACTCGCACAACCATGGTCATAGCAGCATTATTCACAATTGGCAAAAGGTGGATGCAACTCAAGTATCAACAGACTAATGGATGAACAAAGGGTGGTGTATAGTACAACGGAATATTATTCAGCACTGAAAAGGAAAGAAGGCCTGTCACAGGCTCCAATATAGATGAACCTTGAGGATATTATGCCGAGCGAAAGAAGCCAGTCGCAAAAGGACGATACTGTATGATTCCACTGATATGAGGTACCTAGTGTCATCAAATTCATAGAAACAGAAAGTAGGCTTGTGGTTACCAGTGACTGGGGAGGAGGGGGAGTGGGGAGATGTTGACTAATAGGTATAGGGTTTCAGTTTTTGTTTTTGTTTTTTTTTTAAGATTTTATTTATTTATTTGACAGAAAGACAGCCAGTGAGAGATGGAGCACAAGCAGGGGGAGTGGGAGAGGAAGAAGCAGGCTCCCAGCAGAGCAGGGAGCCCGATGGGGGGTTCGATCCCGGGACTCCGGGATCACGCCCTGAGCCGAAGGCAGACGCTTAACGACTGTGCCACCCAGGCGCCCCTATAGGGTTTCAGTTTTACAGGATAAAAATGTTCTGGAGATTGTTTGCACAACAATATGAATATACAGTGTGCTTAAAAATGGTTAAGATGGTCAATTTCACGTGATGTGTGTTTCACCACAATTTTAAAAACACATTTTATTTTTATTTTATAAAAGATTTTATTTATTTATTTGACATAGATGGAGAGAGACAGAGAGAAAGAGCACGAGTGGGTGAGGGGCAGAGGGAGAGGGAGAAGCAGGCTTCCCCGCTGAGCAGGGAGCCCGACACAGGGCTCGATCCCAGGACCCTGGGATCATGACCTGAGCTGAAGGCAGACACCCAACTGACCAAGCCACCCAGACGCCCCCAAAACACAACATTTTTAAATAACATAATTCTAAAAGTAAATGGGTTGACAGACACTTATAATTTTGAGTGTGGAAGGCTTTTTTAAACAAAACACCAAAGCCCCAACCCCCAAAAATAAAAATTAAAAAAAAAAATCAACATATTTGGCTGGATCAATATTTTAAATTCCTATGCTAAAAGAAAGCAGCGAAGTAAAAGACCAACAGTAAGCTTGGAGAAAGTATTTGCACACATGTGTTGGGCAGTATTGGTCCTAAGAGAAAGCTATTGTATGGGAGAAGGGAACCATATTGCGTGTAGTCAGTAGAAATTGAGTGACCAAAGTCAATGAATTCAGAGGACAGACTGGGAGAAACAGGCAAGATGAGGGGGGGAAAGAGGTGGAGGAGGCTGCAGTAGGTTGAGGTTTCCATAGCCAGCACCGTGGCTGTGCCGAGAACCCAGTTATTCAAGCAAATGGAATGGCCAGGTACCACTCCAGACTGGTTCTGTCCCTGGTTCTGTCTCCCGGTGTCACTGATACCATAAACCATGTGCAAAGGAGGTAGGTAAGGTCTGGGAGGAGTTTGGGAAGAGTCTGTGCAATGGCAAAGAAGGCAATCACAAGAGGGCGGACTTAGGCTTATTAATAAAAGGGTCTGCATGCACCAAGCCGAAGAGCTCAAAATGTTCTTGGGGACTGCAGGTCTGCTCTATCACCTGTGATGGGGGCACAGAGTTGCCTCCCCCCCTTCATCCTGGTGCCGTCTCTGCTTTTACGAAGATAAAGCTCCTTCTAGTGATTCATAAGTCAGCTTGGGTTACTAGATGTTGGTCAACTTGCCCTTCATTGCCTTCCTTGCCTCTTGTTGCATCAAATGCTGGTCCAGCTGACTCAAAAATACTAGGATTGGTGGGGCCCCTGGGTGGTGCAGTCGGTTGAGAGTGTGACTCTTGGTTTCGGCTCAGGTCATGATCTCAGGGTGGTGGGATTGAGCCCTGCATCGGGCTCTGAGCTCAGTGAGGAGTCTGCTGAAGTTTCGCTCTTCCTCTGCCCCCCTGCTCGCTCTCTCTCTCTCTCAAATAAATAAATAAATAAATAAATCTTTTTTAAAAAAGGATAGGTAGAGAAGAGCATCAAAAATATAGGACTACTATTGGGGTGCCTGGGTGGCTCAGTCGTTAAGCGTCTGCCTTCGGCTCAGGGCGTGATCCCGGCGTTCCGGGATCGAGCCCCACATCGGGCTCCTCCGCTGGGAGCCTGCTTCTTCCTCTCCCACTCCCCTTGCTTGTGTTCCCTCTCTTGCTGGCTGTCTCTCTGTCACATAAATAAATAAAATCTTAAAAAAAAAAAAAAAAGAACGGCTGTTTCCTTTAAAAAAAAAAAGAAAAGAAACCAAAAAAAGAAGAACATCACACTAACCTCGAAGTTAGAAGAGGGAAGAAAATATAAAGATCGGAGCAGAGATAAATCAGAGAATAGAAACAAATTGATAAAACTAAGAATCGGTTTTTTGAAAAAGTGAATCAACAAACCCTTAGCTAGACTGAGAAAAAAAAAAGAGAGAAAACTCAAATAAATAAAATCAGAAATGAAAGAGGAGACATCACAACAGATGCATCAGAAATAAAAAGGATTATGGACTTATGAACAATTAGAAGCACACAAATCAGATAACCCAAAATTGATAAATTCCCAGAAACAGAGAACCTAACAAGAGTGAATCAGCAAGAAATAGACTTAACAGGTAAGTAACAAATACGGGATTGAATTAGTAATTTAAAACCTCCAAAGTAAAGCCGGGGACGCTGATGGCTTCACGATCGAATTTTACCCAACATTCAAAGAATGAACACCAAAACTTCTCAAACTCTTCCAAAAAACAGAAGAAGAGGGAACACTTCCAGACTCATCCTATGAGGCCAGCATCACACGGATACCAAAGACAGGGGAAAGACACCACAAGAAAACTACAGGCCGGTATCTCTGATGAACAGAGACGCAGAAATCCTCAAGAAAATACTAGCAAACTAAATTCAACAACTCATCAAAAATAGTACACGCCAAGACCAAATGGGGGTGATCCCTGGGACGCACGGTTGGTTTAATATGTGAAAATCAATCCGTGTGAGGCGCCATATTAACAGAATGAAACGTAAAGGACACATCATCTCGATACATGTAGAAAAAGCATCTGAGGGGCGCCTGGGTGGCTCAATTGGTTATGCATCCTACTCTTGATTTTGGCTCAGGTCATGGTCTGGGGGTCGTGGGCTCAAGACCCCTCATTGGGCTCCACGTTCAGCAGGGAGTCTGCTTGAAGATTCTCTCTCTCTCTCTTTCCCTCTGACCTTCCCTCCCAAAGTGTTTGACAAAGTCCGACCTTGTTAAGCCATTGACACATACTCGACCCATGCAAGTTTTCCCATAACGATCATTTTGAAACAGTTAATATCATTCATCTGTGTGAACCCACTTACAGGGACTGTAAGACGTACACGGAATGGAATGTAACAGGGACAAAAAGTGGTTTCCTCACGCCCAATAGTTGAGTGTGTACCCAGCACTCTGCTGTTCGGTATGGATATGCAGGATACCATTTTTAAAGACACGCACCTAGATAGAGCTTTTCTTCTCCTGTTATTTTCCTCCTGTCCTTTTAAGCAGATCATCGTCTCAGAGGGAAGATGGGACGGGACAGAAAACAGAACTGCCTATTGTTGTCCAACAGCCTAAACCCAACAGGAGATTTTGCTAGATGCCTCAGAGGCAAATATCGAGATGGACAAGGGCTGGAGTGTGGGAGGAGGGGAGGGGAAGCTGGGCTCCCCCAAGGAAGGAAGAGGAGGGGAGTTCTGTGAATCCCAGACAGGCTGCATCTTCCCCATGGCCCCGGGGGAGAGCTGTGTGACCCGAGAGAGGGATGGTGGTGGGCAAGGGAGAGGAAGGTTCTCCTGTGAGCTGCAGAGGAAGCAACAGAAAGGCCCCAGACAAGAGGGGGGGCGCGCAGGAGGTGAGGATGCCCTTAGCTGTCACCTGGATGCACCAACGTGGCCCTGGGCCACCTGATGCCACAGATGCAACCAAGGATGCGTCCCTATATCAGGGCAAACAGGTGATTGGAGAAGCAGACAGCCCCCTCCTCAAGGGGAAAAAGACGGTAAAGCCCAAATGGCGCAAGGCTCTAGGAATACGTAAGGAGAGAAACATCCCGTTTTGCGGACCTTAAGGTCCTTGCTGGTGCTCTTGTCATCCTGCGGGGTCTGTTTCTTTGGGGCGCTCCCGGTGAGAACCATTGCTGGCTGTGAAGCTGAGGGTGGGGTGGGGGCTGTCCCGCCTGCCCCCCCTTCTCCGTCCCCAGGTGGCGGCGGCCGGCTCCGGAGTGGGGCTGGGGAGAAGGGACTGGCGGGGGGTGGGGGTGGCTGGGCAGCGCCCCCACGGCTCCTCCCACTCGGGGCCCGCATCAGGGCGCCGTCGGGGGGCCAGCAGGGGGCGCCAGAGGACAGGCAATGCCGCGGGGTGGGCTGGCCGGCTCCCGGCACCGCCCGGACCGGCAGGGACCCCCGCCCCAGACCCAGAGGGGCCGAGCCCGGTGTCCGGCGCGAGCGGGGGACAGAGGGGACGGCGCGCAGCCGGGAGCCTGTGTCCCGCAGCAGCACTCCTGCCCGGGACCCTTGGGCGCCTGCCTCCCACGGGGTCTCCAGTCTGGTCGCATTGAGCTTATCCAGGGCCCTGACGGGATCAAGGCGGGCAGCCCTCATCAGGGACACGTGTCACATCTGACGGTCATGGTACCAGGGTGTGGTGTTTCTTCACATTTTGATGGCACTGGCCCTGAGTCGGTTACACCCTGGGAGCCCCTTCCACATCCCCAGCCTCTTTGGTCCCCAGGCTCCCCACCTACGCTCGCCCACCACTTGGTTCTCAAGCTTGGGCCTCCTCCCACTCTCCCTGGATTCCCCACCCCAGCCTCCTTTTCTTCTGGCCCATCTGTCCCGGGCCCAGACCCTCTCTCACCCTCACACACACACCCGAACCCCCAAGGACACCCCTCCACCAAAACCCCCCTGTTGGGCCATGGGCCCCCTGGCCCTGCCTCCCAGGCCTGGACACCAGCATCTAGTCAGGCCTAACTTCTCCCCAGATTTCCTGGGGTGGTGGGAAGGGTAAATGCAGGAGCAGAACATGGGACTCCAGCAGGACTGGGGTCAGCGGGGACAAGGGTCAGAGAGCAAAGCCTGGGTTCCGTGGGTGGTCCACAGAACCAGGGGGCCTGTTGCCAGGTAACCACATCTCCCTTCACTCACCAACACATCGTCCTGAGCTGTTGACCCACCAGCCTCCCAGCCATCCTTCCCCAGTCTCTCAGACCCCCACCCTCTGTGGGACCCTGAAAAGCAGGAGGAAGGGAGAAGCAAGAGCCGAGCCCGCACCCCTGAGCCACCTGTGGCTCCGCCAGCCACCGTTTCCCTGTAAGGCTCCGGCCACCCGGCCCCGGGGTCAGCAGCAGCATGAGTCTGGGCATCATGGAGGAGGAAGACCTGGCCGAGTACTTCCGGCTGCAGTATGGGGAGCGCCTGTTACAACTGCTGCAGTGAGTGTCTGGGGCTCTGGGGCCTCCCACAGCCCCCAGCCCCCCCACTTCCTGCCTGTCCCCTCCCCCACCGTAACCCTGAGCCCCAAGTCACCTGCCCTCTCACCCTGGCACCAACCCACCCAGCCTCTGGCTTTCCAGATGCCAACACAGCCCTCCCCACACACCACTCCCTTCCCTCACGTGGGGGCCAGGACCCCCCCCCCCCCCCCCCCCCCCCCCCCCCCCCCC
>NW_024423786.1:61286452-61339025 GCF_017311325.1 Ursus maritimus | reverse complement strand
CCCCCCCCCCCCCCCCCGCCCCGGGTTGGCCCAGCCCCAGCCGGCCCCTGGGCACTCAGAACCCACCGGCCTCTCCCACCCATGTCTGGGGCAGGAAGTTCCCCAACATTGAGGATCAGTCGGAGTCCCCATCCCTCCGGCTGCTGGAGAAGAAGAAGGAGGCTAAGCTCATGCACCACGCTATGGAGCAGAAGAAGGAGGTGGGGAGGCAGGCGCGGAGTGCGGGAAGGCTGCGGGGTTCAGAGCCTGAGGACGGGAACCCCCCATTTTGTGGGTGGCAGTGGCTGGAGCCAGAAGTCCTGCACGAAGCTTCTGGGTTCCCTCCGAGGAGAGAGAAAGGATCTGAGTCTTGGGGGTAGCAGGGTCCTGGGACGCCCTGCTCCGACCGACCCTGGCATGGGGTGGAAGGTGGGAGGCCTGGGGGCAGAGGCCCTAGGGCAGGAGGTGCGGGGGCCCTCCTGACCTCTCTGTGCCCCCACCCCAAGACATTCCAGCGCAGAATGGAAACCCTGAACCTCCGCTGGGAGGAGCTGAGCATCAAGGAGGCCCAGCTGAAGGCCCACATCCGGAAGTTTGAGCAGTTCATCCAGGTATGAGGGGCCCCACGCTGCAAATCGCGGCTCCTCCCCCTCCTCCCTGTCCCCCTCTTCCCCCTTCCTCCTGCTCCTCTTCTTCAACCCCCTCCCTCCTCCTCCCCTTCATCCCCCCCACTTCTTTCCTCCTCCCCCCCTTCTCCCTCCTTCTCCCCCTCCACCTCTCCTCCTCCCCTCTGCTGCTTCTCCTCCCCACCCACCTCCTCCCCCTCCTTCTTGCTTTTGCTGACTCCTCACCCTGGGTTAGCATCTCTTCCCTGCTCAACACGGCCTGGGGCTGCTCCCTTTATGTCCCCACTCATTACGGTTTGTAATTTCCTGTTTCCCTGTCAGTTCGGGCCCTTCTAGACTGCGGTTTACCATTTCCTCGCCTGTGCCTGGTACATACAATGTCTCTGGGGAATGAATGAATGAACGGGGGAGGATGACAGGCAGGGCTGGGCACGTGCAGAGAGGAATCAGACAGGGCTTCAGTCCCCGCCGCCTACCCACCCCTCTGTCCTTGTGCTGACTGACGGTCCAGGTTGAAGGACCAGGCCCCAGAGTCCATCAGAGAAGACGCCTCTCAATCAGTCCTTAGAGGAGCGATCTGACCACCCCGATTTCTCCACACCAGCTCCAGCCAGCCCTGATGGAGCCCTGAGGGGGCCTGGCCCAGCTCCATGGGGAAGCCCTGGCCTCCGCTCTGGGGTGGGGGTGGGGGGCTGCTCTTGGGCAGCTCCTGTCTTCTCTGCGCCTCGTGCAGGTGGGAGAGGAGGCTGATGGGCCTGGCACATTCTCCAGGGGTCGAGTCCTCCTTACTGGCCAGAGAAAAGCTAGTGGCGTGGGTGGGACGGCAGGAAATGAGAGAGCTTCTCCAAGGGCTGCTGGAGGCCCAGCAGCCTGGCAATCCCGGAAAACTGTCACCAGCACAGATGCCTGGGACTCTGTGCTTGCAACAGGCCTGGTGGGGGAGGCCCAGCAACTGCATTTTTAAAAAGCTTCCCAGGGGATTTTGATGCACAGTTGGACTGGTTTAGGGGACCCTGGGTCCTGTCCTGGGCTCTCGGGGCAGAGTGCGAACCCTCCCTGGGCCTTCTCCACCTGCCTCCCAACGTCCTCCTCCGTGTGGCCTCACGGGAGCCCCTGAAGAGGGACAGGAGCCACACAGGTGCCCTTTGAGGGTGCGAGTGCCCCCTGATCATGCGGGGAGGGCTTTGCAGAATGAAGGAGAAGGGGGTGTCAGCCCGACCGCCCTTTCTTCGGGGACATCTGTCGTCTGCACCGTCGGCTCTGGCCTCAGCCTGATGCCAGTCTGAGCTACGGGGACGGGCTGTCGGGAACGGCCTCACCCTGCCAGGACCGTCTCCTGTCCCCGCTCCCTAGGGCTGTGGCGCAGTTGCCCAGGGCCTCTCCTTTCTCCAGTTGGAGAAATGGAGGCACCAAGTACCAAGCACCAAATGGGGAGAAAATCCGGGCCTCCTCGCCCACGGTGGCCCAGCGATCCCTGCCCATCCCCGGCAGACAGAGGGGAGGACAGGCCCAGGGTCCCACGGGTGCCCCCTCGCCCCCGGCCCAGGAGAATGACCAGAAGCGGATCCGCGCCCTGAAGAAAGCCAACAAGGAGCGGGAGCTGAAGAGGCAGCGCGTGCGCGAGCTGGCCAAGGCCAAGCAGGAGATGGCCGCGCTGCGGCTGGAGCACCAGCGGCTGAGCTCGAAGCTGCAGGACTACTCCATCTTCAACAAGTACCTGGAGAAGGTGGTGGAGAACTCAGAGGTGAGGGGGGGGGCGGAGCAGAGGCCTCCCCTGGGCCTGGGGCCAGCGGGGGCGCTGCACAGGGTGGTCGCTGGGCTCGGACCAGGCAGCTGGGAGAGGCTGGCGAGGGGGGCTCTTGGGCTGGTCTCTCTGGGGTCCGAGCTCTGCCCGTGCATCTGGGTGACCGTCTGTGTGGGTGGCGTGTTGGGGGAGCGAGGTTTCGCTTGGCACCGCCAGTGTCCAGCTTTGCCTGCAGCGGGATGCGGGATGCGCCGGCACCCACCCCTGCTCCCCCTCCTCCCTGCTGAGTTTCGTTTACCTGCGAGCCCACGGAGAGAGGAAGGGAAGGAAACTGGCAGACACCCAGCCCAGTGCAGAGCTGGAGAGCGCAGTGGACAGGCCTGGCCCAGGGCTGGTGCGAGCCTCCTTGAAACAGAGCTTTGCCCTTTCCTCCGGTCTCCTCCCCTGTCCTGTCTACCCTCCTCCCACCTCTGGCCCTTTCCCCTCAGCCTCCTCCAGGGGGATCCTCTTCCCAGCTTCTTCCTTAAATGGTCCTCGGGTCTTTGGCCCTGACCTTCCACTTTTCTCCTTGAGCAATTTGTGGGGCCTCCCATGGATGCCTCCCACGCCCCCATGTGACAGCAGCAGGCAGGGCCCCTCACCGGGGGAGCCAGGTATGGGGTATGCCCTCTGGGGGTGTGCATCAGTGTCCTGAGGGCGGCACCCCGGGGAGACAAAGGATGGACCGCTTTCTAAAGTCCCAGATAATTTCTAAGGTCCCGGGTTAGAACTAATTTACGTATGCGAAGCCCAGATCTGTGTTAAGTGTTCCATTCTCAGGGTACCTATTGTACAATGAATGGTCCGTTCATAATGGGGGGGGGACTATACACCAAAGCAGCAGATCAATTATAGGAGGGGACTCCGATTCAGAGCTGGGGACAGTGTGTCGTACCCCCGAGCAGCTTGGCCTGTGTCTGGCTCTGAGCTTCATGCCCTATCCTCACGGTCGGGAGTCCCCGGCTCAGCTCTCCCGCTTCCTGCCCCCACGGCTGCCAGTCTTCCCACTGTGTGTGTCCAGCGCTGTGAATGGCGTGGCCTCCCACCCTCAGTCCTGCCGTTGCGGGGCCTCCTCCTCGCCTCCTCCCCCTACTCCCTCCCTGCAGCCCATCGATCAGCAGATCTGGTCTATTCTGCCTCCTAAGTATTTCTGGAATCCAGCCCCTGCCCCTTCCTCATCCAGACCCTCAGGGCCCCTCATGCGGGAGTTCAGCACAGCCTTTATTCCTGGCCACCAGCCTGTCCCACGCTCTCCCAGCGGGATCTCCCGCCCCTCTTTCTTCCCCTCTCTTTCCTTCTTCCGCTAAGTCTTTCAGAATATTTTAAACACACCGAAAGGCATAGAGAGATAGATAACAGCACCCGGGTATGCATTGCACCTTGTCAAATCTTCATATATCCCCCAAATGGCTTCCAGTTCTTTTTTCTTAAATAAGACACTACCGCTCATTGAAACCCCTGTGGGCCCGCCTTCCAAGCCCCCTTCTTCTTCCCCTCTCCGAGGAGGCCACCACCATCCTGATTTTTAAGCCGCTCGTGCTCAGGTCTGCTATTATTTTGGCAACAGGGTACACATCCATAAACTCTGAAGGGTATTGTTACGTGTCCCCTCGTGACTTGCTTTTTCTGATCAAAGATGCTTTTTCTTAAAAATAAAAAAAAAACAATCACCTTTTCGTTATGGAAAATTTCAAACATATACAAAAATAGAATCATCCATGGAACGCCCGTTACTCATCACCTAATTCCGACAATTATCGACTCATCAAATCATCCCCCAACCTTCCCACCTCTGCCATTTTGAAGCAAATGACATTTTTTTTCATCTGTATTTCAGTATGTGACGTTTAAGACGAGGTCAATACCGTTGTCGCACCCCGTAAAAATGGGATCGTGATTGCTTAATACCAAGTCTGCGGTTGATGATAAACGTTCCCCAACTGTTGCATACACGCTTTGTTTGTTCCAACGGGGGTCCAACCAAGGTCCCCACGAGGTATTTGGTTGATACGTTTGTGTCTCGAGTGTCACAGACATTCTGATGTTGATCCAAAGAAGCCAAACAGAGAAGAGGACCTACGTACGGTCCCACCAATAGATTTAAAAACAAGTAAGAGTGACTCTTTGGTGATAGAAGCCACAATTTTGGTTTCTTTGGTGGTGGAGGCAGATCCTGAGCGGAAGGGGGTGAAGGACCCTTTTCGGGGGCCGGAAATGTTCTGTCATCTCTCCTGCACGTATTAGCTAGGAAATTACCACGGAGAAAGACTTCATCAAGAGAATCTAGCCTTCATCAGCGGTTTGATTACTTTGTGAGTCTTAGCGGAAAAGCTCGTTAAGTGCTTGATTCTTAATTACGGGTTTCGGATTCATGAGCTGGTTCTCTGGCACCCTCCAAAGCTGACCCGTCGTGCTGTTAGTATGTTATGAGTTCATGGACTGTGGATGTATCTGGGATGTGTCGCTGCTTTGCACTTATCCTTACTGATGTGCAAAGCGTCCCATCCTTACACAGCGGGAGCCTCTTCAAGTTCGAACCTGTGTCCTTTGCACACCAGCCCCCAGCACTGGACAGGTGCTCCTGGCAGCCTCATTCGTTTTAACTGTCGCATGCTGTTGCATGGTGTGTGTACTCGGCGAACCTTCGGAAATGCAGATATAAAGTTCTCTCTCTGCTTCCTAAAACCCTTTAACAGAGGAAGTCCGCACTCCTCCTCCCCGGGGGTTACCGGGCACTTTTGTCACTTCCCCCGGCTGGATCGGTCCGTCCCCATCTTGAACGCAGGCTATTCAAACTAAGCTCCCATGAGCACCGTGAATAGGCCCCATGCACCCATGGTCTGTCAGCGGCTGCTCCGTCTGTCTGTCCTCACCTTCCCCCACCTGCCCTTGGCTGGCCAGCTTCCGTTCATACCTCTGGTCACATTGCAGCCATTCTTTCCCCCCAGGAAACCTTTCCTGGCTGTTCCCCCCTCCTCTAATGCTGAGGTGGGCGGTCCTTCCCCGCAGAGGCATTATGGATAGAAAGGCCAGAGCTCACACCGCCTTCTGGAGGGGGGGGTGGTGACCGGCAAGTTCAGGTCAGAGTGTCGGGCACCATGCTGGAGGAGGCCTTGGCCCCGCCTGGCAGGCCAAGCCCCCCCCCCCCACTGGTACCGTCTCCAGCCCCCACTGGAGGGGACCTCAGCACATGTGAACAAATTCCAGAAAGCCTTATGCTGAAGATATTCCCGCACATTTGCGACCAGCACCCCCTTCCCCATCATAGATAGGGCTTATCACTCCGTGTTGTAACTCTTCCCTTGCCTGTCTCTCCTCCGTCCACACCAGCCCAAGTTGTAGGCTTCCTAAGAGCAGGGTCTGGCTTCCTTATCTCCTGCTCCGTCCCTCGCATTCAGCATACTGCCGGGCTCATAAGCGGTTCTCGGTCCGTTCTTGTTGGACAGGGTAATTATTGCCTTGGGAGACATCTCAAAATGCACCACCTCAACCCCTGAACCCCAGCCAGCAATCCTCTAGAATCACCTGGGGGGCGTGTTTGCAAAATTCAGGTGCCAGGGACCACCTCGGACCTGTTTATTAAAATGAATCTCTTGGGGCGCCTGGGTGGCTAGGTCAGTTAAGCGTCTGCCTAAGGCTCAGGTGATGATCGAGTCCTGGGATCGAGCCCTGAGTGTCCGCCTCTCTGCTCAGCGGGAGTCTGCTCCTCCCTCTCCCCCTGCTTGTGCTTTCTCGCTCCCTCACTCTCAAATAAATAAATAAAATCATAAATACATAAAATCATAAATAAATAAACAAATACATAAATAAATAAAATTACTCTCTTGGGGGTGGAGCCCGACAGGTGTCCTTTTTAAAGCTCCCAGGTGATGCCCACATGCCAACCGAGGACCCCAGCTCCAACTGCAGGTGCCCCCAATACAGGGCCCATGGCCCATACCAACCCAGGAGGGCGAGCAGGTGGACTCCAACGTCCTCACGGCCTCTGCCCTTTGACCTTTGCCTAGGGTCTCCCAGCTAGGCTGAGGCATCGAGGCAGGGAGTTGGCAGGCGGGACTCCGCCGTCGGCCCTGGGGCAGGGGGCGGGGTGCAGATGCAATGCAGTGATGGGAGCCCCCCGCCCCGCAGTTCGAGGAGATCCACGAGGTGATTTCGCGCTACAAGACGCTGGTGAGCATGCACCAGGACCTGATGCATTCGGCGCAGGAGGGCCAGGAGAAGATCGAGCGCGCCAAGGCGCGGCTGGCGCGCTACATGGAGGAGAAGGACGACGAGATCTTGCAGCACAACAACGAGCTGGCGCGTCTGCAGATGCGCTTTGACCGCGCCCGCAGCGACGTCATCATCTGGGTGAACACGGTGGTCCGGGGGGTGGGGGGGTGGAGGTGGGGAGGAAGTGCCTGGGGGCTTCTGGGCACGGGGGAGGGGCGGCGGGGTGAGCGCGGGACACCCACCCACACGTGCGCACACACGCCTGCTCACGTCCTGGCGCCACCCCCTCCCCAGGAGTCTCGCTGGGCGCACATCCAGAACACCGCCGCCAAGAAGACCCTCTTGCTTGGCACCATTAAGATGGCGACGCTGAACCTCTTCCAGATTGTGAGCAAGCAGCTGAAGGAGACCGCCACCGTGTCTCTGGAGGACACGCACAGACAGCTGGACATGGTAAGAGGCGGCGCAGTGCCCTGGCCAGCTGGGTCTACCGAGCTAAGAGGGTTGTCCCTCCGTCCAAGGCAAGAATGAGCCCCACAGAACAGTGGTTCTCAAATTTAACAGGATCAGAATCCCCTGGGGGCTGGGAGTGTTGGCTGGGCCCCAGCCCCAGAGTGTCTGACTCAATAGGTCTGAGATGAGAACCCATGAATTCCCATTTTTCAACAAGTTCCCAGGTGATGGTGCTGGTCTGAGACCCCCCCCCCCCATTAGCGCGGACACCCTGTTGGCCGTAGTCAACACGACCAATGGCAGGGACCCACTACTGAATTCAGTATTTGTGCAAAACAGTCTTACTGAGTCCTAGAAAGAGGCTGAAGGCTCGTGCCCAAGGTCCACTCTTGGGGGAGAGAGAAAATTGGGGGTTGGGGGGGTAGGGGGAGGAATCAGCAAGTTGAGGGAAGTGTTAGGGTCTTATTAGTACCAATCTGACGTTTTCTCTTTGAAGTAACTGAAAGGAGGGGCGCCTGCCGGGTGGGTCAGTCAGTTAACTATCTGCCTCCGGCTTAGGTCGTCATTCCAGGGTGCTGGGATCGAGCCCAATGTGGGGCTCCCTGCTCAGCGGGGTTCTGCTTCTCCCTCTCCCTCTGCCCCTTCCCCTGCTCATGGGCTCTCTCGCTCTCTCTCTCAAACAAATAAAATCTAGTTTAAAAAAAATTTTTTTAAATAATCAAGTAACTGAAAGGAAATTGGAAAGCAAATACCTTTCTCACTGTATGATTGAAAGGAGTTCGATGCCACGCGCACGCACTACCCCCAAATCATCTCACTTCTGACCACAGGTGCACATCTCCCACCGTTGGGGAAACTCCATGCGGGCAGACGCATTAGCCATGCTTCTCGTGACATGCAGAGAATCATGACTAATTCTTCATTCCTTTGACAAAAGCCTCGAGCCCTGCCATGAAATAATACAATGTAAGCTCCAGAAGGCTGGGATTTGTGTTTGTCTCGTTCCTAACTGTATCTCAGTATATAGAACAGTGCCTGGCACACAGTAGGTGCTCCATAAGTGGTGAATGAGTATGACACACAAGCCAATAAAAGCCATGGACTGGAAGGTACTTGCCCTGTTTAACAACAACAAAAAAGTGAAACTTGGGGCACCCAGGGGGCTCAGTCGGTTAAGCATCCAGCTCTTGGTTTCAGCTCAGGTCATGCTCTCAGGGTCATGAGATCGAGTCCCTCGTGGGGCTCTGCACTCAGCGGGGAGTCTGCTTGAGCAAAGTCTGATCAGCAAAGTCTGATTCTCAGACTTTTTTGGTATCGGGAGACCTGCACACTCTTTTTTTTTTTTTTAAAGATTTTATTTATTTGACAGAGATAGAGACAGCCAGTGAGAGAGGGAACACAAGCAGGGGGAGTGGGAGAGGAAGATGCAGGCTCACAGCGGAGGAGCCTGATGCGGGGCTCGATCCCATAACGCTGGGATCACGCCCTGAGCCGAAGGCAGACGCTTAACCGCTGTGCCACCCAGGCGCCCCATGACCTGCACACTCTTAACATTGAAGACCCCCAAAGAGCTTTTGTCTCTATGTGTTATACTATTGATATTTACCATATTAGAAACTCAAGCAGAAAAATTAAAGAATTCATTTTTCAATGACGAGAAGGAGCCTGTCAACATCAATGGCCTGCTTGATGAAAAACACGTTTTCGAAACAATACTTCATGGGACAAGTCACACTTTCACAAATCCGTTTAATGTCTGGCTTCACGGACGACAGGTGGATTCTGCTCTCAGCCCTATGTCATGGAAAAACCCAATCTGATAAAAAGCCGCTGTGCACTCATGAGAGACACAAACAAGTGATGTCTTCTTGTTATTTGCACTCTCGATTTTGACCCCTCTCAGCCTCAGTTTGCTTTTACAGGAACACTTCCTACTGCTCAAGTTGTTATTTTAAAAACGTCCCACTGCGTTCCTGTGAGACGTGAGCCTATGGACAGAATTGCATATGATCAACTAGCCCAAAACAGTTAAAAACAAGGACCCAGGAGAATTAAGGGGACAACCGAAGGTCCAGGCAGGAGCAAGACCTACAGACTGCAGATTCTTGGATTACAAAGGACAGAAGGTCAAGAGGGCCAGTAGCTGGTCTCGCACCTCCTGACGACAAGAAGGAAAAGCCACACATAGATCTTGTACCAAAATGAGAAAACCTAGGTGTGCCCGGAGCAAACCTTTTTCCAGTGCTTGATTCTAATTGAAGTTTCCCAAGGAGGCTGCAGAGACTTCCAGCGCATGACGTCCCCAGCGACATCCCTATGACACCCAAGCACGAGCTCTGGAACGCAGCCATTTCTCTAGAACTTAGGAGTGTGGTCCCGGAGTACAACGTAGGAAGCATGATTCTGCAAAAGGCTGAATTTGAATTCAACGGTACTGTGTCACAGAAGGTCCAGGGTGATCCCTGAACGAAACCCAAGCTCTGGAGCGCCATTTCCCTAATTGTGCTCAGCAAATCCTAGACGCCCAAGAGGTGGTGAGTTTCCTAGGGGGAAATCAAAGGCATTCGCAGACTAATAGGTTTGGAAAACTCTCAGAGAAGCAAAGCTGGACCGTCTTTACACACAGGACTTCATCATCTTTGCTGTGGTTCTGCCCTGAGACTGTCCAAGCAGATAACATTTCTAAAGCTAACTTGACCACAGAACCCTTTCTGTGGTGTGTGATCACTGGTTATAAGAACATAGTTTGGGAAATTCTGGGCTTGTCTCTTCCGGAACCCTGGGGAAGATACTTTAATTCACGGACTCTTTGTTTCCTCTTTTGCAAAACAGGAATTGTATCCATAATAGTAACAGTATTCCTGGCAGACAGGGTTGTTGAGAGTTTGGGAACATATGTGTAGTCCCATCTCCAGGAACATTCTTGAAAGGAGAGATTTTAGAACTGAGGTCTTAGAGACCATCAAGGCCAACCTGTTCTCCCCCTTCCCTTTTTGAAGACGAGGAAGCCGAGTCCCAGAAAGATGAACGGATTTCCCCAGGAGACCAGGTCCCCACGTGGCGCAGAAACGTATGTTCTTTGAAACACAAGCTAGTGAACAGAACTCGGGCTTCCCTCCATGACTCGGTATTGTCAAAACGGGCATCCGTTCTGGGTTCCAAGTAAATGCCCCCTGAAGGCTATTAAATTGTGGGTAGCCATCTCCCCCAATACTGCTGGCCCCCACCAGAGGCTTCTAGAGTCAGAGTCTGCTCAGCAGCCCCTCGTCTGTATCCTCCGTCAGACTGTCCACTGTTCTTTTTCATACTGTCACCGCGTCAGCCCCCAGGAGCTCCCTGTGTGTGCCTTCCGCTCTGCTAAGCCTGATGCTTTAACTGAAATTACTGTCAAGTAAGGGAAAGTTAAAGGCCTCAAGAAGTCAGTCCAGCGAAGCAGTGACTCCTTCCAGGTTGTGCCCCGACGTGCTCCGTGTGGAGACGGGGCGGCCTGGTGCTGGGTGGGCTAACTCGGGCCCCCTTGCCTTGTTAGATTCAGCAGTTTATCCAGGATCTGTCGGACATCTGGGCGGAGGTGAAGAAGAAGGAACAACAGCAAGTCCGGGTGTAAGGAGCCGCTGCGGTTCCAGGATGTTCTGAGACAGAGACTGAGAGAGGATAGGTTCCCGGTGAGCTTGTGGTCCCGTCAGCCCAGTCCAGCCGTCTGGGACCCCTGTGCCTTTCTGCTGGCGAACACCCTGCCATTTCCCCCCCTCAGGCCTCAGTCCCTCCCATCCCTGAAAACATTAAATTCTGTAAGAGGTCTGTTTATAAGTTCTGTCTCTTTTCGGCTTATTCACGGAGAAGATGGCCCATCGAGGGGAGAAAAGCACCCCCTCTTGAAGCTGGTCACTTAGGCAGCCCAGGGACTAGAAAACAAATCTCACGCCTGGCATGTCCCAGGCTTTGGAGTTGCACGCAGAAATAGACCAGGAGCGGGGTGAGTACATAGGACCCTTCTTTCCTCTATAACCTCAAAAAAAATTTTTTTAAAGTTGGGGTTTGTAACTGGGGTTCAAAGACTCAGTAGAAACTATGAAGACAGCTTCCCAAGTCAGAGTTCACAGGTGGTAAGTCAAGGACGGTCCCCAAGCTAGAGACCAAGCCCTGCTCCCCTCCCCGCTGTGACCCTACAACAGGCAGTGTGGTACCCGGGGCGCTAATATGGGAATAGCAGGCAGGCTGCCGAGGCCTCTCAGCCGGCTGGAAAGATGGTTGGAAACCAGCAAAACTCGGGCGCCTGGGGGGCTCAGTCGGTGAAGCGTCTGCCTTCAGCTCAGGTCATGATCTCAGGGTCATGGGATCGAGCCCCACGTCGGGGCTCCCTGCTCCACGGGGAGCCTGCTTCTCCCTCTCCTCCCCTCTCGCTATCTGGTCTCTCCCAAATAAATAAATAAAATCTTAAAGGAAAAAAAAAAGAAACCAGCAAAACTGAACTGCGTAGAGATAAATGTAAAGTTACGCACTCAGGGTCAAAAGCTCAAGATGATTAGGTCAGATCAGAGACCAGACAAAGCAAACAGCATTTATTGGACATATATTCATGCACACATCATCTACGTCTTCTCTGTCTTCCGGAGCAGCACACCTGCTCAGGGACAGGGACCCCGGCTACAGATGACGAGGTCAGGAGTCACAATGGGTCACCACCGGCCCTGGCCCGTGCTCCCTCCACCAGGCTGCTTCTCAGAAGGTGGGGGCACTGTTGCCTTCCCCTCCAAAGCCGGTAGCACAGCAGGACGGAACAAGGGACCCAGGGGCCTGCGGGGTCTCTGCTGAGAGCGTGGGGCAGCAGGTAGCTCTCGCTCTGTATACACCAGCTAACAGGTGCGCGCTCCACTTCGGACCAGCCGTATTGGCAGCAGCTGCGAGCTTATTAGAAATGCAAATTTTCAGGCCCCGCCCCAGGCGGGACGCAGCCCCGCCCACCCCGGGCTTTTTAATAAGCCCTCCAGGCGATTCACCTGGCGCAGGGTCCGAGGGCGAGAAGCTGGAGGGGGCCGGGGAGAGTGCGGCAGTGCCGGCCTCACGTGGCTGGGTGTGAGCTTCACTCGGGCCCCCCAAACCTCCCACAGGGGGCTCTCCGGGAGCCCCACGCCCCCTCACCGAAGCACCCGGAGAAAGAAACTCTGGGAACTACAGGGCAGCCTGGCCCGGAGCCTCCGCACTGCGTCTCCTCTGCGTCGCAGGTGAGAGCCAGGGTGGGGCGTCTGGAAGGGGCTAGAGGCAGAGGCCGTCCTGAAAACCCAGGATGGTGAGTTCTGGGGGTGGTGCTCGGAGGGGAGTGGGTAGAGGCTCTCGCTGGAAGGAGATGGGCGTCGGGGCCCTCCGGAAACAGGTTTGTGGGTGAGGGGTGTGCCTCAAAAATAGCTTCCCCTCACCTTTGAGTCTCCTGGGCTGTGTCCTGGGAGGTGGGAGAGGGTGCAGGACACAGGGTTCCCCCAACCCCCCAAGACACAAATCCCCCCCCCCCCGTTTTCTGCTGTGTCTGTGACGTAGGGGATTGAGATGTCCAGACTTCCAGGACTGAACCCACTTCCTGGGAGGCCTAGGATCCCTTCAGCCCTGCTCTGGGCCCTCTCCTCCCTCCCCCTCTCCCTTCCCCTCCCCTCCTCTGCCCCCTCCCTTCCTCCTCCTCCTCCTCCCTCCCCCTCTCTCATCCCCTCCACCCCCTCCACCTCCCTACCTTTCTTTTTCCTCCTCCTTTTCTCTCCCTCCTCTTCCTCCCTCCCCTCCTTCCTCCTCCCCTCCTCCCTTCCCCTCTAACCCCCTCCTACCCCCTTTCTCTTCTCCCTCCCCCTCTTCTCTCTCTCCCCCTCTCCCTCCTCCTCTCCCTCCTTTCCCTCCTGCTGCTCATCCTTGAAGTGTCAGGTTTCCTGCTTGACTGAAAAGGGGGACCTGTAAAGAGTCACACTGAGAATCCCTGCGATCACTCACAGGCGTATCTCACCCCACACGTGTTCACACGTGTGTGTAAGTCACTCTGATGCTACCACACTTTTCAGGTTTCCAAACGGGCCCAGGCCTGGCTGGGGAGAAGAAATTCTGTGGGTCTAGGCAGATTTTGTGATTCCGGGCAAAGCCACAAATCCGCAAACTCCCTTCCAAGCCCACAGACAGGGGCAGAGCCCGTGCAGAAAGCCCCGGGATCCTCCAGAACCTCTCCGGGGGCAGGGGGGGGGGGCAGGGCAGCGGCCGCGGACAGAACTCCCACTCCTTCCTCCAGTCCCTTGGCATGTCTGCCCAGGGCCCTGGACCCACAGAAAGGAGCCGAAGACTGCCTGTTTAGGGCAGATTTGGGCTCCCAGACGCATAAGGTCACCTTCCAAGAAAAAGATGGAGTGAAGGGCCTGATTAGAGCGTTCACAACAAGAAAAGACACCAGCTCGTTAAAGCAGAAAGAACTGATTAGTTCCAGAAATGAGTGGTTCTGACCAGCAAAGGCAGGAAGTCGGGCTCTGGGTGTTTTATGGGTAAAGGGAGGCAAGAGGAAGGGAGACCTTCACAGACCCCCCTGTCCATGTTAGAACACCCCATTCCCCATTGAACCTGCTAGCTCTTCCGGACGGAAAGGAGGGGAGGAGGTGGGCCTCGGTGTGAAGGAAGGAGCCCAGCCAGGCAGACGGACATCCTCATGTCTGCCACGTGTCCAGCCACACCATACACACGGCCCCTGATGGCCCAAAGCTGCTGGTGAGGACGGGATTCCAACAGAGTCGGAAGCTTTTCGGAGCGATCTCTGTCTCTCTCAAGTAGCTGCAGAGTCCATGCTTCTGTGGGATTCGCTGTTGGCCCTTGGGCTCAGACCCACCCAGCCCTCATTCCCTTCGCAGCCCCCACATGCGCCATGCCTGCTCCCCATGCTCTGCCCTCACACCTGGGCTTCAGAGCCCCCCTGCCAGTGGACGGAGTGGTGCCACTGAGTGCCTCCCATATGCCAAACGCAGGTAGACGCGAAGGCCACAGACTGGTGTGGGTTCCACCTTTTGGGGCTTATGGTCTCTTGGGAGAGACACGAAACCAGTAGTTATAGATAGTTAAATAATCACTGCTCAGCTGTCGAGAAGGGCTGGGTGCTGCGATCACAAGAGGGGGTAAAGAACCAAGCAAACCCTTCTGAGGTGCCCTGTAATGTTTAGAAGACTTAAGGGATGACAGCGAGAAGGAGGTGCCAAAAAAGTAAGGCTGTCCTAACACCAAAGGGGAACACGTTGGGTGTGGAAGCGACGGCTCGCTCAGGAGGCCGGTGTCGCTGGACCAGAGAGAGGGAGGACAAAGGGTAGGCAGGCCTGGATCACTCTGGGGCCGTTGGGGAGGACTTTCCAAGGATCTTGGGCTTTATTTGAGCCTGAAGAGCATGCAGGGCATTTTGTTAAAGAAATTAAGCACAAGAGGCCAAAGGTTGAGCTCTGAGTAGAAGTTTGTTTTTTGTGTTATAGCGAGAGGCTTAGAAGCCCGGTTTGGGGAGCGCCTGGGTGGCTCAGTTGGGTAAGCGGCTGCCTTCAGCTCAGGTCGTGATCCCAGGGTCCTGGATTCGAGCCCTGTGTCGGTCCCCCCACTCAGCAGAGTGTCTGCTTTCCCTCTGTCTTTCCACCACTCCCCACCCCTGTTCATGCTTGCATACTCTCTCTCTCTCTCAAATAAACAAATAAAATCTTTAAAAAAAAAAAAAGCCCACTTCAGCACAGAACATTCTCCAGGATCTGGGGAATGAGGTTTGGAGGAGGAGAAAGGGAGTAGATCTTTAAATCTGAAAAGCAAAACAAAATCCACAAACCTTCTCTGTCCTGTGCTAGAAAGGCAAGTCTGACGATATCTGAGCTTCATGGGGGGCGGAGGGGGGGGCGGGCGCATGGTCTGAGCCCGGCAGGTGGTGCACCTTTTCTGGGGGCTGCTCCACGGTTTGATGTCAGGCAATGTGCCCTGTTCAGCTTGACGGCTCCCACTTGTCTCAACAGACACCAGACCTGCACTGCTGTCCGCAGTCTACACGGCATGTCAGTCTTAAGCCGTGGAGTAGCACCGTCAGATGTGCCCTCGGAAAAGACGGCTCTGCCTCCCGTGTGTGTAGAATGGACTGGATGGGGCACGAAGGAGGGTGGCCAAGTGACTGCAAGGAGACCATATTGCTAAAGGATCATTTTTTTAACTTAAAAAAAAAAAAACGCGACTGCCATTTAAATATGAAATGCACACATCTTAAAGATCGTATTGAACTCATCAGTTGAAAGATCCAGTGGGATGTAAAATCCAGTTCAAAGGAGAATTTAAAGAACAGACACAGAGAGAGACAGTCTGGAAAGCTGACGTTACCTTGCTCATAGACACAAAAAGCAGTCTCTGCCCCAGGACGGAATTCCATTGCACCTTCTTTGTACAAACCTCATGCGAGTTTCCACGACCAGAAATCCTTTGCATCCCCTTTGTAAGTTACCTTCTGTCTCTACAGGGTTGCAATAATGCACTCCTAGCCTTCCCTGTTTGAAAGTTGGCCACAAATGTCGCTGACAGCCTGGGGCTGCTGCGGTGGTCTTTGCAGACCAGGACTTCTGCGGAGGAACAACGTGTGAAATAGATCCACGTGGGGTCTTGTGGTGGGGTTGGGGGGAGAGTCCACAGATCTCCCCCGCTCCCGACAGCAGATCCTGGGACGCCTCAGGAAGCCTGGAGCTCTTCAGAATCCAGTGTGAAACTTGGCCTCAGCATCTCCTACGCTCCCGCCTGCTACCCCGGCTTTCTAGTTTCCTAAATCTTAACGCTCGATTATTGATACACAATTTAAGTGCCATCTCCTGCTTGCAATTTACAACGTTAAGGATGAACCGGGCAATTTTGTTTAAGTTGATTTTTTTTAGTAATCTTGACACTCAGAGTGGGGCTCGAACTCATGATCCTGAGGTCAAGAGTCCCATGCTCTTCTGACAGGGTCAGTCAGGCACCTCATGACCTGTGCAGTTTTTAAGAGGCAATCTAGCATAATGCTTTTAAACACAGACTCTTGGATCAGGCCCTAAACGCCATGACCTCGGGCAAGGTTTTTTTTCTTTTCTTTTTACGATTTTATTTCTTTGACAGAGAGATAGCCAGTGAGAGAGGGAACACAAGCAGGGGGAGTGGGAGAGGAAGAAGCAGGCTCCCAACAGAGCAGGGAGCCCGGTGCAGGGCTCGATCCCAGGACTCTGGGATCAATCCCTGGGCCAAAGGCAGATGCTTAACGACTGAGCCACCCAGGTGCCCCATTTTTTTTTTTTTTAAGATTTTATTTATTCATTTGAGAGAGAGTGAGAGAGAGAGAGCACGAGCAGGGGGAGAGGCGGAGGTAGAGGGAGAAGCAGGCTCCCCACTGAGGTGGGAGCCCGACATGGGGCTCGATCCCAGGACCTGGAGATCATGACCTGAGACAAAGGGAGATGCTTAACTGACTGAGCCATCCAGGCTCCCTTCGGGCAGGTTTCTTAATCTCCGCGTGCCTCTGTGTCCTGTGTAAAATGGAGATCATAGCAAGCAGCTCATAGGGTTGCCTTGAGGATGCCCTCCAGGATCCCCTTAGGCTCTCGGAGAGACTGAGGACCGGTTAGCAGAAGGTCCGTGCAGCACCCCTCCTCATGGGAGGTACCAACAGAGTGTAAAATACCGATACTGGTAATTATTATAATTACAAATCTTGTATAGCGCTTGCAAAGAGTATTCTTTGATACTCTGCTCTTTCTTCATAGAGGTGGAGCTAATCCCCCCCCCTCGAGCACAGGCTGGGCTCGGCAGCTCACTTTGGAAGGATGGAATATGGCGGAAGGGAAGGTTTTGGACATCCAGGACCAGGTCCTAAGAAGCACCGTGGCCTCCTCCTTTCTCTCTCTCTGGGTTCATTCTGTCTGTGGAGAAGCCAAGAGCCGCGCCTTGAAGACCCTCCAGCGACCCCGTGGAGAAGTCCACATGGTGAAGAACCAAGGCCTCCCACCAACAGCCATGTGAGTGGATCTTGGAAGTGGGTCCTCCTGCCTCCAGTGAGTCACCCGATGCCTGTAACCCTGGTCAACATCTTGACTGTATTTCATGAGAGACCGGGGGCCAGAATCCCCCAGTTAAACTGTTCCAGATCCCCGATCCTCAGAAATCATGTGAGATAATAACATTTTGGGAGGGGTGGGTTTTTTTTTTTTTTTCTTTTTTTGTGACCTCGCTTTCTCAGCCCTTCTTTGGCTGACAGCCTCAGCTGTAGCAGCCATCTGATCACTCTCTAGGTTGTAAGTCCGTCGTATTTTCTGTACCACCCCTTACAACGTAATTTCCTCATTTGTTCATGGTTTAGCAGCTCCGCTATAACGTCAGCTCCACGAGAGCAGGAATAGCTGCTGTCTTTTTCGGAGATGTGTACTCGTTGTCTGGAGCCGTGCCTGGTACGTAGCAGGTGCTCATTGCGTGTTTGCGGGATGAATCGAATGAATGAAGCCTGTATTCTTTCATGGAAGGACCTTTGTTGACCTTCGGATCTCCACAATTCTGAACGCAGTAGCTTGAACGTGATCATGGCTCGGTTAAGATTCCAGGCCAAAAAGACTTTTTGTAAGACAGCAAAGAGGTGAAAAATGAACGGTGGGCATCCCAGAATCCCCCATAAGACACGTGCGAGCTTACTGTTTTCTGCCCCGAGTTTGAGGTCAGTTATTACTCAGTAGTAGGCACCTATTACACGTAACTAGGGCTTTTTTTTTTTCTTTTTTCCTAATAATTGGAAAATAAGTTGCGGACATCAGGACCCTTCAGGTCTAAATACTTTGGCGTGTTTTTCTGAGAACAGTAACACTGAAGAATTTTATCTCAATGTATTAGGGATTATCACACCCAGGAATTCAATATAGATTAAATAACATCTAACACACAGTTTACAAATTTGTCCAATTCTCCCCCAAAATATACCAACAGCTCCCCACTTCGTTTAGAGTAAAGGCCATGAGGCCCTCCACAGTCAGCTCTTACCCCCCACCCATCACCTCTCTGACCTCCTCTCCTACTCTCCCCCTGTTCACTCCCTTCCAGCCCCACCTCCACGCTCCTCCACCACCCAGCGCCCACTCCTACCTCACAGCCTGTGCCCTTGCTCTTCCCTGTGTGCACAATTCCCTCTCACCTCCTTAAAGTCTTGGCTCAAATGTCTCCGATGTCTCCTCCTCCATGGGGCCCACCGTGGTTACCCATTCTCTAATTGCAATCCCCACCCCTGGCACTCCCATCCCCTGGCCCTGTAGGTTTTTCTCCATAAACTATCCTCTTGGAACATATTGCAGGATTTGCTTGTTGATTTCGAATAGCGTGCATTTCCTCTGCTAGAACGTGAGCCCCATGAAGACGGGGATTGTCAGCCGAGTTCGCTGCAACCTTCCAGTGCCTAGACCCGTGCCTGGTGCAAACATCAGCGGGTGTTTGTAGGATCGGTGAGCGAACGAATGAAGGAGCAAGCCCAGAGAAATGCCTCCCCCAGGCACTGGCAAAGGGGACGCTGGGCAGCGTGATGATAATGAGCTGAATGCCACCCCTGCTGGAGAGCTTGGCCATATTTTGGGGAGACCCAGACACAGTGAGGGCGAGCCTCACCAGTCAGAGAGGGACTGAGGGACGACGGTGTGTGGTGGACATCTTACTCTGGCCACCACGACGTTCTGTCTCATATCCTGCATCTCAGAATATCGTTCTTACCTCTGAACATTTTTAGACTCTCCTTTAGGAAAGAGTTAATAACTCTAATAATCCCTGGCATGTCATATCGAATGCTCCCCACGGAACGGTCATGATGCCAAACACTTTAAACCCAGTGTCTCAAACGTAATCCTCTCCACAATCCTACAAGGCGGGTTTTACTGTAAATCTCATTTTCTGGACGAAGATGATTCAGAGATTTAACGGACTTTTAAAATTCATATTTAGTTCGCTGACCTTACAATTCAAAACATCTAAGCTCTTCCTTAAGCTTTGGCTTACAACTCTTATTCTATTTCTGTCCAACGTATTTTAACCATCACTTCTGAAAGGAGCTTGAACGTGTGATCCAGCGACAAAGTTAAACTCCCTTAAACATTTTAAATTGGATGTAAACATTTATTGTGTTCGGTTTCCTCTTAAGTACTTTCACGGTCTGACAAGACAAAATCTTTCCAAGTATTTAAATTATTCAGCCAAAAAATTTAAACTTAAAAATATGGTGAACTTTGCGTTCTCATAAACATTCCAATATTAGATGTAAGTTTAAGAAATTTGCAGTTCAAAATTGTAAATCTGAATCAACGACGTACTTGTTCCTTTTCCACTGGAATTCCAAGAATTTATTTTTTCAAGTTTGTTTATAAGTAATTTGTAGGCCCAAAGTGGGGTTCGAACTGATGACCCCGAGATCAAGAGTCGCGTGCTCTTCTGATGGGGCCAGCTGGAATTCCAGTCCCGGAATTCCAAGATTTTGACTCTAAATAGGCCAAATCCTATTGAGCCCTAAATACAGAAATACCAAATGTGTATAGATTCTTTTACAGAAAAATATTAATGCCATGACTTGGATTCCCTTAAACTATCTAAACTTAATTTTAAATCTTTAACGATCTCACTCACCAAGGAAACTGTCATCTTCGTTTCACGCCATTTTGGGTGTTGCCTTCCCGACCCTTCTGAGATTCTAGGACTTCTCCTCTGCCCCATCACTGCTGTGTCGGTGACCCCAGAATCCAAAGGAGGTGTCATGTGGCCTGGGGTGCCTCCCTCTGAGTTAGGTGTCCCACCCGCACCCAGGAAACGCTGCCGCCCGATTTCATTCTGCATGTTTTTGCGTCTTCGGATGAGTCAAGCCATTTCTATCTTTGAACCAGACGGAATCCTGCATTCTTTCATACTTCAGCAGCGCCTTTGGACCAGGCAAGCCGTAGAGACGAGAAACTGATACCTGATTGAATCACGGCTTAGGAATCAGTTATTTTTTCATCTAGTGATGGAACTTTAGGCATCCGTCAACAATGGGAAGGGACTTGGGCTGGGTCATCGGCTCCCTCCCAGGTCTATGACCTCACACCCCGTCCTTCTGCGGCCTGGGAGGTCAGCCAGCTCTCGGGGCAGGAAATTGGGAGGCTTCCTTCGAGAGTCCTGAGTTGGCTTCTCTCCTGCCCTAAAGGATAAAGTTCACACAGATGGGACCAGAAGACACAGAAGCAGAAGGATGGCAGCCAGATAGAGGAAACCCAGAGGTGCCCGAGTCCACCTTTATTGATCTCCTTTTCAATTCCAATAAGTCTGCTGAGGCTGATAGAGCAGGTGGCATTGCTCCCAGTTTTTATTCATTCGACAAATATTTCTTGCTCATGTATCATGGGCAAGGTCTTGCCTTCAAGGAGCTCACCGTCTCCAGAGGAAACCAGCAGCCGGAGCTGGGGTTGAATGTAACCTACATCACAGGAGGGCATTGATAAAGGCAGTGGGCATGGGGAGGGAGACTGATCTCCCTCTGGTGGAGGGAGATCAGAGAAGGCTTCCTGAAGGAGGGGACCTTTGATATTCAGCTGTGTTTACTGGGCACCTCCTATATGCCGGTGGAATTTGGGGATGACCAAGAAAGAACTAAGCAAGATAATTGCAGGTTGCAGGGAGCTAACATTTACTGAGAGCATACGACCTGCTGACACTGTTCTAGTGCTTTCCCTGGACGGACAGATTTGATCCTCCCAGCCCTCCGTGATGCAGGCAACCATCAACATCCCCATCTTTATCATACCGCCATTTGGCAGATTCAGGCAGAGCTCAGGTTAGCCCGGCTGAGGCTGAGGCTGAGGCTGGAGGACCACGATGGCTTTGTCACATGGCCAGGATCTCCGGGTGGGCATGAGCTGGGGCACTTCAGCCGTCCCCCACGTGACCTCTGTCTTCGGCAGGAGAGCGCAGACTTCTTGACCCAGGGGCCGGCTGGCTTCCCAGAATGCAGGCGCGGAAGCCACAAGTGACACAGCATCACATCCCCCACATCCAGCGGGTCAGTGACGCTCACAGACGCAGCCCGGGTTCCAGGGGAAGGGAGGTCAACAAGCAGGGAGCATCAGAGTCACACTGCAAAGGACATGCAGTTTGGAAGGAATGGCTCCGGTCGTCTTTGGAAGCGGTCTCACGCAGACACGGGGCTCAAATCACTTTGCTCAAGGTCATACTGCTAATAACGAGGCCATGGGCGGTCAGCAGGGTATAGGTGAGACCTGCAGAAATGGGGAGAAGGACATTTGGGGTACAATGAAGCATGTGTGTGAGGACCCAGAGACACGAACACTTGGAGGGTTGTTCCGTCTGCTGGTAGATAAGAACGAGGAGAAAAAGCGAAGTTGGGGTCAGACCGTGGATGGTCTTGGGATCCAGGCTAGGCAGACTGGGCTTGCCCCTGTAGGCGGTAGGAAGCTATGAAAAGGTCTGGAGCGGGAGACAACCTCATCCCGGACTGCGCTCTCGGGAGACTGGGAGATCGGCAGCCCAGTAAATGCGGACCCGCTGCGGGGGTGATGCCATCTGACCTGCATAGCATAGGGCGGAGGAGAGGGGCGGGTACGAATGCAGGAAACATCAGGGGGTGGGTCTGCCCTGACCCGGCAACTTGGTATTTTGCAGGTGAGGAAGTCGTGGCTTGGGAGGTCAGCGCTCCAGGATCTCTTAGCAAAGCAACGAGCAAAAGCAGAAGGTAAGAGGCCAGGGGTGAAAGTGTAAGTGGAGGGTGGGGCCCCAGACTCCAGGTCTTTGGACCCCGAGTCCATTCAGGCCCACTGGGAGTCTTGTGGTAGAAAGCAGGAAAGTTGGGGCTCCGTTGACTTTTCTGCGGGGCACAAGGGCATCAACCCGGTATGGGAGTCAGTCTGGTGCACTGTGCAAGGAGGGCATGACCCGGCTTGAACCAACAGAAAAAGCCCTCCCCGGTGGGTGACAGGCACTCTTCCCTCCACAGGGAGTGGGGCCTGGGCCAGCCGGGGTTGGATGGCGGCTGGGTGCGGACTGGGACATGGAAGCTTCCATTTTGCCGGCTCCACACATACCCGGAGTTGCTGTGAGGGTCTTTCCAAGGAATAAACATTTTTTAAAGCAGCAGGGAAGAGAGGAGGGGGCAGGGGGGTGAGAAATGCAGTTCTTTCAAAGCTCTTACTTTGAAAAGACAGAGTTTAAAAAAAAAAAACCACCACAACCCAGGAAAGAGCCTGGTTGATCTCATTCTTAGCATCTCTGGCTGAAAGGGGGCTCCCCACCCCCTCCGTACTGGTCGCTCCCTGGGATCTGTATCTTCTATTCTTCTGACACACTTCGTGCGGGGAGAGCTCGATTTGGCTCCCTCCAAAATTGGACTCTAAATTTAGAACTGGCCTCAAAACTTCTGATCTTTGAGCTCTACTTGTCTGGCTTGGCCTGGCCCGCGACAGCCACCTCTTATCACCATTCATGTTCTTGCTGTTTGGTTCTCCAGTTGTCTTAGAAACAGGAATTGGTATGATGGGTCGTGGCCAAGAAACAGCAGCCAGAGCCCACCAGTGTCCCCGGGGAAGGACCTGGTCCCCGTTCTCCTTGTAAATAACTGTTCTCTCTGAGCAGAAAATGTTTCGCCCTCCCTGCCTCGGAGCTGGGCCCCCTGGGCGCGTTCCAAATTCCTCCGGTCTCTCTCCCATCTGTGGCGAGCTCCTTCCCTGTCTTCTCATCTCTGCAATCACCAGAAAGGGGAGGAAGCCATTCTTGGTTTGCTCCTCAGCCAGCTGCTTGCCATCTGGACTCAGGCCTATTAACCCCCGACCTTCAGCCATAACCCTTCCTGTCACCTCCTTCCACGTGGCCACATTGGGAGGTGGAGCCAAGGGACCTCCTAATCCCCAGCCGGCGGCCTTTCACTTGGCCCGTTCTAGCCAAGGAGGCGCCATCTTCCTCAGAGCCCAGCGCCGTCCCTGTGATACAGAGCAGGCGGCTGGTTCTGGGCTCTGGGCTGTGCCCTCACCGCCATACCGCACCTCCACACGTCTTTGGGCAAGTCACTTGACTTCATAGCTGAGCCTGTTTTGCCCCATTTAAAATGCAGAGTGGAATGAGTGGGCCTCTAACCCCACAGTGCACCCCACTTAAAACAACCCATGCCTCTGTGAACGTGACCATTTTTGCCAGAGACATGGTCCTGTTTGCATTAAAGAGAGGAGCGTCACCCAGTGTCATCCTCACAACCCTGAGAACAACAGTCACGGGACATATTAGAGTTCCAGCATCCCTCGATGAAACCCAGAGACCATAACCCCCCAGACTCAACTCGGAATGATTCTGTAGGAGGCCAAACCCATCTGGATCTCATCTGCAATCTTTCTGAGGGTCCACAGAATCCTAGAGACAAAAGCTAACCCCTCTAGAGCAGTGTTTCCTGCATCGCTCTCCATGGAACATAGGATCGCAGGTGGCCTTGGCCTTCGTCAGCCTGTTGTCCAGTAAGTTTGGGGGAAGCTGGATTTCTTTACTCTGCAGGATTGCTCAGAGCCTTTCAAAGTCTGATGGGCCCCGACTAGAGAGCCACAGACATTCCGCTTACCCTTCATAGCAGTGTTTGTTTCTGCCATTTTGCTATTTCCGTTCTATGGATCAGAAAATGAGGCTCAGAGAGGTTAAGTGACTTGCCCAGGGTCCCACAGCTTGGAAGTGGAAGGAGTTGGGATCTGAATCTAGAGCCCACGTTCCTAACACACGATTACATTTTCATCCCATGTGAATAAGTTCCAGAAGGAAGTTACTGGCCCCAGAAGGCTGAGCTTTGTCCCAGCTGACACATCTCAGAGAAAACAGAACAAAGGGCAGGTTTGGGGGAAGGAGAGGGGACCATAAGGGGACACATTATGTGTATGTAAAATCAGGTATAAGGGCCTGTGGCTGGTTCCGGGGGCTGGGGACTCACAGACGTCTACAATGCTCCTCACCACGGGGACCGGTCCCTGGAGCAGTCAGGTGGAGGTCCTCTTCACAAGGAAGATACACAAAGACTCGTGGAGGTTCCGAGATGTCCGTTCCAGGAACATGCGTTGTGCATGCAGATTTGTACCGCACATCACCCCTCCCCAACAGAGCCCCCGGGCGGCCGGTCCGCTCCGTGGGAATTCTGAAAGACTGGAATATTCATCACTTGTTCATGCTTCCATTTCCCTACGAGGCACTGATCGAAGAGAGCGTCCTGCACGAGAGACACAGTGGCAAGAGGATCTATCGCTCTGGTTCTCAAGGAGAGACGGAACGAAAATAATGCTCACAAGTGGTTGAGTTACAACCGAAGTAAGTTCTCTGAAGGGAAAGAACGTGGTTCTATGTATGTAGCAAAGAACGTGATCCCAGCCAAACTGTGGAAAGAGCTCAGATGTCCATCGACAGATGAAGGGATAAAGAAGAGGTGGTACATATATACCATGGATATGGTATATATGGAATGGAATATTATTCAGCCATCAAAAAGAGTGGAATCTTGCCATTTGCAATGACATAGATGGAACTAGAGGGTATTATGCTGAGCGAAATAAGTCAGTCAGAGAAAGACAAATACCATATGATCTCACTCATGTGGAATTTAAGAAACAAAACAGAGGAGCACAGGGCAAGAGAGGGAAAAATAAAATCAGATGAAATCAGAGAGAGACAAACCATAAGAGACTCTTAATCACAGGGAACACACTGAGGGTTGCTGGAAGGGAGGAGGTGGGGGGATGGGGTTACTGGGTGTTGGGCATTGAGGAGGGAATGTGATGTAATGAGCACCGGGTGTTATGTGGAACTGATGAATCACTAAACTCTACCCCTGAAACGAATGTTACACTATCTGTTAATTAATTGAATTTACATAAAATTAAATTTAGAAACAAAAAAACAAAGGAACGTGACCCAGTTTAGGGAGACATGTGTCCCTGGAGGGAGACTAGTCACCCGTCCCTTCAGGAGGCTCTCTTGCAAAGAACGTAGTTGGCTGCCACACCTTCAGATCAGCCCCAGTGTTCACACACCATAACTACTCCCTCCCTGGGTAGCTCCTAGCCAATGACCGAGCACAGTGGGGACACTGAGGCTGGGCCAGCCTGCTGGCAGGGACACTCTCGAGGCTGCAGTGTGGTCCGAAGCTGGTCCCTCCCTCTCTCCTCCCTACCTTCACCTTGCCCCCTTCACATCATTTGGGCACCTGCTTCTTGTTGAAAAACATAATTGAACCGAGTATATTTGAAAGATCTTATTGGCTTTAGTCAACAATTTATGAGTCAGGCAGCATCCCATTTCGCAGATAGAAAGGAGCTCCGAGTTGCTGTACAAAAGGAAAGACTTTTATGCGCGGAGGAGAGCAGGAGAAAGGAAGTTCTGCTGGCAAAACAGCAGGTTGGTTATTTCAAGGTCACTTTTTAACAGATGGATGGGGTCTACCAGGCCGATGACCCAACTAGTGCCAGTCGGGTGATTCTTGACTGGTTCAAGATTCCATTTCTGGGAGAACCAAGACCGTAATTAAGTTAAATCTTGGTTTGATGACGTGGGGCTTAGCATAAGCGACTCCATTTGGAGCCTCTTGTTTTTAAGACAAGGAAAATTAGGAAATAAATATTTTGGAGCTGAATGATAAATGAAAATATAATCTATCATAATTTGTGGTATACAGCTCAAGGAGTTCTTAAGGGAGAATATTTAGCTTTATTAGAAAAGATGAAAGATATAAAATCAATGGTCTGAGATCCCACTTCAAGCTAGAGGAAGAAGAGCAAAGTCAACCCACAGTCAGTAGAAGGAAGGAAGGACATAATGATAAGTGCAAATATTTGTGACACAGAAAACAGATAAACAGAAAAGTAAGCCAAAAGTTGGGGGCACCTGGGTGGCACAGCGGTTAAGCGTCTGCCTTCGGCTCAGGGCTTGATCCCAGCATTCTGGTATCGAGCCCCACATCGGGCTCCTCCGCTAGGAGCCTGCTTCTTCCTCTCCCACTCCCCCTGCTTGTGTTCCCTCTCTCGCTGGCTGTCTCTATCCTGTCGAATAAATAGATAAAATCTTAAAAAAAAAAAAAAAAGAAAGAAAGAAAGTCAAAAGTTGAGTCATCGAAAATATCAAGAAAATTGGTAAATTCCTAACTAGATTAAGGACAGAGAGGGAGAATTATGCACATAAGAAATAAAAGAAGATATCACCCCAGAGCCTATAATAAAAATAAGCAGAACAATAAGCATTGTGAACAATTTCACACCAATAAATTTGACAACATAGATAAGTGGACAAATGGCTTAACCGTTTACAATTTGCCAAAATTGATACAAGATGAAATTGAAAATCCAAATGGTTCTATCTGTTAAAGAAACCGAATTCATTGTCAAAACCCTTCCCACAAAAACAAACCAAACCAACCAACCAACCAAACACCTTTAAGCCCAGATAGTTTTACTGGTGAATTCTATCAAATATTTAAGGAAGAAATAAACACTAAACTTACGCTAACTGTCAGAAAAATATAAAACAGGAGGGGACACTTTCCAATTCATTTTATGAGGCTAGCAATTCCCTGACACCAAAACTTAAGACATTATAAGTAGATAGATGGATGGACGGATGGACGGACGGATGGATAGGTAGATGGGTAGATGGGTGGATAGAATCCAGATCTCCGTACGTATCTCAATTCAGTAAGATTTATTTCTTACTATGCCATATATCCAAAATAGGTCATCAGGAAGGCTTTGCTTGTCGTAGACTCTCAGGGACCGGGCCAATGAAACATCCATCTCAACACGTGCTTTCACTAGGATCAAGACAGAGAAATGAGACATGGTAAATGGCATACTTATTATTTTTTTTTTAAGAGAGCATGTGAGCAGGTCTGGGTGGGGGAGAGGCAGAGGGTAAGGGAGAGAGAATCTTAAGCAGACTCCACACCCAGCACGGAGCCCAATGTGGGGCTTGATCTCATAACCCTGGGATCATGACCTGAGCCAAAATCAAGAGTCAGACACTCAATGGACTGAGCCAGCCAGGTGCCCCCGCATACTGATTCTTAAAGCTTCTCTTCTGAAATAACATATTTCACTTGTGTTTGTGCTCACGACCATGTCCCAAGGAGATGGGCAAGTCCTAACATGTTCTCTGCAGGGGAGGAGAAGGGACGGTGACCATCCCAGGAGTCATAGGCGTATACATAGCAATGGAAGAGCCTAATAACCTAATGTGAATGACCTGCGCAGGGAGAGAGGACAGCGTGGACCACACGGGGGCCTTGGGGCCTGGCCTTGAGAAATGCCACCAGCCTGAGCGAGGGGATGAGCCTGTGAAAGAGGCTGAGATGAAGGAGCAGATGGTTCATGAGGGACCAGATGAGTTCATGAGCAGATGGGTCAACTGCGTCTAAGGTGACTGAGGGGTCGTGTACGATGAGGGTGTGGACCTCTAAGACGTCACTGGTATGCCAGTGGAGTGATGATGGGGGAAGCCAGAGTGAAATAAGAACTGAGTGTGAGGTGGAGAAGTGAACACAGAATAACTTTGGACACCCTTTGAAGACGCTGGCTGGGAAGGGAAGGGGAGCAGTCCCTGGAAGAGAACGTGTGTTCAGAGAGGATTTGTTATTTCAACGGGAGAACCCAGAGAATGTTCAAATGTTGATGGGAAGAGTCTAGTCTGGAAGAAGTGGTTAAATACACAAGAGAAGGGGGTTGGGGATGCGCCATGGGGTTCCTGGAAGGCGGGGCTTGAGGATGGGCAGTGGAGGATGCCGTGAGGGGAGACAAGCCAGCAGAGGAAGCAGGGGAGAGGCTGAGGATGGAGGGAACGCATGGAGAGCAGCAGTGGGAGGGAGAAAGTCTGCAGCTCCACCTTGGTGGTCCCTGGGGTGGCTTCCCTTCTGCCTCTGGTCCTTCTGTGTCCTTCCAACTCTATTTTTCTTGAAAATATTTCATTCGTTCCGCAAATCTTCATGGGGCATCTGCTGTGTGCCAAGCCTGGCCCTGAGCATTGCACAATGAGCAGTCAACAGGACAGACACCAGCCTTGTCCTCAGAATCTCTTCCCGAATCCAAAGAAGCCAAGTGGCCCAACCCCTTCGGCAAGGCAGGTGCCCTCGATCGGAACCGACGAGATAGCGGCAAGTAGACATAACAGCTGTGGGGGGTCAGAGGGAAATGGACTTTCCGTAACAGGAAGAGGACAATGGCACAGGGTCAGTCATCAGGAAAGTCTTGGGGACTTTGGGGGAAAGAGGGTGTATGTCCAGTTATGTCTCTGGGGCAACTCGATGCGGAGAATCACTCTGGGCTTTGAGCATGTTGTGATGTGTACCGTGAGTGTGGTTGACCGTGCGTGTGCAAAGACAGACAGACCAACAAAGTGACACCCTTGTAAGAGGCATGCCCGTTCCGATTTATTGTGGCTGTTTTCCACTTTCGTTGTAGACATTTGAACACACACATGCAGAAAGGGACAGAATAGTGCAGTGAACCTCCAAGACCCATCGTTCTCTCTCAGACTGACCTCTTCCTCCCCCAAACTCCTCTGACCTGTCTGCGCCTGCCCTCTGCCAACTCGTCCTGCTCTTTCTTGTAAAATCTTGGTTTCGGCTATTCCTGAAACCAGTACTATTTCTCTGGGCTTTTCTGTTACGTGAACCAACAAATTTCCTTCCGTACTTCATTTCAAAGTGAATTTTTTTTCCTTCTGGCAATGGGAAGAATCCTGTCTAATACAAAGACCCAGAGTTTAGTCCCGCCCAACCTTATCTGCCTGTCACCCTGGGCCCAAGCACCCTTGCAAGGGCATCCATGGCTTCGCTTCGTTATCTATGGCTGCATACCAAATTACCCCAGACTTGGTGACCATGGTAACCAGCCTCTAAGATGACCCTTAAAGACCCTCGCTTCCTGGTAATCATGGCCTGTGTAGTCCCCTCCCATATCCTATCAAGGTTGCTCGGTGAGGCCAGCAGAATACTGTGGAGGTGATGATGTGTGACTTCCAGTCTGGGTCATAAGAGACGCTGACCTTTGCCCCTTGTTCCCGCTGGGCATATCCCAAATGAACACAGAGGAGGGGGCCCGGCCTACCCCTGGGCAGCCAAGGAGGGCTTCCTGGAGGAAGCAACAATTTGAACCATACCCTAAAATCTTATTCTCCTCTTTGACTGCTCAGGGGTCTCGGGTCTCTGAAGGCATGGTCGGTGATGACACTCACCCCTCAGGACAGGCTTTCATGCCTTCTAGGATGTCCAGGGACACATCTGGTCAGTGTATGCACCCTGGAGGGCAGAAAGCCGGGCAGGGCTCCCAGACCCTATTTTCCTGTAGGGCCATGCCAGAGCAGCTTCTCAGGGACCTCTGGTGGCCAGTGTCCCAGCCTCTGTGGTCGCTCGGAGAAGGGGAGCTAAAGGAGGGGCCAGGAGTGAAGACTGTCAGAAAGTGGGTGTTGACTCCCCCCCCCACACACACACAACACCACCCTGCACACAGACACACACATCCTGAGCTGAGCTGGTCAGTGGCGGGAGGCTGAGCTAGTAGCCTCTGCTCAGGCCCCCCACCCCCACCCCACCTCTGCTGACCAGCTGTCTCCATTCCTGTCTGTGCCTGCCCCAAAGGGGGAGCCCGCAGGAGCCTGCTAGAATGTCGGTCCCCTTCCAACAACCTCGGCTCTCCCGCCCACGCGCCCGGCGTCCTGGCAGAGTGCCTTCCCCAGGCCTGCTTCTCTCCCTGGTTCTCATTTGTACTTCCTTGTCCCCTTCTTCCCTTCCGCTACATGTGCTTGGGGTTGTGACGGTCCAACGAGTAGGCACGAGCATGCGTCTCTGCGCATATTCCTGTGTGCGCGGGTGTGCGTGTGCGCGGTGTACTGGATCTGGGGCGTGGGCGCAGATGCGACAGGAGGCTGGGAGGTAGGCAGAGGTCCAGACCCTTTAGCACCTCCTGGAAAAGGCTCCCTGCTCTGGCCTCTGCCCACATCTCCCCACACTCGCAGGGCTCTTGCTCTTTCTCCTTAGCCTGGACTTTCTGCTCTCAGTCCCCAGCCACTGTTAAGCAAACTAGTGTTTGTCCTCCTCCCAGGACCCTCCTCGGGCCCCTGGGCTGTGTGTCCCCTGACAGCAATGCCCGAGGACTCATCTCTGCCCCCGGGTGAACTGCTGGGGGCCAGGCCCTCCCCTGAACTGGTCACCTTCCCCCAGCACCCAGCACTAGCGTCTGGCCCAGAGCGGGACCTCGGTGCACCGGGCTAAGCCCAGCCACGCGGTTTGGCTGCTGCAGACAGGGCAGAGGGAAAGAAAGAATTAGAGAAGGTTAAAAAAATTTTTTTTTTCTTTCCCCCAGCTAAACAGTCGAGCCTAAACTTTCTCCTGGTGGGTTAAGGTCAAGGGAATTGTAGAGATGTCTTGAGGAATGAGGGTTCACGATATTCTTGGAATTGGGGGTGACTGTACCCCCCGCCCCGTTACCCACATACGCACTGACACCACACTAGGCTGTTTTCCGGAAAGAATGTGGGTTTATCACTCAACTTCTAATCTTCCTGGTTTAGGGCCAGTATCAAACACCCCGCAGCAGCTCCGAGCCTCCCCTAATCATCCTCCCCACCCCAAACACGCGGAGGCCCCGCCCCCTGAGCCCCCTCCGCATCCCCAGCCAATCGCTGAGCCGCTGGGGTTTCCGGAGCCAGGGTGGGGGGCGGGAGGCAGGGAGTCGGCCTGGGAGGGGTTTCCAGCCAGGCAGGCTGCATGCTCCGGGGGCTGACGCAATTGGAGAATTTGGCTTCTTTTTATCACATATATCATTTTGCCATATATGGTCACCGAGAGCTACTGGCTGCGAGGCTCGGGCCCAGATGGTGGGCTCCCAGAGTGAAATGAGCTACATACCAGCCCAGAACAAACAGACCATCGCTCACTCCGCCGGACAGGTGGGTGGGCTGAGAGAGGGGTTATATATAGTTCTGGTCACATTCCTTCCCAAATGCGCAAACAATCTCCATTTCTGGCTCTTTTTACTGAATTTGCTAATTGCTATTCTTCTATAACCAAGGGAACAAAAAAAATTCCAGGAGGAATGTGGGGGAAGAGATCCGCTGGCTATTTCCCTTCCTTGATCCCGTGACCCTCCCCCCTCCCGCCTCCTCTCCCCTTCTTCCCTCATAGCCCCCTGAAATCTTTCCCATCCCTCTGCTGGCTCTCCTCAGTTTGTGCCCTGGCCAGAATCCCCTTCTTCCCTGCACCCCTCCAGCCCAGGTGAGGCTGGCCAGGATTCAAAGTGGGCAGCCGCCGCAGACACGATCCCCCAGCTCCCAGAACCTGTCCTGGCCTGAGGTTGGAGAGCCATCTTCCCGAGCAAGAGATGTTGCCCAGGCCTCCCAAGGACCTGAATCAGGTAGTTACAGGGGCAGAACAGAGAGCCAACCCCCCGGGATTCCAAGAGACTCGAATGAATATCGGGGATCCCCCAGAGCCACCGTGGGGACTTCACTTTCTCCTTCCAGCCCAAGGTGGCAGGATTTCTGAGGTTCACACCGCCAGCCTGGATCTCCGGAGCCCCAGGGTCAGGTCACAGGGGGCGTGTTTACCGGCCAGGGTGATGGCCCAAGCCTAAAGTGAAGACGCACGGACCAAGGTCAGACCAGCCCTTGAGTGGTGGGCACAAGCTGGAGGGTGTTCACGGGAGCAGCTGAACCTTCAACGCGAAGGGCGAGGAAGACAGCCCCTCGCACGGTGTCCAGCCCCTCTAGTGTCCAGAGGCCAGCCTCAGAGCACGCTCTAGGTAAAGGGTGGCTTTGGTGCCCCTTGCCTCCTAATTTGCTCCAAGTAATAAAGACTGGTTCTTCCAGGACCGCATGTCCTGAGCCTCAGGTAACAGGGGGTGCTCAGTCCTGCTGACATGAGAAAGCCAAGGCAAGTGTTATAAACTGCTGGTGTCCAAGCCCTGCACCTTCCAACGTAACAGTCTGGGGTAGGTCTCAGGCCTGGGCTGCGATCTCTATCTATCCCCCCCCCAAGCTTCCCGGGTGATCGGATGTGTGCACGGCTACAGAGCAAGCTGGCTCTTCCTGGGGCATCTGACTCGAGCCCACCCGCTCCTGATCCCCCAGCCTGGACCAGCCTCAGGTCCCCCAAGCAAAGCCAGGAAGGATGAGCCCTGGTCTGGGAGTTAGAATCCTGACTCCCACCCATCTCTGCCCTGAATTTCCAGAGCCCCCTCCTCAGCACTCCTAATTTCTTAAAACCCCCGTCTCTTCAACCACAGAATCTGGAGCTGGAGAAGTTTTCTAAAGACCAGTGGGATGATTTACATAGTGGTAATGCTGCTGAACAATTACTGCGCCCCCACACGATGCTGGCTGCTGAAGACATGTCATGTCATGTTCTAATCTGCCCACTTTAAAGATGAGAGAACTGAGGCGGAGGGAAGCGAAATCACTTGGCCAAGTTCCCACCAACACTACCTACGTGCTGGAACAGGAATATAATTCAAGAGCTTACATGCCTAAGCCCCACCATCGGTGTAAGCGCTAGACTTGTTGCTCGTTGTCTTTTCGGGGAAGTCAAGGCTAACCCAGACAAAACCCGCTCTGGGAGGATGCTCGAGGTCGTGCAGAGAAATGCCGTGGGCACTCTCCTCGGTTTTGGCACACGCGGCATGGTGTCTCCCCCCGCCCTCCGCCGTTTGTTGCCAGCCAGGTGGGTTTCAAAGCTTGCTTCGCCGCGTAATAAATAGTGGTGGGTCCAAAGATGAGGTGACATCGGCCAGCTGAGAGAGGACAGCGACCCTCTCTGCCCAGCAGAAAGGAAAGAAAAAAAAAAAACCAAAGGACGATGGCCGAGTGCACAGGGGCTTGTCGCCAACCCAGAAAGTTGGGAGCGTGTGGGTGCAGTCTCTCTGCGTCCTGCCACTCCTCTCTCTATCTGCTTTCGAGCAAAACCAGAAGGAGGAGGAATCAGAGCTTGGAAGAGGGTTGGTGGTGAGGTTAGTGTCACGAGGGAGTGAGGGCAGACGCAGCGAGCCGGGGTGTGGGCACTGGGATGAGCGAGCCCAGGGAAAGGCAAGCGGCCAGGTGAGGGAGGCCGGAGGACGCTTTCGCTCCAGTGTCATCTGTTGACCGAACGGACTTGGACGTGAGAGGTGGGAGTTGGAGGGAGGATGATTGCCTTGGAGGTACCCTGCCTGCAAGGAGGGCGGGCAGCCCCAGCCGGACCTGTGTCGGGGCGTCCGCAGTCTGCCTGCAAATCCAGCACCCTTGCTTCTCACTGTTTTTAGGGAGCATATGAACGTACAACGTACGAGTGAAAAATCAAGAAACCCGAGTTTGAAAAACAATACCTATACAAGGCAAGATACAGAGCAGCCAGTTTTACGAAGGCCAGACTCCCAGGGTTCTTGTGCTTCTGCCCCTGCGGTGATTCCAGCTCGAGGCAACCTTGCTTTTTTGCTCCACCAGCTTCATCTGCTGGCCACACTCCCCCTTCCCCTCCCAGGAACCCAGCTCGGCTCTACAGCCAGCCCTGGAACTCGCATCCCGGCGTTCAATTCCAGCACTTTCTGCAGCGCCCCCGAAGGAGCTGATGGCGGGGCCATGGAGGCAGCCCTGGGGACACCATACGCTAGGTCTGAAGGTCAGGCCTGAAGGTCAAAGGGGCAGTGCTCGCCCTGGTTCTGACCGTGGGGCTTCTCGCTCCAGGGCGGACGAGGGTCACAGTCCATTATGGAGGATGGGAAATGTCAGCCACAAAGCGCCCCCTGGACTTCGTTCCCTACTTCCCTCCGAGAAGGTAGAAACGGAACCTCGAGAAGAACTCCTATGAAGCTTCTGGAACCAGGTTCACCCAGAGAAGGGAGGTGTTGGCAAGGCCCAGGTGAGGCAGGGTCAGGAATACCAGGCCTGGGAGTGGCTCAGTCTCCATATACGCTGGTCCTTTTTTTTTTTTTTTAATTTATTTATTTGAGAGAGAGAGCACATTGGCGGGGGGGAGGTCGGGGGCAGAGGGAGTGGGAGAAGCAGGGAGCCTGACTCAGGGCTCCATCCCAGGACCCCGATATCTTGACCTGAGCCGAAGACAGATACTTAACTGCTGAGCCAGCCAGGCATGTGTGTCCCCCCCCACCCCGCCCCGTCATTTAAAATGTCTTCACAGGGCGCCTGGTGGGCTCAGAAGAAGCAAGAGACTCTTGGGGCGCCTGGGTGGCACAGCGGTTAAGCGTCTGCCTTTGGCTCAGGGCGTGATCCCGGCATTGTGGGATCGAGCCCCACATCAGGCTCTTCCGCTATGAGCCTGCTTCTTCCTCTCCCACTCCCCCTGCTTGTGTTCCCTCTCTCACTGGCTGTCTCTATCTCTGTCAAATAAAAAAAAAAAAAAGCATGAGACTCTTGATCTCAAGGCTGTGAGTTCGAGCCCCATGTGGGGTGTAGAGATGACTTAAATAAAACTTAAAAAAAACAATAAGCAAAAAAATCAAAATGTTTTCATTATTGAAATTTTCGAACATCTACAAAAGTGGAGAAAATAGGGGCTCCTGGGTGGCACAGCGGTTAAGAGTCTGCCTTCGGCTCAGGGCGTGATCCCAGCGTTCTGGGATCGAGCCCCACATCGGGCTCCTCCGCTATGAGCCTGCTTCTTCCTCTCCCACTCCCCCTGCTTGTGTTCTCTCTCTCGCTGGCTGTCTCTCTCTGTCAAATAAATAAATAAAATCTTTAAAAAAAAAAAAAGTGGAGAAAATAGTACAGAGAACCCCCTCGTACCTGCCATCCCGTCTCAATAGTTAGCAACACTCGTCATTCCACTCCATACGTGCTTTGTTGTTGCTTTTTTTTTTCCTGGAATATTTAAAGGAAATTTCAGATACATTATTTCATCCCTAAATACGTCAGTATTTATCTCTAGCAGATAAGGACTTTTGTGGGGTTTTTTCTTAACACAAGCATCATATCACATCCAACAAAAGTAACAATTCCTTCCTGTGGAACGATCTGTGTTCCGTTTCCTCCAGCTGTCTCCAAAAAATGCCTGTTTGGGGTTGGTTCGAATCCGGGGTCCAAACAAGTTCTGCACTCAACATCAGAGTGACACGTCTCGAGTTTTTTCGCTTAGAACACTTTCCGCTCTCCTGCTCTGGTTTTCATTTCGTTTTGCTGTTGAAGAAACTGGGTCATCTGTCCTACAGAATTTGACACGTGGGCTGACTGCATCCCCGTTTAGTGGTTTAACTGGTCTTCAAGGATAATATCATAAGTTCAGATTCAAAGCCTGGGTGTTCCCAACCCGGGCTGCACAGCACTGTCACCTGGGGAGATGTTAAACATTCCAGAATTCATGCCCTTTCCCCTGGGTATTCTGAATCAGCAAATGTAGGGTAGAGCCCAGGAGCCTCTTTTCTTTTCTTTTTTTTTTTTAAGCTGTTCAGTTGATTCTGTGATGCATCCCCTGGCTGAGAACCACTGACTTTTCTCAAAAGGGCTGCTCATTATCTCCAAGGGAGAGAGAGAGGAGGGAAGGGAGGAGGGAGAGGGGGAAGGGGAGGGGAAGGAAGGGGGAGGAAGAGCTGTTGCCGGATAGCTACTGAGCACCTCAGGCTGACTTAGATTGGGATGGCATTATTGAGGGAAAAATAAAAGAAGTTCAACTTTCTGGCTTTTAAAGTTTAGACCAGGGAACCCAAACTCGGATTGTAATAAAGCAACGGACTTCAAGTCCAAGACCTAACCCATGTTTCAGTGCTCTGTCCCCCAAGCAAACATAATCTGGGAGATACCAGGTTATGGTGGGAATAAGGAAGAGTGGGGAGTCCAAACGTCTCCCCACATTGGGGGTCTGCACTTCCATGGGTCCAGTAGGGGCCCATCTTCCTCGGATCCTGGGTCCCCTGCCCTGAAGCTGGCTTTCACGTAATCCTGTAGGCCATGTTCACCCTGTGCGAGTCTGTCTGTGAGCTAGAGAGAACTAACGGACAGATAATGCTAATGAGCCAAGACTCTCTGTGACATTCGGCACACAGGCCGAGTCCCTTACGTGGTATATAAAGAAAGCCGTGTTCCACTCTAAGCAAAAGAAAAGAAAAATAGGGGCGCCTGGGTGGCACAGCGGTTAAGTGTCTGCCTTCGGCTCAGGGCGTGATCCCGGCGTTGTGGGATCGAGCCCCACATCAGGCTCCTCCGCTATGAACCTGCTTCTTCCTCTCCCACTCCCCCTGCTCGTGTTCCCTCTCTCGCTGGCTGTCTCTATCTCTGTGGAATAAATAAATAAAATCTTTAAAAAAAAAAAAGAAAAGAAAAATAGCTTCCTTCTGCCCTCTTAAATAAAAGGCCAATAAGTATTTAAAGAATAGCATTTTGGAAGGGTGCTCTTGATGACTGAGTATGAAAATTTCTCATTATTCACAGAGGTGAGTCTGATAGTAGACAAGATTCAAATTGGGGGGGGGAGCATAAAGGAAAAACGCACAAGTTCGACTCATTAAATATAATGGATTTAGTGCGGCCTTGAAACAAAATGAAGGCAAAGGCAACAGGTTTAGGAGAAGACGTTGGCCACGGTGTTTTCCAAAATAAAGAAAAATCTCCAGACCGATAAGAAAAGTACAAGCAAGTAAGCGGGAAAAATGGGAGCAAGTAATTCACAGATAAGGATTTCCACGTGGGCCAACGAATAAACACGCGATCGGCCGTAAGAAGAAGTACAAACTAGAACGGCCATAAGAGGCAATTTTTTCACTCCTAAATGGAGCAAAAAGTTCAGTGTGTTCATGGCAGATGTTGGCCAGAGAGGAAGTGAATTGTCTCGGGTATTACTCATGGAAGGAGTTCCAACCCACTTAAGTGTCCTTCAAACAGGAAATAGTTTTAAATATGTCCATACCATAAACTATTATATAGAATTCTAAAAGGATGAAATGGGTCTGTATGTACAGACATGACGGTGAGTTCTCCAAGATGTAAAGGTGTCAAGTAAAAACAAAAAACGTAGGGGGCACCTGGGTGGCTCAGTCGTTAAGCGTCTACCTTCGGCTCAGGACGTGATCCCAGGGTCCTGGGATCGAGCCCCGCATTGGGCTCCCTGCTCTGCTGGGAGCCTGCTTCTTCCTCTCCCACTCCCCCTGCTTGTGTTCCCTCTCTCGCTGGCTGTCTCTCTCTCTCTGTCAAATAAATGAATAAATAAAATCCTTAAAAAAAAAAAAACACCAAAAAACAAACAAACAAACAAAATCTGTAAAACCTAAAAATTCGCAATTTGGAAAGTAGAATTTAATCCCATTTATGTAAAAAAAAAAAGGTGCCGTGTTATATATAGATACACGTATGTATGGAAATGAAGAAAACACGCAGCAAATGCACACTGTGGTCACTTCTCGGCAGGGGCTTAGGCTATGAAGGGAGAGCCAAGGAGAATTTTTTGCTTTTTCTGTATGGTTTGCATTTTTTACAGTGGGAATGTTTTTATAAACGTGTAGCATATTAGAAGGAACAAAATAACCGTTACAGAACATAGAAAAAGATGGAAAGCTTCCCAATTCAATTAACAAGACTAGCATAACCCTGATATCAAAACCCAACAACGTTAGCACGAATAAAGAAGACTAGAGATCAATGTCACTTATGGAAAATTCCTACGTACAACATTAGCGAATGGAAGCCAGCAGTATATAAAAAAGCATGACTAAGCAGGGTTCCTTCCAGAATCACCAGGATGGATGAATGTCAGGAAGTCTATTCATACAATCTATCAAGACAATCAGGACCAGCCTCGGGCCACGGCATCAGAGCCCCCCACCCTGACCGCCTCCAGCCCTGCTCCCAAAGGGTAAAGGATTCCTCTCAGCCAGGAAGACTTGTCCTGTGTTCCTCCGTCCTGTTAGACCACACTTTCGGTACCAGGACTCCAAAAGTACCTGACCACATGGCCCTGAGTCCATTTCCAGGGTCTACGCCAGCCCTGCCCAGATGTCCCCAAGTCCATTTCCAGGGTCTACGCCAGCCTCTTCCCTGATTCCCTGCCCTTGAGGGTGGATCTGGCCTCCAGAGTGGTCCGTGCCCCAAGGGATGGCCTGCGGGTGCGCCTGAGGGATGGCCAAGGTGAGGTTGTTTGTGGGGGATGGCAGTGTAGTAAGGCGGACCTTGGGTGTGAGGGTGGGGGCATCCGCAGCTGTGCACAGGAGCCTCGTGGTGTAGGATGGAGCTGGTGTAGGGAGAGAAGAATGGGGTGGGCGTGGAGGGACCTGCAGCTTGGTCCTTGATCTATGGCCATGGCCTTCCCTCTGCTAGATGGGGTGAGGAGTACCAGGGTAAGGAGGGGTGGAGGAGAGACCCTATGAATTTAGATACTTTGAGGGGGTGGCAGTGGGGACTGCAATTTAAAAATTAGGCACAACTTTTCTGTTACTAAGGAGGGAGCTTGCAATTTCTCTTTGAGGCCAACGGCTTTTTGTCATTGTTTGTCTTGGCAAACCATGCTAGGATTGATGCTCTGTCATGCGAGTATCAAGCAGGTGCCTGGCCACTCTTCTTCTGCAAACTGAGCGCTCCACACAACCTGAATGCATTTGCTAATTGTGGTGGTTTCCTCGAGCCGCACTGCGTGTCTGCTGAATCAGACGTGTAAGGTTGGGCCACTACCCTGGGCTTTTCTATGGAGGGGTGGTTTTGTGTTTATTTTTAAGGGAGATTGACTTCTGGAAATGAGAGTCGAAGGAACAAAGCACCAGAGAAGGTACTCGGAGATTTCTAAGGAGTCTTCTATCTTTAACCTTGTCCCCCCAGTGAATGACTTCTCTCTTTTTAAATAGCTTTATTAAGGGGCGCCTGGGTTGTGCAGTCGGTTAAGTATCTGACTCTTGGTTTCAGCTCAAGTTATGATCTCAGGGTTCTGGGATCGAGCCCCATGTCGGGCTGCTCCGTGCTCAGTGTGGACTCTGCTTGAGATTCTCTCTCTCTCTCTCTCTCCCCACCTCCCTCTGACACTCCCTCTCATGCTGTCTCTCTCTCCCTCTAAAATAAAGGATAAAATCTTCAAAAATAAACAAATAAGTAGCTATATTAAGGCATAATTCACCTACCATAGAATTCACCCAACTTAAAGGTACAGTCAGACGAGTGTTAGTAAAATTGATAAAGTTGTACAGCCATCACCAGCGTCCAGTTTTGGAATTTTTCCATCACCCCCAAGATTTATTTTGTGCCTATTTTTTGCAGTCAGTCCTTGCTCCCACTGTCAGCTCCAGGCAACCACTGATCTGCTTTCTGGCTCTCTAGTTGTGTCTTTTCTGGAAATTTCATATCAGTGTAATCAGATTCTATGTAAGCCTATATAGTGTGGCTTCCTTCAGCTGGCATAATATTTCTGCGGCCCCTCTGTGTCGTGGAATACATCAGTACTTCACCCTGACGTCGTGTTTGTACTATTAATGAGTGGTTTTCCACGGCGTGGACAGACCACATTCTGTTTATCCATTCATCAACTGATCAACATTTGGGGTGTTTCCAGGTTTTGACTGTTAATGAAAATTGTTGCTTATTAACTTCTGGTACAGGTCTTGATATGACCGTATGCTTTAATTTGTCTTGGGTGTACACCTGAGAGTAGAATTGTTGAGTCATCTGGTGAGTTTAAGATGTTTAAGAATCTCCAAACTGCTTTCTAAGCGGTCGCGTCATTTCGATTCCCACAAGCAATGGCGGAGGGTTCCAGTTCCTTCACGTGCTCGTCAGCACTTAGTATCATCAGTCAAATGTTGGATCATTGCCATTCTGATGGAACATGTCACTGCTGCTTTAATATGTATTTTCCTAATGTCTAATAATGTTGAGCATCCTTTCTTATGCTCATGTGCCATCCAAATATCTTCTTCAGGGAAGTGTCTACTTAAATCTCTTGCTCATTTTAAAAACTGGGTTATCTTCTTATTAAGAATGATCTGTTGGGGGGTGCCTGCGTGGCGCAGTCGTTAAGTGTCTGCCTTCGGCTCAGGGCGTGATCCCGGCGTTCTGGGATCGAGCCCCACATCAGGCTCCTCCGCTGGGAGCCTGCTTCTTCCTCTCCCACTCCCCCTGCCTGTGTTCCCTCTCTCACTGGCTGTCTCTCTCTCTCTCTCTGTCAAATAAATAAATAAAATATTAAAAAAAAAAAAAAAAGAATGATCTGTTGGGGCACCTGGGTGGCTCAGTGGGTTAAGCATCCAACTCTTGGTCTCAGCTCAGGTCATGATCTCAGAGTCATGGGATCGAGCCCCACGTCAGGCTCCACGCTGGGTGTGGAGCCTGCTTAAGATTCTCTCCCTCCTTCTGCCCCTCCCCCTCTCTAAAAAAATAATAATAAAATAAAAACATAAATTGTGTCATGATGGGAGAGATGGTGCTCACGAGCGATTCCTTCCTGAGGAATAGTCATCCAGCTCTGGAACTGAGCTTCGATGAGGAAACACCACAGATGAGGTGTGGAGAAAGCTCTGCTGTGGGAGAGGCTGTGGGAAAGGTCTCTGAGAAATCCCTTCCTCCCACACCCAGGTTAGGCACAAAGAGTTAACTGGAAGCCAGTCTGGTCAGGCGAGCCGGACAGGGCCACCCGCCAGGGCACGTGTGGGAAATAGTCTCTCCGCGTCTTTCTCTCTCAGCCCCATGTCCTTCCTTGTCTCTATCACCACTTAGACGGAACCGTCTTCGTCGGTGATTCTGTTTGCGGTAACCTAATGTTAATCAAAGTTTGGGTACGATCAACGGGTTGGATACAATACAACCTTTTTGAAATATCACTCTCAAAAAAAATCTAACTGTCCCTCCGTGTCCCCAAAGGAAGTTCTCTCGTATTCTATGTTTCCCATGGGTTGGTGGCCTTGGACGGATGAGCTCTTTGAGCGGGGATCTCTTTTATTTCTGCAAAGCTGTGTGACTTTCAATGATGGAAGAGAGAACGAGGACTGAGGGCGAGTACAATGTGACCTGGATCGGGTCAGCTGTGAACTGGGTGCTCCACACCCCACACTGGGAATCCCCCAGGGCCACGGCATGAGGGACAAGGTGCCCAGAACTGGGTCTTGAGCCCTGGCCAAGCTTTAAGATCTTCTAGAGGATTGCAGTTCAGAGACCCTGGTAGTGAACGGTGCCTCTTATGTTGTGGGCATTGGCTTTTTCATTCTTCAATGTCCAGGAGGAAGAGAATTGCTAAAGAATTCACCAGGGTATATGGTCACCTCTTATTAGGGAGGGGGTGGGGGTCAGGGATCAGAGGCAAAATTTTTACTAGGTAATTTCAAAGGGTTTGATTTTGCCACAATCTCAAATATACACAAAAGCTGCAAGTAGGGTAAAAAAAATTCTTTTTTTTGGCAAGAATGTTGCTGATAGAATGCCTCATCATCCCCAGATACTTCCATGTGGATTCCCTACAACTAGGACCTTCTCCGGCATAGCCGCACCCCCATCAACACAATCAGGAAATTAACATTGCGTACGTTTCCACCATTCACGTTTCACCCAACAGCGTCCTTCCTAAAAATGAAAGAACCCAGTCCATAATCACGTGTGGCTTTTAGTTGTCATGTGCCTTTGGTCTCCTTCCGTCTGGAGCAATCCGCTCAGGTCTCCTCAGCCCTCGCGGTCATAAAGATTCCAGGCCAGTTGTCCTACAGAAGGTCTCCAGACGTGGGCGCATCTGATGCTCCCCGCGAGCAGATCGGGGTTCTGAGTCTCACGCAGGACCATCACCGAAGGGATGTGTGATCTTCTCATCATTGCGTTCATACCGGGTGGCATATGATTTTGATTTGTCCTATTACTGATGTCGTCGTTAACTTGAATCACTTTGTTAAGGCGGCGTCTGCCAGGATTCTCCTCCGTAAACTTACTCTTTATCCCTTCATAATGAATATTTTGTGGGGACATCCTCTGAGACTATGTAAATGTCCTGTGCCCTCTCAAATTGTCAATGTATTCATTTTTTCACATATAGACTCGGAGTTTCCTATTTTATTACTATTTAGCTTCTTAAACGTTACTTTTTTGGGAACCATTTGAATCTATTAACTATTTTATTTTATTTTTTTATAATAATTTTTAATTATGTTAGTCACCATACAGTACATCCCTAGTTTTTGATGTAAAGTTCCATGATTCATTACTTGCGTATAACTATTTGAAAGCTAACTCTTGGGGCGCCTGGGTGGCTCAGTTAGTTAAGCGTCTGCTTTTGGCTCGGGTCATGATCTCAGGACCCTGGGATCGAGTCCTGTATCGGGCTCCCTGCTCAGTGGGGAGTCTGCTTCTCCCTCTCCCTCTGCCCCTCCCCCTGCTTGTGCTCTCTCTCAAATAAATAAACCAAGTCTTCAAAAAGGAAAGAAAATAAAAGCTAACTTTTTTAAAAGAAAGGACCTGAATTCTAAAACTTCCACGGACCGTGTGCCCTCTTCGAATCCGTCATTATCCTTTGGCCAGGCTTAGGGAATGCGCCCCCCCCCCAAAGGTGCCTGAGCATGTGTGTAGGGTAGGGGTGAGTGTGTCATCAACCCCAGTGGGACCCAGGGCTGAAAGCGGGGAGGGGTGTCTCCCCACGTGGCGGTGGGTAGCTGTTACCAGAAGCAGGGAGAATGGAAAGTGGCCATCGAAGAAACGAAAGTGGGTATAAAAACAACAAAGCACAGACAACGGGCGATGACTGGGGGGGGGCTGGTGTTGGGAAATGGGGGAGATATTGGAACAGAAACGAGTGCCAGCAAGTCAAGCAATAAGAGGGTGCTCAGGGCGGGGAGGGCCTGCCTGCTGGTGTTTGGGGTCACACACTGGGCCACTTTCCGTGAAGTGGGGACCCTAGTGGGGCCAACTGGCCCTGACTGGCCGAGGGGGGCTGTTCGTGGGCAGAGGATCAGATCCTGGGAAAGCCAGACAGTGTCTTCAAAAAAAAAAAAAAAAAAAAGCAAACCTGTGTCTTGGTACAAGACTTTCCCTGACGGAACAGCCCCTGTGCTAGCCCAGAAGTGACCATCAGCCCAGCCTCCGACCTTGGTGGAGAGGCTGGTGTGGAGAGCGTTGTCGGCCTCGGGGCTCTTTGGAGACCCCATTTTTTTAAACGCAGGAAGTATCTGCCACATGACATGAATTATGCTTAATGCCACTTACTCTGTGCCTCTCCCCCAGGCTTTTCTCTCCCCACCTCTCAGCCACAAATCCATGGAGTCTGCTTATCATTCCTCCGTGCACGGATATTTTAGGAAACTGTTTGCATGTTGGCAGCTGTCCCTAGCCTGACCAGAGCACACCTCCGCAGACAGACACATTCTGCAGATTTCTAACAAAGCAAATATGTTGGTTTTGGCGTAGGTTAGCCCCAACTTATCAGACTATATTGCTTGGTTGACTAGGAGAAAATATCTAGGGAAAACACATTTTATGATTTTAATTGTTATTATAGGTACTCTCAAAAAATAAATCTGTGACCTGCAATATATTTCAGCGAAAGTACTCACATCTGGTTCCAATTAGCTGAGGAGTCTGTTGGCTGACTGAGCACGGGAGCCTTTTCTGGAAGTCAGCTCTGTGTCTCAGGGATTTTGTTTTCACCCAGAGAGGCACAGTGGAGACCTTGTTCCAACACAAAGGCATTAACTGTGAGTGTGACCCCTTGCAAACATGGCAGCGCTAACCAAAGGCCTTAACGGGTCAGGATCCCCGTCCCGGAGAACTGAGGCCGGCAAGTCTGAAGGCAAGGGCAGAACGGAGGCAGAGAGAGTTCCAGAACAGCTCTGCAGACTCGTTGCCGTTCCAACCTCCGTTCACAACGAGGACCAATGGAAGCTTGGATACAGACCGTGGGGGCACTTCTCACCCTTGTTCTGGGCAAGAGGACAGAATCCAAACACTGCACCACGTTCATTTCCGTCCCGAGCAAGATGGTGGAATCTCTAACAGACATCTCCTGGGATGGTTTGCGTTCTACTCGCAAGATGATAGGAGCTCTAATAAGCACAGAGCTACGTCCTGCTTTCTCTGTGGGCAAGATGGCAGAATGAATGGTACATTGGGTAGGATGAAAAGAAGCCAACCAACCAATACTGCACCGGCTCTGAGGAGTCCAGAAAGCACCTGTGACCCGAACGCTGGCGATTGTAAAGTCTGCTGACGTCAGCAGTTTCTAACTAACCGGGTATCACAGCTCCACCCACACCCGTCTCCGTGGGTAGGAAGAACAAGAAAGCTTCAAGTTCCCATTTCTCCCATTCAACACACATTTTCCCCATGGACATTGGGAGCCACGTGGGAAAATACCATCCCGCCAGCTCCTGGGACATGAGTGGGTCTTGCTTGGGGTGACCTTCCGTCCCTCTCTATGTGGCCCTTAGTCCCCTAATCATACCCTTCAGAAAGCCTTTGATGTGTTGCCCTACATGAGCTTCCATGAGCCACTGGATGACTAACGCTTTTTGTCACAAGTAGGGGGCTACTTAGGTGCAGGGATGAATGGGTGCCTCCTGGGATGGAAATGTACGAATAATAATTTTTAAAATAGCCAGCAGTTATGGAGCGCTTACTGTGTGCAAGGCATTGGTCTAAGTGCATCCCAAGCTCCCTTATTCTTGTAGGGGAGGCGCCATGATGATTCCCATTTCACAGGCCGGGAAACAGTTACAAAGACTTGACTGGGGTAACCCAGCTGGTTCCAGAACCATCATCGGTAACACGGTAATAATTCACTTATATTTTATAGGAAAACTCATTGTAAAGTTTGCAAATGACACAAAATACTTAAAAGCATTGAAAATTCCATGAGAATTTTCGGCTCCTGGTCACAGTTCTGGCCTTTTCTATCCTCAGTCTCCTGGTTATTTCTAACCCTGCATCATCCCTCAACAATGTCCCCTCCTTTCCAAGCTCCAGCCACCCACCCTTATTCAGGCCTGACTCCGTCTGCCCTGAAATCTTGGAATGGCCTCTTCACTGCTCTCCTGGCGTTCTGTTGCTTCTGTGCTCCGACTAAGTCACGCTTCTCTGCCAGATGGAACGAACACAGTACAGCTCTGGCCTGGCCCTGCCCGGCTCACAGCCCACTGATCTCTATGTTCGATGCCTTCCACGGCATCCTCCAGCCAATTTTTCCAGCATTGCCCAGGTGATGCTCTTTGACTCCATGCTTTTTTTTTTTTTTTTTTTTTTTGGAGGAATGACCGTGAGCCAAAATACAATGGTAGGTGATGGGAAATAAGAATTGGAAGGTCACAGTGCTTGTCCTCAAATTCTTTTTCGTAGCGAGAGGATGAATTTGTAAACAGATGCACAATCATAATCCTAGGAATGTATAAAATACATCTGCCCGGGGCCATCACAGAGGGCTTCCCAGGCAGGGAGCTTTGAGCTGGAAAAACGAGCCAGAGTCCCGAGTGGACCAGAAGGACAAGTTGCAGGTGGAGGACACAGGGCCCAGGGACGGGGAGCAGAGTGTGAGTGTGTTTGTGGAAGGACAAGTAGCTAAGCCGAGTGAGAGCATAGGGTTTGATGAGAAATGGAGGAAGTTGAGAAGACAGGAGCCAGATAAGAGCCTTTCGTGATGAGCAGATGTAAGCCCAGCTGCAAATTACGAATGGATTCCAGAGTTCGTCTGGGAAAATAAGTGCAAGGATTGCCAAGAACCCTTTCTAAAGGAGGAGAACGAGGAAAGAAGAAATATTGCTTCGCTGAATATTAAAATATAGTATCACAGTGGTTGGAATTGTGTGGCCCTGGCGAAGATGAGGAAGGGGAAGGAATAGAACAAGAAATAGAGAAACGGGTCCAAGTGTTGATTACCAGACGTTCAGATAGCGTGAATGTGATGTCTCAAGTCAGGATCAAAGTCATGAGTTTCTCAGGACGTGTTGGGACAACTACCTGAACTATTTTGAAAGTTGGATTTCCTATGCTTCTCCATCATTCACAAAATAACTTCTAGATCCGCCCTGTCCGATCGAACTTTCTATGACAACAGAAATAATGTATATCTGTGGTAGCCACTGGCCACACGTGTACTGAGCACTTGAAATGGGGCTAGTGCACTGAGGAGCTGAACTGCTGATTTTATTTTGTTTTATTTTGTTTTATTTTATTTTATTTTTTAAGATTTTATGTTTAAGTAATCTCGACACCCGAAGCGGGGCTTGAACTCACAACCCCGAGATCGAGAGTCACGTGCTCCACCGAGGGAGCCGGCCAGGTGCCCCCTGAACTGCTATTTTTAATTGGTGGAAATTTATTTTTTTTTAAAGATTTTATTTTTATTTATTTGAAGAGATAGAGACAGCCAGCAAGAGAGGGAACACAGGCAGGGGAGTGGGAGAGGAAGAAGCAGGCTCCCAGCAGAGGAGCCTGATGTGGGGCTCGATCCCAGAACACCAGGATCACGCCCTGAGCCGAAGGCAGACGCTTAACGACTGTGCCACCCAGGCGCCCCTAATTGGTGGAAATTTAAATAGCCATTTGTGGGTTCGCAGCTGCCATACTGAGGAGTACCGTTCTAGATGGACTAAACGTATAAATATAGGAAAGAAAATAAAGCACTAGAATAAAATATAAGTAAATAGTTATATAATCTTGGGGTATGATCTTCTTTGGTATCGTATCCAAAGCAGACATCATAAAAGAAAACATGGCATTAACTACCTAAAAACATTGCACATCGGAATACATGAAATATACTAGAACGAGTTAAAAGACAACATAATTTACCTCGTATATGACAGATAAAGGGTTCATTTTTTGATACATGATTATAAATTAATAAATCAGTTGTAAATTAATATTGTAATTTTTTTAGATTTTTAAAAAGATTTTATTCGTGTATTTGAGAGAGAGCATGAGCAAGAGAGCACAATCAGGGGGAGCAGTAGAGGCAGAGGGAGAAGCAGGCTCCCCGCTGAGCAAGGAGCCCGGTGTGGGGCTCAGTCCCAGGACCCCAGGATCATGACCTGAGCTGAAGGCAGACATTTAATGCTCTGAGCCACCCAAGTGCCCCAATATTGTAATTTGATAAAATTGAAGAAGCCTTAAAAAAAAAAAGGGTATGAATAAAAAAAAAATCGCAGAAGAAGAAATACAAAAGCCTGGTAAATATGAAAAACCTTCAACCACACCAATAATCACAGATTCGGCAATCAGGGCAACTGAGATACTTTGCCAAACTGGTGATGCCTTTAAAAATGTTGGTGTAGGCATTCTTTTTTTAAGCTCATTTTTTAATTTTTAAGTAACCCCCACAACCAGCATGGCCCTCGAACTCACGACCTCGAGATCAAGACTCGCGCTGACAGCCAGCCAAGCGCCCCTCCCGTAAGCAATATTGAAGAGGGAGTAGAGAAGCAGGCGCTCTCCTAGGTTTATGTCCAAGTGTAAGTTCATGCAACCTTTCTGGAAAGTAATTTAGCAACACAGATCAAATTACACATTCTTGGGTCAAATTCTAGGTATTTGTATATCCCCCCCCTTTTTTTTTACGGGAAAAACCCGCAAATTAAGACCCCCTGATGACCTCTGTGTGTGTGTGTGTGTGTGTGTGTGTGTGTGCGCAGTAAATTTTTATTTAATTGAATCGAATATTTCGGGATTATTTAGGCTCTGTGATGGCTGAGTCCAGGTCCTGTCTCGGTGTACTTGGTGGCATTCCTTGTGGCAAAGGGGAGCCGTGGAAAAGTGAGACGTGTCCTGAGAGCTCAGGGAAACACTCGTCGCTGCCAACCACTGAGCATTCAGCAGGAGCCAAGTGCGGGACATGCAGCCTCTCCTTTAATACTCACCTCCTGAACCACAGACCATTATCCCCATTTTACAGATAGGAAAACACCCCAGGCAGGGTTCAGTGCTATCCCCGGGCAGCCAGAAAGCCAGGGTTGAAAGCCAGGGCTGTGGCTCCTAGCTTCGTTCCTCTTCCTGGCCAGGACTCCAGGACCCCGTGCAGCATCGAGGTCCCCGTGGGGTGAGCCTGCTCAGGGAAGACCCCGCAAACAGGGAAGCTCTGACCCTGGGCTCTCCCGATCTGCAGCAGGGACCCCGCCAGCGAAGACAGGCAGACAGCACACCCAGTGATCTATGGATCTCTTCCCTACCCCCGTCCAGCAAGCTGGAGTAAAGAAAATTGGTGGCGGTATGGGCGGGGAGGAGCCGGGTTGAAACTCATTCGAAAAGACTCTCATTTGTTGAGGCTGAGCCGGGGTAGAGCTCTCAGAAAAGGAATTTGGAGAATTGAGTGTCCTCAGACTTTTCCATCTGCTCTCCGAGGAGGCTCTGCCAAGTGACCACGGAATGTTGTGCGTGTGCCCGGGCTCGTCGCGGCATCCATCTCCTGCGTCCTGCGTCGGGCTGGGGCTCAGGTTCCGCAGCCGGGGTGGGTGGGGGTGAGCTCCTAGGGGAGGGAGAACTCCAGGCTGCCAGCTCTCTCTTGCAGCATAGTTAGAGCCTGAGATAGTTGTGTGCTCAGAAGGAAGTGGGGTGGGCGAGCAGAGCCGAACACCATGTGGTCTCCATCAGCGTGCAGGAAGCACATTGGGTCAACGCTGCAGGCAGAATTGGGTCTGCAGCAAGGACGATGGCAGCCGGGACATTTCCTGGGGTGGCTGGACCTCCCAGGGAAACCTAGGGAGAAGGATGGTCTCCCCTGGGCCGGGAGGGATGGGACGGGGTCGGGTTGCTCGGACGGATAGAGGGGAGCGTACGGATGGATTTTTTTTATCCAGAAACTGACGAGCCTGTATCTTTCCTCGAGGAAAGGAGTATTCTGCTTCTGTGTCTGTTTTAAAAGCAGCTAGAAAATGTAACTGTGTGGATCTGGACAATCACTTTAGCTGTGTGGAAACTCATAGCTGAGGACTAAGCCAAAGAAGATTCTGCTGAGATCCCTTTTAGTGTTAAGGTCAGGGATGCTCAAACCTTCCCAAGTCCTGCCCCGGACTTACTGAGTCAGAGTCTCCAGGGAAGGGGCCTGAGAATCTGTGTCTTATTTTATTATTTATCTAACTTTTTAACAGATAAGGATACTGAAGCACCATTTATTTATTTACCCCATTTTATTGAGATACAATTGGAATACAACAGGGTATAAGTTTAAGGGGTACGTCATAAGGACGCTATGTACGTATAAGTTGCAAAATGATTATCGCAATAGGTTAATACCTGTCACTTTAAATAGTTACCAAAAAACTTCTGTTTTCCTTGTGATGAGAAATTTTAGGATCTACTGTCTATAGCGCGGTTAACTACAGTCCCACCGTCCACGACATCCCCAGAACTTATCCGTCTTCTAGCTGGAAGTTTGTCCCTTTGGACACCTTCACCCAATTCCTCCACTTCCCGCCCCCACCTCCGGCAGCCCCAAATCCGATCTCTGTTCTGAGGAGTTTGGTGGGTTTTTTTAGATTCCCCCATAGAAGTGAGATCGTTCAGTGTTTTTCTGTTTGACTTGGTTCACTGGACTCTGTATTTTCGTCAGCACCCCGATGAGTCTTATCTCAGGAAAGTTCAGGAATTGCTGGAGGGGATGGGACGTCCCCAAACTCCCCCTGCCCCGTTTTGGAGAAAGGAAGAGGGGAGGAGAGGCTGAGAGCATCAGCCTTTCGGGGCTCCATGATGTCGGGAATGGGAGCTTGCGATGCTGGGGTCTTTCCGTCCCCCATGCTGTCTCGCACCTGCTGATGAGCAGCTCTTCGGTGAAATTGCTCGCACATCCGGGCACCCAGAAGGAATAGCAGGTTCGGCACAGGGGTTGGGGGACACACTCCAGACCAGGGTTTAAGAAACAGGGGTTCTGGCTCGTCTCTGCCACCGATCTTGGCAGAGTAGCTTTGTGTGGCTTCGAGCCAGGACTGGACTTCGCTGAGCCTTAGTTTCTGCAGCAGTGAAGTGGGGACAGTGCATAGGCTCATTGACTGTACCATACTCAGTAAGTGTTACTGAGGTCTCACTGTTAGGGACTGTCTGTAGGGCTTGCTGGCAGCAAGAGAAGTACTTGGAGCGGTTATGAAGCTCTTTCCCAGCATTTCCTGGAGTATACACCATCGTGCGGGCTATGAACAGCGTCCCGGGAAAATAAAAGGGTCTGTATTCGGTTGAGGAAATGCTTGATTAAATTGAATTAAACAGTCTTTGATTTAGGACCTCTCTGAGTCCCTTATGAATGCGCTGTGCCTCGCCAGGGCTGAGGCTGTGGGCGAAGGGGTTGCAGGGGGGAGGATGCAGAGCTCCTCGGGCTGGTTGGTTTGGTGATACCACGAAGTAGGGGAGCGTCTCTTTCTGTATGTGTGCGGTAAGGTAGACACAACAAAAAAGGGGCATTAAGTGCGTTCACATTGTATAACGATGGCCACCATCCCTTTCCAGAACTGTTTCATCTCCCCAGATGGAAACTCTACTCATGAAAGAGCAACTCCCCATCCCCCTCCCAGCCTGTGGCAATACCATTCTCCTTTCTGCGTTTATAAATCTGCGTCCTCTGGGAACCTCCTACAGTATTTGTCTTTCTTTCTTTTTTTTTTTTTTTTTAAGATTATATTTATTTATTCGACAGAGATAGAGACAGCCAGCGAGAGAGGGAACACAGCAGGGGGAGTGGGAGAGGAAGAAGCAGGCTCCTAGCGGAGGAGCCTGATGTGGGGCTCGATCCCATAACGCCGGGATCACGCCCTGAGCCGAAGGCAGACGCCTAACGACTGCGCCACCCAGGCGCCCCAGTATTTGTCTTTCTGTGACTGGCTTCTTTCGCTCAGCAGAATGTCCCTGACGTTCATCCGTGTCTGAATTTTCCTCCTTTTTAAGGAGGAAGGCATCATATCCATTACATGCACGTACCACATTTCGTGGATCCATTCATCCATCCGTGGACCCTCGGCTTGTTTCCACCTTTTGGCCGTTGCGAATAACACTGTTGTGAACACCGGCGTGCGAGGGCCTGTTTGAGTCCCTGCTTTCAGTCCTTTGGGGCATATGCCCAGAAGTGATTGTTGGAGCATCTCTTGGGCTAGTGTTCTGTGGGAACAGTGGACACAGGGGTCTTTATAGCTCCGACGGAGAGCTAAGAAGCGAGAAAATTCTCCAGGGGTAGTCCTGCCTTAAATCATTCGGTGGAAAAGCATCTCAGGTTAGGAGTTAGAACTCACATTCCTGCCTGACCAGGACCTCTGTGGTCCTTAGTTTCTGCAGCGGTTAATTAACAGTGATAAACCAGAGGATCTTCTGCAATCTGAGATTCTCAGACTTGGTGTGGTCCCCCTCCCACACGATGTGGCATCAGGATGGAGCCTGATGGAGGGGAAGGGGGACAGTCTGGGAAGGAGATAGCAGCATGCAAGTAGGGGCAACTTTGTGTTGTTTTCCTTCAATCTCAATATCTTAATTTTTTAAAGACCTATTTCCTTTTAAGGGGGAAAACAATATTTGGCTCTTTCCTGACCTTCATGCTTTGGGATCCAAACACTCCTAGGACAGTTCTCTCTTTCTCAGAGTTGTCCTTTAAACCTCTAGAGCTGGTGTCACACTTGCAGACTGCCTCTCCTTCCCCAGCCAGCAAAGGGCCAGTAGAGAAGACAAGGGCACTGGTATTCCCTCTCCCTGGTCCCTATTGGAAGGGTGGCTTGCCTTTTCTTCCACTATTAGAAGCACAAAGGAAAGAGCAGTCACAAATGATGAGCCTCAGGGACTGTCCTGTCCTCTGAGACAGGAATGATTTCCCACTTTCTTCTTCAAAAGCAGTGTTTTCCCTCTCCTGGTTGGGAATCTCTGGCTGCTACTTGAATTTTAAATGTAATACCCAGGTTTATACACGAAGCAAGCTTTCCCTGGTTCCCTTAGCAACGGCTCTAACTTTTATAGCCTGCCCAAGCTCATTCTGAAGGAACTTGCAGATTTCATGATAATAACATCTCCCTGATCCGGAAGGGAAGAAACGTTAACCTTTCAAAATGATGGAAATCTAAAATTAAGCCACAGAACAAAACAAAACTCTTGGGGCCCCTAGAATAACCTTCACAAAGTCCGGTGCTAAAGACCAGAGCTTGGTTTGTGAGAAAAGTGTTTAGAAGCCCTGGAAATTCTATTTACCTTTTTTTTTTTTTTTTTTTTTAACGCATCCTTCTCGACAGGGTGTCGGGGTGGGGGCTGCTAAAGACAGCCCAGTTAGCAGCAGTACTAAACCATCTGGTTGCCTGGGGATAAAGGAGATGGAAAAACTTTTTAAAAGCCACGTAGCACTGTGCTGTGACATTTTTGACAGACCCCAATCAAAACGAAATTAAAATGAACGAAGTGTTGGTTTTTGTAAAGATGAGCCTCAGTTACCTGGAAAACTTAGCTGTTTTTAAAGAATTTTGGGTGCCAACAGAGCTGTATAAGCAAAGCACCCTTAAGTTTTGAATCAAAAAACCTAGCAAGGCGTTCAAAGATTTAAAAAAATCTATCAATTGGATGAATCACCAGTGGTGTCTGTCTACGGGGGTGGGGGAGCGGGTGAAGTCTTGGGTAAGACTAACTCCTAGATTGGAAGAAAGTTTGATGGTTCTGTGTA
>NW_024423786.1:61255139-61286447 GCF_017311325.1 Ursus maritimus | reverse complement strand
GGAAAACCAACATTTCAAAGGCACAGGTTTGTCCTCTAGTGTAGGTTGAAGCTGGGATTTTAACGCCAGGGCAACTTGCTGCGTTGGTGAGGGGAAAACACTCTAATGGGTCTTTGAGGCTGTGAACGTGTCACCTGTAAGGGAATGGGGAGTTTCAGTTCTCTGCATGATCCTCTAAACCAGTGAATTCTCCCAGGGGCAGAGCTGTAGCAAGGCAGGTCTGAAATTGTTTCTTCTGGGAAGATGTGTGGTGCCGTCTTGTCCCAGCCTGGGGACAGTTATCAGAGGGTCCAGGAAGGATGCCTAGAGGCTTATCTTCACTGCCTGCTGACAGAGGTCCCCTAAAGGCAAGCAGACAGACATGGCCTGAGGCAACCCTTATAATTCCCCCAGGCTGGATTATTCTAGAACAATTGTGCCATCTAGACATTAGGAAATGTGCTGATTCCAGAATATTGGTCTGATGCCCTTTGGGAACAAAGGGCAAGAGCCCATTCTTGTGGGTGTGGATGGGGTTTCCCCTAAAAGGAATGGGTGTTCCCACGATCAGTCACGATCCTGGTCCCAGGGGATCAAACTGCGAACTTGGAAGGACAGCCTTAGGCTCTCCAAGGGGAAAACCATTTCTTGTTCTTGGAGCCTTGTGGGCTGAAAAGCCTGGGCCCTGGGGAGAGAGGGTTTCTCCCGTTTACTCCCACTGTGGGAGGTTAAGTTGAAATCGGCAGTGGGGGACAGAAACAAGGCCCAGAGAAGACATCGGGAGGGGACAGGGTTCCCAGATAAAATGCTGGGTACTCGGTTAAATTTGAATTTCAGATAAATAACAAATAATATTTCAGCATAAGTACATCCCAAATATCACATGGTTCCTAAGATTGCACAGGACATACTTACACTAAAAAAAAAAAAAATCATTTGTTGTTTATTTGAAGTTGAAATTTGACTGGGGGTCCTGCATTTTTATTTGCTAAATCTGGCAATCCTAAGAAGGGATTCCAAGTTTTCGGTGTTAAATTTTAAAGAAGTCTGGCGCAGCCTTGCTGGGGGCACTTGAGGGAGGGGTCTATGCCATGCTTTGGGTAAAGCTGTACGGGTGGGGGTGGGGGGGTGGGGGTGCTGTCCTGGGGAGAAGGGAGTGAGGGAGTGACCCCGAGTCACAGGGCTGGTTGGGATGAAAGTACGGGTCATGGCAGACTTGTAGCTCTTGTGAGCATTGCTTCTGGAGTCCTAGAAAATTTGCAGAGGGGAACATGGTAAAAGTCTGTGGTCAGAGTGCCAGGGGCCCGGGGCTATTGGAATTTGGGTGTTAAAATGTAATATGACCTCCTGAGCAGGTGAAGTCTGTCCTACTTGAGTTTCAAGCCCAGCTTGAGGCATCAGGGTTAAAGGCTGTGATACTGTGATTTATAATAAAATAGGTATTTGGTCTCTAGGAATATCCTAAGTGAAGAGAGCCATAAAAAGGTGTCTTTTGTTATGTTAATAAGGCGACTCTGGGACTACACCTGGGGGGGTGGTTGCCAGGACAACCAACCAAGTGATTAGGGGGTTGGAACTGTCAGTCCCAACCCCACCTCTGGGGAGGGAAGAAGGGCTGGAGCTTGAATCAATCGCCAAAGGCCAATAATTTAATCAAACATGACTCTAATGAAGTCTCCATAAAATCCCGAAAGGGCAGGCTTTGGAGAGTTTCTCAGCCGATGAACAGGTGCAGGAGATTCGACAGAGAGGGAGGTGCCCAGAGAGGACACAGAAGCTCTGAGCCCCTTCCCACACACCTTACCCCACCCACATCTCTTCCATCAGGCTGTTCCTGCATTCTGTCATTTTATAATAAACCGGTAATCTAGTAAATAAAACATTCCTCCTAGTTCTACGAGCCACTCTAGCCAAGTTATTGAACCCAAGGAGGGGATCATTGGAACCTCGGGTCTCCAGCAGGTTAGTCACAAGCAGATGATAACTGGGACTTGCAGTCGGTGTCTCAAGTCACAGGGGACGGGGCAGTCTTGTGGCTAGTGTCTGAATTGAATTGGATTGTAGGATACCCAGTTGGTGTCTGAGAATTGCTTATTAGTGTGGGGTCCCCCTCCCCCCCCAACTGATGTCAGAATTAGGTGCAGAACTCTTATAGGGCATTTCTACACAAGGGCGTCCTTTAACCTCCAAGTTATCACCCGGGATATTAACATGCAATTTATCCTGTTGTCTCTGGTTCAGCTGAGCCCCCCAAGCTGAGAACATAGGATATCAGGTGCCCACATCCGCTAAAGAAAGACTCCAAACCATTTACGCAGAACTCACTAAAGGGATCCAGGAAACTGGCTGGGGGACCCCGCTCGAGGTTGTGGAAAGGGAATTGAGATTTGCACAGGACACTGGATGGGGAGCGTTTCACAAGAGTCACCAGGATGGGGTGCAAAGCATGCGAGAGCGTGTCTTTCCCTTCCTTGAGCCAAGTGAAGTGGATCTTCAAGATCTACTTCGAGAGCCAGGGTGCGTCCCAATGAAGCTGTTTAACTAAAAAAGGACTCTGGGTAGGAGGGTCTTCTGTGGAGAGCCAGCCTGCCCCAGCAGACAGAGGTTGGATACAGAAGCTGGCGGGGAAGAGGCCTAAGTCCTTAGTAGTTAACCAGGTGGATCATTATCAGGGCCAGAAAGTCTCGCTGTGGGCTGTCCCCAGTGGGAGACTCTCTGGGGGAATTCATACAAGAGGCCCTTGTCACAAAAAGCGAGCCTTTGACCACCTGCCACATGCAGAGGACACCAAAACCAAGAAAGACTCTCCCTGCCTCTCATTCTCCATGCCACCCCGAATCCTAATTCTTTAAGAGCCTGAGGAAATCAGGAGGACCCCACCTCGTGACCCCCTCCTTGTTGCGAATTCCCAAACCTGGGGCAGGAGAGAAGCTTTTAAATGGCTGAGAGATCAGAGTTCTTACGCAAAATTTGATTTCAGATTTTAAATCTCCAATGATGAAATCGTTTCTTAATTCCTGAGAGACTCTGGTGTGGAAAAAATCGAGTTGTTTCCTGTTTCTATACCAGTGAGTCTGGCTCACTCAAGAATGACTTATGTTCTATTGCTCAGAGTCTGTCTACCTGGTCTATTCTAAACCCCCCCTGAGGACCCAATGATCTGCTGATTATTCTTTATCACCTCCCTGGGAAATGAAGAAAAACAGAGTGTGCATGGGGATCCTGCCAGATAAAGGAGTCTTGCAGGAAACCAACAAGATGTTTTCAGAGGTGACGACGTGGGGAAGTGGTCAAGAGCATGGACTCTGAGGCCAGGCTATCTGGATTTCAATCCTGGTTGCAACTTCAGACAAATTGCATAATCTCTGGGTGCCTTGGTTCTCTCCTTGGTGGGTGGGGATGATGCTAAAACCTTAGGCTAAATTGTGCTACAGTAACAAACAGCTCTGAACACTCCCTGGCTTACAAAAAGAAACAAAGATTTATTTCTTGCTCCTATCACATGATGCATTACAGGTTGGCTTTGGCTCTTGCCCCGGAAGCAGATTGAAGGGGCAGCTTTTATTGGGAACATTGCTGGTGTTAGGGCAGTGGGGAAAGGCGGTCGATGGTGGATCCACATAATGACTCTTAGGCTTGTCCTTAAGAATGACATATGTCGGGGCGACTGGGTGGCACAGCGGTTAAGCGTCTGCCTTCGGCTCAGGGCGTGATCCCAGCGTTATGGGATCGAGCCCCACATTAGGCTCCTCCGCTGGGAGCCTGCTTCTTTCTCTCCCACTCCCCCTGCTTGTGTTCCCTCTCTCGCTGGCTGTCTCTATCTCTGTCAAATAAATAAATAAAATCTTAAAAAAAAAAAAAAGAATGACATATGTCGCTTCTGTTTACATTTCCTTCGCTAAGCTTGATGTCAACATGGTGGGGGAGATAGAATTCTCCTACAAGGAAGGACAGAGAATATTTGAGATGATCCAACCAGTCTGCCACAGTACCCACCTATGCAAAATGCTTAAAATAGTTCTTGATAAGGTCACGTAAGTGCTATATAGAGATTGCTATTAATATTTCCTTTTCCTCTTGAATATTTTGGTAGTTTTCCTAAGGAGCCCTGGCGCTCTCAGACCCTGATTTAGGATCAGTCCCTACATCAACTGCCCAATTGAGCAAGAACCATCCAAAAGACCAGAGAGGAACCCTAACCGAGAGGTTGCTGGAACCTGCCCCCCCCCCCGGCACCGCCACCCCCAGCCTGATTTGGGGTCTAACTGTAACATTCTAATGAAGAGAAATAAACAAAGCTGTGTTTTCCTGGACCACTCTCTGCAAGTCTCCCCCTGAAAGACAGGCGTCAAGGAACTGGGCGATGATTTCTCAGCTATTTCAGGATGAGTAGGTCTCCGCAGTGTTATTCTGGTCTCCAGGCAGACGGCAATAGCTCTGGGGCGGGAAGGAGCAGCCTTCTTCTGGGAGCAGCCCTATCTGGGCCCAGTCACCTGCCCCAGGTTTCCCGTGAGGCATCATGGGACCCCCACCCCCTACTCTCCCCCCTCCCACAGGCAGCCTGACACAGAGGTCTTCCTGCTGTGTGTTTGATCTTGGGTTTGCGGCTGGGGTGTCAGAGTCTGGGGCTGGAGGCTGTCCCGGAGTCATAGGGAAGGGGGGTTTTTCACTGTTCTTGAGCCTCCAGGCCCATAGGGCCCCTGGAGAGAGGGCCCCCTCTTGGGTTTCAAAGACCCTTCTCAGGCCCTCAGAGCATTTCAAAACCCTCCCATCTAGAGGGTGCAAGTGGGGGACTGGGGCAGAGGAGCTGCGTGCAAAAGAGGTTGAGAGAAACTGACAGCATATCCGTTCTTATTAGGACAGCTTTAACTTTATTCCCTTCCGATGGCTTCAGAGCTGTCCCAGCCTGCCCCGTACAGCCGCTCTTGTCTCTCATCTTACCGCTGTTCTCCTTATCAGCTCAATTGGAAATGACAAACATTTCTCAGTGCTTTGCTGGCTCGTAAAAAAAGGCACTAGCCAAGGGCTTTGGAGCAACCAAAGGAGGTTTGAGTTCTTGTCCTGTGGTTCACGAGAGCAAAGATGTTCACAAGTGCCGGTACTGCAGGGCCAGCGAGACAAGGCTGCAACGGGGCTCCTCGGGGTGGCACCCCCGATGTTTGAGCCTCAGGCAGGTGCTGAGAGCTTCCCAGGTGGTGGCATGCCAGCTGGGCTTTGTAGGGTGCTGTTGCCCCCAAAAACCTTTGCTCAAGTCCTAACCGCCATACCTGTGAATGTCGGGTCCCTGCACGTGTGTAATCAAGTTAAGATGTGGGGTCATACTGAATTTGGATGGACCCCCATCCAGTGACTGGGAAATCTGGACACCGACACAGATATGCAGGGGGAAGGCATGTGACAACAGAGGCAGAGACTGGAATGATATGTCTACCAGCTAAGGAACTCCAACAATTACAGGTGGCCGCCAGAAGCTAGGAAGAGGGACAGAAGGATCGTCCCCTAGAGCGTTCAGGGCGAGGGAGCACAGCTCTGCTGATACCCCGGTTTCAGACACGTAGCCTGCATAACCACGAGAGGACAAATTTCTGTCCTTGTAAGCCACCCAGCTTGTGGTAATTTATCAGCAGCCCGAGGAAACCAGTGTGGATGGACGCGTAGGGCTCCGAGGTGCAGGAAGGATTCATCACTGCGGACAGAGATGCCGTGAGTGAAGAGAACGACTTTTGAACGCAGATGGTGTCCTTACGGAATAATTAGTAATTGGATGTGGCCGGAACAAAGGCAGTGGAGCAAAGGGAGCCAAGTATAGTAGGAGATGGTGGAAATACAGCCCGGGGCCTCGAGCGCCAGGATACGAAGTTTGGCCTTTGTCCCATATGGGACAGGAAGCCATTAACATTTTTGATCGGAGTCTGAGCTGTCCCTAGTGAATTACTTTCATAAATCAGGGGTAAGAAATGGCCTTCATCCTCCTCACTAGTTTTGGCCCCAGGATTCTTAGATGGTGCTGGGCTGAGTGCCGCAGGGTAGGGGTCAGGGTCTAATTTGTCAAAGGTAGGGGACAGGGTCTAATTTGTCTCTGCATCCCCGTCACGTAGAGGAAGTAACACGTTGTATTATTTAGGACATCAGCACTAAGTAACAGAAGCTTGCTTAAGTAACCAGGGAAATCACTGGCTCTCAAGACAGGGGGAGAAAATGAGAGGGTGTATTAGTTTGCTAGGGCCGCTGTGAAATTGTGATTCACAACAAGAAATATACATTTGGTCTTCGTCCCAGTTCCTGGCACAAAGCTCCTAAAACGTTTGGAATTACCTAAGTGATGAGAGCCATAAAAGGTGTCTTGTTACGTTCAAGAGGTAATTTTTGGAAGCCCCTGGGTCACCTGAGGGTGGGGGCTGGTTGCCAGGGCACCCCACCACGTGACTAGAGGATCAGAACTTTTAGTCCCCCCCACACCCTGACCTTGAATCAGCTGCTAGAGACCAAAGATTTCATCAATCGTGCGTATTAAAATCCAAAAGGAGGGGCTTCGGAGAGCTTCCCCATGGGTGAACACGTGGAGATTCCGGGAGAGGTAGGTGCCTAGAGAGGACATGGGATCTCTGAGCCCCTCTCCCACACCTCTCCCTCTGCGTCCCTTCCATCCGGCTGTTCCTGAGTTCTGTCCTTTTACCATGAACCAGTAATCGAGTAAATAAAAGGTTTCTCTAGTTCTGTGAGCCTCTCTAGCAAATTGTTTGAACCCAAAGAGAGGTCGCTGGAGCCCCCGATCTCCAGCGGGTCCATCAGAAGCACCGTCTGAAGGGCAGACTTGGGGAGCTGAGCCCTTACCCCATACTTGGGGGGTCTGACGTGGTCTCTGGGTGGATGGTGCTGGAACTGAGCTGAATTTTAAGATGCCCAGTTGATGCCTTGAGAGTCCCTTGGTGTGCGAGAACCCCATGTCTGGTGTCAGAAGGGAGCGTGTGCTAGTTGTGCGAGACTGAAAGGGAGACACAGGAGTGGTGTGGGTTTCCTCCGCAGAAGCCCGAATGAATGACTGCAGATCCGGGGGCATCAAACAGCACACACTTATTCTCTCGCAGTCCTCAAGGTTAGAAGTCCAAAGTCAAGGTGTCAGCAGGATGAGCTCCTTCCAAAGGCAATCTGTCTGGAGGCTCAAGGGCGGATTATGTCCCATTCCTTTCTCAGCTGCTGGTGGCGCCGGCCATCCTTGGCTTGTGGACGCGTCCCTCCAATTGCACGTGGCGTTCTCCCTAAGTGTCTGTCTCTATGCTTCTTATAAGGACACCCGAGGGCCTCCGATGAACTCGATTACATCTGCAAAGACCCTGTGTCCACATAAAGTCACACTCACACGTGCCGGGAGTTAGGGCTTCATCGTATCTTTTTGGAGAACACAAGTCCACCCACAACAGAGCTGCTTCAAGTACGGCTGTCTTGAGGGGCCCAGCAAGGTCATAGGGCTCTCTTGACTGCTCAGATAGGCTCTCTGCCCAAGGGTGTGAGCATGCGGGGAAGGGACACAGAGGCTCGGAGGCTCGGGCAGGGAAGAGGCAGTAAACCGCTCCAGTGTTCCATGCTCAGAGATGCGAAGAGGGATAATGAGCCAGGAAAGATGAAATCAAAGCATGTTTTGTGTACAAGTGTAAATCAGAGACAAATTAAAGATAGTTTGGATAAGGAGCAGGGAAGGAGGAGGTGGGCGGGGCCAGTGGAGAGCTGTCACAGGCCCTGGACACCCTGTTACCTGGTTAGGGGGCAGCTCTTGTTAAAGGGTCCAGTAAAGAACAGGTGCCTAATATAACATTGTCTGTTACCTATACTTCAGTGATTTAAAAAAAAAAAAAAAAGCAGGTGCCCAATGCCAGTCTGAAGGAAAATCACTCTCTTTCTGTAAAGCTTGGTATCCCCTTCCAGACCCAGCAAGGTGGGGTGGAATCTGCTGTTTTCCCTCCCCCACTTCCATTCCCCATTCCCTCGGTACCCACCCCATCATTCCCCTTTAGGGTAATTCCCCCACTACTGCCTCGCTCCAGCTCCAGGAGGTCCCCTGAAAACCCCAGACTAGGGCAAGCAGCGCAGTCCGGCATCCCCTCGGCCACCGTGATTGGCTCCGGGAAAGGCCTCCTGTGTGTCTGGTGGGTCCTCATCCCTAGACTTTTTCTGGAACTCCTGGTACAGAGAAGCGTTCTTTTCCGCGGGGGTTGCTAAACTGGGAGGGTGTAAGTGTGAGGCTGCCGGGGACCATCTGTGCCACCACCTGGGAGCGCCTGCCTCTGAAAGAAACCAAGACAGAGGAAAAGGGGGCTGAGAAACTGGGAGAGAACCCGAGGCCTGGCAACATGCTTGGGGAAAAATGGATCTGGCCCTGCCAAGGCTGGGGGAGGGGAAGCAGTAGTTTACAGGGGTGCGTGACAACAGAATGAGACCAGACCCCAGTCATCCATTAATCCACTTGCCTGCCCAACAAAGACTTATGAAGGATCTATCCAGAGCCAGGTTCTTTCCTAGTTTCTTTTTATTTTCTTTCCTTTTTATTATTGTTCTCACTAATTTCGATAATGAGTTTAAAATAAGTAAGTAAGATGGGGCGCCTGGGTGGCACAGCGGTTAAGCGCCTGCCTTCGGCTCAGAGCGTGATCCCGGCGTTGTGGGATCGAGCCCCACATCGGGCTCCTCTGTTGTGAGCCTGCTTCTTCCTCTCCCACTCCCCCTGCTGTGTTCCCTCTCTCGCTGGCTGTCTCTATCTCTGTCGGATAAATAAATAAATAAATCTTTAAAATAAGTAAGTAAGGGGGCACCTGGGTGGCTCAGTTCCTTAAGCATCTGACTCTTGGTCATGATCTCAGGGTTCTGGGATCGAGCCCTGTGTTGGGCTCTGCACTGGGTGTGGAGCCTGCCTGGGATTCTGTCTTTCTCTCTCTCTCTCTCTATCAATGTCAAATAAATAAATAAAATCTTAAAAAAAAAAAAAAGAAGAAGAAGAAGAAGAAAGGAAGAAAGAAAAAAAGAGAGGAAAGAAAGAAAGAAATCTATCTACCTGAGGGGGAAATCAGACAGCCTTGAAGGTTAGGCTCAGAGACAGGTCATGGAAGGCCAGCGGGGGCTGGCAGAAGAGGTGATTTTTCTTTTAAATTTTTCTTTTAAAGCAGGAGCCCTGCACAGTGTTTCCACGAAAGCAAACACAGTGTAGAGCGTGGCTGGAAGGGCAGGAGCCCGAACACAGGGAGCAGTGTTGCAGGTAAGAAGTTGAAAGGTCTCGAGTAGGGGAATGTTCCTGGTTATTAATTGCTGCATTACCAAGTCACCCCAACACTTAATGGCTAAAGATAACAGTTTTATTATATCTTACAGTTGTATAGATCAGGAATTCGGGCTCAGCTGCAGTTGCATAAGTCAGCCCAGGGCTCAGCTGGAGGATCTATCTGTCCCGCATAACACCAGCGCGAGTCACTGAGGGGGATTGAGCTAATAGGCTTGGAAGGTCTGGAGCGTCCCAGATAGCTTCGCTCTTAGGTTTGGCTCTTTGGCAGGAATGGCTGGAAGGCTCATCTCAGTGGGGCCCCTCTGCCTCTTCATGAGGTCTCAGGGTCTGTCCCACAGTCCACAGTTTTAAGAGAGAGAGTTTTAAGAGACAGGAAGTTGGGGCACCTGGGTGGCTCAGTCATTAAGCGTCTGCCTTTGGCCCAGGGCCTGATCTCAGGGTCCTGGGATTGAGCCCCACATCGGGCTTCTCTGCTGGGAGCCTGCTTCTTCCTCTCCCACTCCCCCTGCTTGTGTTCCTTCTCTCACTGGCTGTCTCTCTGTCTGTCAAATAAATAAATAAAATCTTAAAAAAAAAAAAAAGACAGGGAGTTGACATTGCCTACGTCTTAAATCCCGGGCCTGGAGAGTAGCACAATATCCCTTCTAGTGTACTCTGTTGGTTGAGGAAGCACAAGGTCCACCCTGATTCAAGAGTGGGGGCATATACTTTGCATCTCGATGGGAGCATTGTCAAAAATGTGGCCATCTCTGGGACACCTGGATGGCTCAGTCGGTTAAGTCCAACTCTTGCTTTCGGCTCAGGTCATGATGTCAGGGTCGTGAGATCGAGCCCCACGTTGGGCTCCGTGCTGAGTGCAGAGTCTGCTGAGATTCTCTCTCCCTCTCCTTCTGTCCCTCCCCTGCTCATTCTCTCTCTGTCTCTCAGATAAATAAGTAAATCTTTTTTTAAAAAAATGTGGCCATCTTTAATCACCATGGGCAATAACAGTGGGAATGAGAGATGACAGATCGAAGATATATCATAGGGGGAGAAGTCGCAGGACTCTGTCAAGTGCTTAGCCATTCGTGAAATATTCATTGCACCTCTCCCATGTGTCGGGCCACTCTGCAGTCACGGACAACACTGCAGTAAACAGATAAAAATCCCTGCCCCCCCGAGCTCATATGCTGGTGATGTGTAAGGTGGACTCGGCACTGAGGTTCTCGCCGTGGGTACCTGGCAGGACGGTGGTGCCCCTGTCAGATAGACGAGCCCGGCAGGCCGGTGTGGACCCGGGTTTGACAGCATCGCCGTGAAGCTGGGTGGCGGGAGTCTCCCAGCCCTTCAGCTGTGGCCATCACACAGTAACATCCGACTCCGAGCTCTTGAGGAAATCCAGGATTTGGCTTCCGACCACGGGCCATGCCTGCAAGATGACAAAGAGAAAGGCGGGAACTCGATCAGCCTCGTAGGTTTCCGGCCTTCCTTGGGCAGGAAAAGCATGTGGAATCCTGCAAAGCCACAGTCCACTTCCAGCTATATCACCAACACGGAGGCCTCTGATGTCAGAATTCACAGTCTGACACACTCAGCTTGCTTCCCGCATGGGTGTTTGCTGGAGAACCTCTCCACTGACCCTTATTTTATTTTATTTTGTTTTATTTTATTTTATTATTTTATTTTACCTTATTTTATTTTTTTAAAGATGATGCATTTCTATTTATTTTTAATTTTTAAAATCTTATTTTTTAGTTTATTTTTTATTTAAAATTTTTATTTATTTTTTTATTTTTTCATTTTTTTCAGAGAGAAAGAGTGCACGCACACGAGCCAGAGGTGGGGGCCAAAGAGGGAGAGAGAAGGAGACAATCTTAAGCAGGCTCCACACCCAGAGAGGAGCCTGACGCGGGGCTCGATCTCACGACCCTGAGATCATGACCTGAGTTGAAATCAAGAGTCGGACGCTTAACTGACTGAGCCGCCCAGGCGCCCCGCTGACCCCTGTTTTAAAGAAACAGAAATTTTTGGCATTAAGAAACTGTTTGGGGGCCTTTGAGAATTCAGATTAGTTTTATTTCAAGGTAGACTCAAATGCCTGTGATACATTTTTTTTTTTAAGATTTTATTTATTTATTTGACAGAGATAGAGACAGCCAGCGAGAGAGGGAACACAAGCAGGGGGAGTGGGAGAGGAAGAAGCAGGCTCCTAGCGGAGGAGCCTGATGTGGGGCTCGATCCCATAACGCTGGGATCACGCCCTGAGCCGAAGGCAGACACTTAACCGCTGTGCCACCCAGGCGCCCCACCCGTGATACATTATTGAGCTTAAAAAAATAAAAGTAGATCAAAGAGCAACATTTATAACCTTTGTGGGGAACGTTGTATGCATAGCTGCATAGCAGAAGGTATGGAAGGATACTGTATCAACCAGGAGAGGTGAGGGTATGACCCAGCCATAAATGGCCACAAAAATCTGAGCGAAGGTTTACTCGTGTATCACTGTGTCTCGTGGGCGGGTTGTGGCTCTGCTGTCTTCGCTCTGGGATTCCACCTTCTGATTCAGCAAAAGCATCGCTCCTGTGGTGATGGGGAGAAGAGAGAGCCACGTGCTGGTTCTTAAAGGGTCTCCTCGGGAGGGACTCTGGTCACTTCAGCTCATCGTTCCTTGATCAGACAAGTCCGTGGCTAAGCCTGTCATCAGTAGGGCGTGGGCGTGGATGCCCTCCTCAGAGCAGCAGGGTGACGCTGTGTGGGCGGTAATTCAAAATACTACCGCAGAAGCCATCGAGCCGCGGTCATTACTCCCGAGGTCACGGTGCAGGGGGGTGAAGGAAATGTGGCTCGTCACTTTCTACGCTTCCACGGGATTTCAGTGTCTTTCCAAAGGCATGCGCTGTTTGTATAATTCAAAATACCTTTTTGATACCTTATTTACTTTTGGCTTTTTATGGCGGAAAAATTCAAACACGGGCACAAGCAGAGAGGATAGTATAATGAGCACCGCCCCCCATGACCTAGCAGTCACCCAGCTTCCAACGATTCTTAACTCATAGACAGTCTTGCTTCAACAGCCACTATCCACTCCTCCCAGATTATTTTGAATAAGTCCCAACATCATATTGCTTTGTCTTAAATATTTAAGTATGTATCTCTTGATTCTTTGTAAAAATAATCATGCCTAAAAAATTAACAATAGGGGCGCCTGGGTGGCTCAGTCATTAAGCGTCTGCCTTCGGCTCAGGGTGTGATCCCAGGGTCCTGGGATGGAGCCCCGCATTGGGCTCCCTGCCCCACTGGGAGCCTGCTTCTTCCTCTCCCACTCCCCCTGCTTGTGTTCCCTCTCTCACTGGCTGGCTCTCTCTCTGTCAAATAAATGAGTGAAATCTTTAAAAAAAATTAACAATAATTCCTTAATATCATCAAATATCCAATCAGTGTTCAGTTTTTCCCAGTTTTATATATATAATGTAAATACGTACACATATGTTTTTTAACACATATTTATATATATAAATATTTCTTACAGTTTGTTTGACTCAAGTTCTAAATAAGGCCTGTATGTTATGTTTGCTGACAGGTTCCGTCTCTTGATCTTGACCTACAGATCTCTCTTACCATCTTTCTCCCTTCTCTTTAATGTCCTTGCAATTTGTTGTTGGAGAAATCGGGTTCCCCGTCCTATAAGATTTCACGAATCTTGCAGATTGCTTTCCTGTGGTGATGTTTAACATGTATGTCTGTTCTTTGTATTTCTTGGAAACTGGTAGTGAGATCTAGAGGCTTGATTGGATTTAGGTCCGGTTATGTACGTATTACATTCTGTGCGTGCATATTATGTTGGACTGTGTAATTCCACCACAAGACACAGGCGGGTTGGTTTTCTTTTTGTGGCTTAGCATCATGGATGATGACTGCCTCGACCCAATATTTTCAGGGGTTGTAAAGCAGTGCCAGTCCAATTCTACCATGTCTTTTTTTTTTTTTAAGATTTTTATTTATTTATTTGACAGAAATAGAGACAGCCAGCGAGAGAGGGAACACAAGCAGGGGGAGTGGGAGAGGAAGAAGCAGGCTCATAGCGGAGGAGCCTGATGTGGGGCTCGATCCCATAACGCCAGGATCACACCCTGAGCCGAAGGCAGATGCCCAACCGCTGTGCCACCCAGGCGCCCCCAATTCTATCATGTCTTTGTCATTTATTCACCGCCATACTTCTATAAAGAGAAAACTTCTCCCTCCTCGATTCTTGGGCCATATCTCGGGGTGTGCAGTTCGTATAAGGAAAGGCAAGATAAACATTGATTTTTTTTTTTTTTACCCCTATTTGCCTGTTTTCAAAATCATGGCATCATTTGCTTACCTTTTCACAGTTAACCAACGAGTTCCCTTTTTTGGCTGTTTTAATCACTACGAACTCATGTATCTAAATCTGTGTTTACCATGTTTCAATTCATTGCCATGATTATCAGCGTGCCTGATAAATTAAATTGCGTCTCCCCTCTTTGGCCGGAGGGAGCCCCTGCCAGTTAGCTTCTGAGGCCTTTGGTCATACCTTGGTGGTTGATATTTTGTTTCCAAACTCATCTTGCGTCTTCCTGCCTCAGACCTGGAGGGGGCCGTTTCTCCAAGGAGCCCTGCTTTCGTTAATGGGAAACAGTATTTGTTTACCGCAATTTGTAGCCCTTGGGGGTGCTCATTGTTTCTAGGCCTTTCTGGTGGGCAGAGCCAGGAAATACACTTGACCCTTGAACAATGCAGGGGTTAGGGGCACCCAACCCCCTTGCAGTTGAAAATCCACATATATAACTTTTGACTCCCCAGAAAAGTAACAGTCGACTAACCTACTGTTAACCGGAAGCCTTACCAATAACAAAGAGTCGTTAACACATATTTTGTATGTTCTGTGTATTATCCGCTGTATTCTTATGATCACGTAAGCTAGAGAAAAGGAAATGTGAAGAAAATCATAAGAGAAAATGCATTTACTGAACTGTACTGAATTGATCACAAAATTCCACATGTAAGTGGATCCCTGCAGTTCAAACCCGCGTGGTTCAAGGGTCAGCTGTATTTTTTTAATGACAGGATATTATCATCAATTCTTGCTAAAACGTCTGAATCAAAGTCGATATTGCAAAGTTTTTCCTTACGCTTGTCTGTCTTGGATTACGAACCTGCTTTCTCCTACACAGAAATCCTGGTTTGGGATAATGTAACAGAGTTGCTCGTTTGCTTTATCCCACGGCACATACATCACAAACGACAGCATCAACACAACCACCTGCGATTGCTGAAAATGGTTCAAGATTCCTTTCCTTTCCGGGGCGCCTGGGTGGCACAGCGGTTAAGCGTCTGCCTTCAGCTCAGGGCGTGATCCCAGTGTTACGGGATCGAGCCCCACATCAGGCTCCTCCGCTATGAGCCTGCTTCTTCCTCTCCCACTCCCCCTGCTTGTGTTCCCTCTCTCGCTGGCTGTCTCTATCCTGTCGAATAAATAAATAAAAAATCTTAAAAAAAAAAAAAAGATTCCTTTCCTTCCCTTCCTGCCTGCCTGCCTCCCTCACTTCCATCCATCCTTCCTTCCACCCGTCCTTCCTTCCTTCTCCTTCTTCTCCTGCTTCCCCTTATTCCTCTTCTTTCTCTTCTGCCTCCTCCCCCCCCTTCTCCTCCTCCTCCTTCTTGAGAGTTCTTTTGTCCTTGGGCTAGCCCTCTAGGAATATACATTCAAGTTTCTATGCTTTCAAAGCACTTGGAATAGCTTTTCTCTATGTGGTTATGCCCTGGACAGAGAATTAGGTTAATTTCCTTTATGTACTTTAGATTTGTAGTGACGACCCTTTCTTAAAACTTCCATTTTGTTATAATTCTATAAAGTATTTACCAGGTTCCAAAGTCATGCCTACAAAACAAAGTACATTTAGAGAGGTCCAACTTCTATCCTTGTCTCTCTACCCAATCCCTCTCTCCCCCTCTGGGTACTTAAATATAGATAGATAGTTTTATTTATTTATTTGACAGAGACAGCAAGAGAGGGAACACAAGCAAGGGGAATGTGAGAGGTAGAAGCAGGCTTCCTGTCGAGCGGGGAGCCCAATGCGGGGCTCGATCCCAGGACCCTGGGATCATGGCCTGAGCCAAAGGCCGATGCTTAATGGGTGAGCCACCCAGGCGCCCCTCTCCTCCTGCTCATTCTTGAGCACACACTCCCTCCCTCTGAAATAAATAAAATCTTAAAAAAAAAAAAATTTTTTTTTAAAGCTACACCTTTTCTTCCATTCTTAACACGCATTTCTCCACCTTGCTCTTTTCATCGGAGGTGACTCCAAAGCAGAATTTTCCTTAGAACCTGGCAGAACAAGTTCCTACCCTGGGACCCGGCTGCAGAACCCGTGCTTTAGAGGCTCCCCCTCCCCCCATTTCACAGACACAAGCAGCACACTTATTGAAGATCCCCAGGGGCCCCACCACTCAGGTCCGGCACAATGTAGTGCAACGGAGGGCCCCACACGTCCTCTGTCAAAGCTAACAGGGTGCAAGCAAGCCCCAGGGAGCTGCTTTTCCTTGCCTCTGGCCCTATGGCCTTGAAATGACAGTGTCTGCGTCTAACGCCTTGGATACCTGTGGGCTGTGCTCCTGCCTGCATGGGGGGGATGTGGACACAGCTTTGAAGTATGGAAACGATGTGAGCAAAGTAAGGGCTCACGTTCGAGCAAAGACAGAAACTATCTCATCAGATCCCCCCAGCGCAAATGCAGGCAGCCTTTGCATAATAGAGTTCCAGAGGGTGCCTCTTTCTCTACCACTTCGCCAAGAGTGTGTTGTAAAACGTCTGGGTTTGGGCCAGTCTGATAGGTTGGAAAGAATATCGGTGCAGTTTGAATTTTGTATCATTCTTATGAACGAGTTTGAGCGTTCTTTTTCATAGGATTAAGGAGCATTGGATTTCCTTCTCTGTGAATTATATATTCGATCCCTAGCCCGTTTTTCTGCGGTGTTACTGATTATTTTCTTCTCTATTTTTAGAAGCTCCTATAGGCTAGGGGTATGAACCGTTTTGTCTGCAAACACCTGCCATCCTTCTCTAGACTAGACTCCGGATTCGGTTTGGGGAATTCAACAAAATATAAGGCACCACCCGTGCCCCCCCAGAGGAGCTTACACAATTAAATAACAACAAAAGATATAAGCAATTTTATGAAACAATAAGGAAAGAGACATCTCAAAGGAGAATGGAATTCATTGCCAGATATAATGACCCCCCACCAATGCGGGGCTCAAACTCAAGATCCCAAGATCAAGTGTTACACGCTCTACTGACTGAGCCGACCAGGTGCCCCCTAAAAAGGACTATTTAAACAGATCAGACAGAGAGTCCACTGGATTAGTTCACTTCACCCCCATCACAGGTGAGTGGAGTGGGCAGGGGACTCAGGAAGAAGACCTGGTTCGTTATGGACAAAATAACACATTTCCATCTTCACTACGCTTCTCCGTGGCCGTAGAGCTAAAAACAGCAGCCCAGCTATATACTATTAGCATCTCATAGGGCTGTCAGACGGATGACAGGAGGTGAAACATACGAGCTGCTCAGCATGGTGCCCGGCTCATAAGTCCCTAACACGTGCCAGCCGTCATTGTTACGGGATCATAAAATAGTTGCCGAGGGAGGGAGTGAATAACGGAATCAAAGGACAAATGACAAACCCATTGGCAACAGCCCTTGGCAGTCGTGGTAAGCGCTATGAGGAGGGTCAGGCGAGCCCAGTGCCCCCTACCCTCCGGCTGAAAGCCATGAGCACCCCCCGCCTGGACCCACACTTTCCCCAGTAGGAACCGGCTGGTGCCGGTCTGGCACCCAGAGTCCTTGGCTGTGTTTCTTTGACAATTATAACCGAGGAATTCAGCTTATTTTGGGTGAGATCCCTGGACGTCCAAGTTCAGATCACAGTCGGAGCCATGCAGCCACATTTTCCAATGAGTAACCCCGTCCAATATAACTCCTGGCAAGCGACCCCATCCGTCGCTGAGAGAATGTGCCGTCATGCGTGGTAAATAGTAAGACCACTGTGTGGGGCTTGACTCATCTGTCAGAGAAGGGGTATTTTGAAACCTTGACCTCACTCGCAAACATGTGTTTGCACATACCTTTTGTCAGATGCAAATTTTCCGTTCCCAATTTAGCTCTTCCAAATTTTCCCCCCGGAATGAAAGATGTGGCTATGAAGAGAGATAGAGGAACTTTTAATAGATTTGACTCCAGGTATGTTCCGGGGGAGCTCATCTGTCTCAAGGCCAGCTTCCTGCTGACTCAGGAGCCAGGACGAGGGAGACGGGGGAGCAAGGTACCAGAACGATAATAGCTATCATTTATGAAGGGCTACCTGCATGCCAGGCACCGTGCTTACGGCCGTATAGACGGCAGCCCCTGAACCTACATCGTGACCCTGATGTGTAGGAAGGAGATGCAGACCCGGAGAGGCTAATTGACTTGTCCAAGGTCAAGTCACTCCGGAGCTGGAATTTGAACTCGGGCTGTGTCTCCAAAGTGTCTCTGTTTAACAAATATGCTAAACATTACCTGGCTATTACCTGCTTCTAGCACAAACCTAGCCTCTGGCCCTCCAGGTGGGGACCTGGAAAAAGTTTTAGGCATGTTCACAGGCTGTCGGGCCTCGTAGGGAACAGAGGATAACTTAAGGTCTCCATGATTCATAGATAGACACTGGGGAGAAGTATGTTCATCCTTCTATTTGAGTCTTCCTCGGGCTTCTAGGTGTGGCTCCCCATTATCTTGATGTCCTTTGCCCACCTCTCCGTACTTCTGTCCAACCTGAGCGCAAGCCCTGTTCCCCTGAGTTCTTTCCCATCCCTCCCCAACCCCCATTAGCATCTTTGGAATTCTGTGACCCTTCCTGAGATGCTCTGCACTGTTTTTCTCTGCATACAGTAGGAGCTCTGCACACAGTAGGTGCACCACAGAATTGCTGCAGCCGACGATGCTGATGTGCAGGGAACCTCGGAGGGAGAGTGGGCAAGCGACTTAGGGAAGTCCTGGCTCTGCCTGATCTGCTGTGTGTTCTCGGGCAAGTCTCTGACTCGGCACCGCATCTATGAACCCGGCACCGGGTGCCTCCTAAGGCTTCTTCCACCTGTGCAGGTCTAGATTCCGTGATGCCCACATGCCCTTCCGAAGGGCAGATGCAGGGTCTGGAACTCCTTTGCAGAAGCTGGATTCCTGGGCAGGGCCTCTGTGTTTCCCACTTGCCAACCAACTTTCACAAACCTTCTATGGAAAGTCGGGTTGTTATCAGTGGGCTCACTCACAGCCATCGATGTTCTCAATAGAAGGAAATTGGGAAATCTCCTTTTATGAGCACATCTAAGGGCAGAGCAGGAACTGCCATTTCCTAATGGGCCAAAAATGCTGCACAACTATGAACACTTGATTTTAACATAGGGGGGAGTGAGGGCCTTTGCGTGAGCTCCCCAGTGGTGTTTCTCACCCTGGAGAGTTTCCGCAGTGCTCTCCACCATGCTTCCCCGGGGTGATCCCATTGATGGCTTCCCAGCCACTTCTGGCCAGACGTCTTTCAAGAAAAAAATGAGTTAACTTGACTGGCATAGTCTCGGTCGTATACAAATGGGATCCTGGAGAGACTGGCCAACAAATATCTTTCAAGCAACCTACTATGTGCCATAGGAATATGAAGTTAAGCAAGGTGTGTTTTTCCCCCCCTGAAGAGGCTCATAATCTAGAAGAAAAATTGTCTCGAATAACCTGAGCACCGGAAAGAGAATGATCAATGTTATAAGGAAGGGACCTGGGCAGGGAGGTAACCTGGTTCCATGAGGCTCCCTCGCAAGATTAACTATGACATTGTGGGTGCACCTGTGCCTTCAAGGTGAGGAGTTTCCACAGCTCCCAGGAGATTCGCAAAGTGTGTGGTGATTTTCTCCTGCCAAAACTGTTGCAGAATTAAAACCTTCTAGAAACGAAAAGAAGAAAAGAATTACATTTGGTTGGGCTGGAGAGGGGATAGGGAGCAGAGGTGGGACCTTTTGGGGAAGGAGGTACACGAGCCAAGCTTCCAAGAACAGACAGAATTCCAGTAGGTACAGATCTGGGGAAGGCCCTGGAAAAAAGAGAAAGCATTGCAACCAAATCGGGGTGGTGGCAAAGCCTGCGAGTGTGTTCAAAGAATTAGGATTGGGGCGCCTGGGTGGCACAGCGGTTAAGCGTCTGCCTTCGGCTCAGGGCGTGATCCCGGCGTTGTGGGATCAAGCCCCACATCAGGCTCCTCTGCTATGAGCCTGCTTCTTCCTCTCCCACTCCCCCTGCTTGTGTTCCCTCTCTCGCTGGCTGTCTCTATCTCTGTCGAATGAATAAATAAATAAAATCTTAAAAAAAAAAAAAAAGAATTAGGATTAATCCAGTTTGCTAAGTCATCAGGACAAGGACGAGTTGAGGGTACCGAAGCCACACAGGGGGATTTGGGGTCACAAGCTGAACTGATTATTTGCTATTGATTACGTATTTGGGGTCTGCTCTGTGCCCCGCCTTCAGGGTGGGATGCTCTCTGCCCTGAAGAAGCTTATATTTTAATTAAGAGGAGGAGGTGTGAGCAGGAAAGAAACAAAGTAGGTTTAAGGACAACAGGAACTCAAAGAAGTGTTAGTCGGAGTGTTGAGGGAAGCTTCAGGCAGGCGGTGAGTTGGCTCAGCCTGCATGGTGGGGAGAACCTGGCCGGGTGGCTTAGTAGAGAAGGGGCCTTTCCAGTGGAAAACAGCACCAGCAAAGGAGAGGAAATGGCCAGAAAGAAGCAAGGCAGGTGGGGAAGACCGAGGAGAGGCCGTTATGGGGAGAAACCACTGTGTTGAAAGGGCAAGAGACAAGAATTTGGACAGGTAAGTTGAGACCACATTGTGTGGGGTTGTGAGCGGTATGCTGAGGAATTTCTTATTTTCTCTAGAATCTCATTTCCTTTCCCCTAAAATCCAGCCCTCCTGGTATAAATCATATCAACAAAAGTGATTTGGGGGGGGGGGCGCCTGGCTGGTTCAGTCCGCGGAGCATGCAGCTCTTGATCTCAGGGTTGTGAGTTCGAGGCCCATGTTGGGTGTAGAGATTCCTTAAAAAAAAAAATCTTTTAAACAATGATTTTTAGATGTTCTGTTATGGAGGATTTCAGATATATGCAAAAGTAGAGAGACCAGTAATGCAATGCAATGAATGTTTAGGTCCTCCCTGCTATGTTGAAATCATAGCCCGTAATGTGGTAATGTTAGGAGGTGGTCCTTTGGGAGGTGAGTAGGTCATGAGGATGAAGCCCTTGTGAATGGGACTGGTGCCCTTGTTAAGACTCTGGAGAGCTCCCTTGCCCTTCCAACCATGTGAGGACACAGCCAGAAAACAGTGTCCATAAACCAGAAAGTGGCCCTCACCAGACCCCAAATCTGCCAGCATTTGATCTTGGACTTCCAGCCTCCAGACCGTGAGAAATGAATTTCTGTTGTTTATAAACCATCAGTTGTATAGAATTCTTTTATAGTAGCCTGACCGGATTAAGACAGGTAATCACGAACCCCTCCGCCCAGCACCCCACTCAGGAACTCATAGAAAAACTCATCTATACCCTCTCTTCTGTCCCTTTGCCACTTTCTTTTTTTTTTTTTTTTTAAGATTTTATTTATTTATTTGACAGAGATAGAGACAGCCAGCGAGAGAGGGAACACAAGCAGGGGGAGTGGGAGAGGAAGAAGCAGGCTCTCAGCGGAGGAGCCTGACGCGGGGCTTGATCCCAGAGCGCTGGGATCACGCCCTGAGCCAAAGGCAGACACTTAACGACTGCGCCACCCAGGCGCCCCGCCGCTTTCTTTTTTTAGATTTTTTTATTTTTTGTTTTTATGTAATCTCTGCACTCAACGTGGGGCTCGAACTTACATTCCCGAGATCTAGAGTCCTGAGCTCTTCCAACTGAGCCAGCCAGGTGTCTCCCCACCTTTGCCATTTTAAAGGAAATCCCAGACACCATCTTCTTTCATCTGTAAATATTTCCATGTACATCTCTAAAAGAAAAGGACTCTTTATTTTTACATGACCGTAATACCACCACCACACGTAAAAAAATTAATAATAATTCATAATCATCCTATATTCAGTCAACAGTAAAATTTCCACTTGTTTCATAAATTTTATATTATATATATACATAAATTTTATATGTGTGTGTGTGTATACACACACATACATATGTTAGAGTTTGTTTGATTGCTTGAATCAGGATCCAGAAAAGGTTTACATGTTTTGATTGGTTGATATGCCTTTTAAAGCTCTTTTAATCTGGAGCAAAGCCTCATTCTTTTGTTGTTGAGTATTTTTTTTCCTTGCAGTTTATTTGTTGAAGAAAACCCAGCTGGGTTGTCCTGTGGCATTTCCCACAGTCTGGCTTTTGCTGACTGCATTCCTCTGGCGTGGTTTAACCTGTTCCTCTGTCCCCTGTATTTTCTGTAAATTGATGGTTGGGTCCAGAGGCTTGATCAGATCCCAGTTTGAGTACTGAAGAATAGCTAGATTCTTTTCTTTTATTTAAAGATTATTTATTTATTTGAGAGAAAGAGAGAACAGAGCAGGAAGGAGCCGCAGGCAGAGGGAGAGGCAGACTCCCCGCTGAGCAGGGAGCCAGACGCAGGGCTGGATCCCAGGACCCCGAGATCGTGACCTGAGCTGAAGGCAGACACTTCACCAACTGAGCCACCCAGGCGCCCCGAATTGAGAGGACTTTCTAGTAGTCAATGCTTAGCCAAGACTTTGCAAACATTGTCTGATTTAACCCTCCGAACAATCCTGTGGGTTTTGTGCTATCATCCTCACCATTTTACAGATGAAAAACTGAGGGCTTGAGAGGTCGGGTCACTTGGCCAAGGTCACGTAGTTGCCAGTGGTAAAGCCAAATCAATTGATTGCTGAGTCCAGACAGTCTCCCACTGTGTCATTCTACCCGCTGTGGAAGACCCCATGCATCGTCAAGGTGAATATTGGGGTTACCCTTCCCCCCTTCACATTTCTCTTGCTTAAATAGCAGAGCAAACGCTGCTAAGTGTGTACAGGTATTTGCGGGTCTATCCGAGCGGGCCTTTATGCAGCAGCTGTGGGTGTGGTCTGTGCGTGTGTATTACTTCCAGTTGGCATGTTTTTCTATCTTATATTCTTTATTTACCTTTTGTAAGAACTTTAATAGATTTAGATAGTTTTTTTTCCTGCTGGTTATATATTCATCATGTATCTTTTTTTTTTCCGAGAGAGAGAGAGAGAGAGAGAGAGCGCGAGAGCGAGCGCAGGGTGGGGGGGGAGGGGCAGAGGGAGAGAGAAAATCTTAAGTAGACTCCCTGCTAAGAGCAGAGCCCAACGTGGGGCTCAATCTCACAACCCTGAGATCATGCCCTGAGCTGAAATTAAGAGTCATCGGAAACGTAACCAGCTGAGCCACGCAGGCGGCCCCATCGTGGGTCTGTTTTAACATAGGTCTACAGAGAATCATGGAAGAACACTGTAAACTCCCAGTGAAAGGCTGTGTCTAAGTCCTTTCGAAAGGGATCTGATACTGTTGACGAATGTAATTGTAATAATAAGGAGTACTACCACTGTCTGGTAATTTGCGCTGAGAGCTTCACAAGTGCTACCATGTTGTGCTTAATCCTCCTGCAACCCTAGGAAGAGGGTGTTGTTATCCTTGTTTTGCATACAAGTAAATGAAGGCTCAGAGAGATTCAGGATTTGCCCTGTATCAGCCGGGATATTTTATTTATTTTTTATTTATTTATGTATTTATTTTAAGATTTTATTTATTTATTTAACAGAGAGACAGGCAGCGAGAGGGGGAAGATAGGCAGGGGGAGTGGGAGAGGAAGAAGCAGGCTCCCAGCAGAGGAGCCTGATGCAGGGCTCGATCCCAGAACGCCAGGATCACGCCCTGAGCCAAAGGCAGACGCTTAATGACTGACCCACCCAGGTGCCCCTATTTTTTTTTTCAAGATTTTATTTATTTATTTGTCAGAGAGAGAGAGAGCACAAGCAGGGGGCGCAGCAGGCAGCGGGAGAAGCAGGAGCCCCGCTGAGCAGGGAGGCTGATGCAGGACTCGATCCCAGGACCCTAGGATCATGACCTAAGCCGACGGCAGACGCTAAACCGACTGAGCTACCCAGGCGCCCTTATTTCATTTTTTAAATTTTTAAAAAAGATTTATTTATTATTTTAATGAGAGAGGGAGAGCACAAGTGGAAAGGGCAGAGGGAGAGAGAGAATCTCCAGCAGACTCCCCTGCGAGCGCGGAGCTCCACGCTGGGTTCCATCTCACGACCCTGAGGTTACAACCTGAGCTGAAACCAAGAATCGGACGCTTAACTGACCGTGCCACACAGGCACCCCGGACAGGATATTTTAAACAAAACACGCCTTTGATAAAAAAAATATCTTTCAAAAATAGACTGATTTGGATTTTCCAACAATCTCCAATGAGATGCCCACACACTTTTTTTTGCCTGAAGGACCATATCCATCTTCATCAAATTCAGGGCAATTTCTTGATTTTCTCTACACCTGGTGAGCAGGACGGATGCCGACCTGGCTCCTCAAGGACCGGGTGGCAATAATGCCGTGTCGTATGGCAAGAGTCACGCTCGAATCAAGCTTGGACCTTCTACACCAACACATGACTCCACGTTCCCTCCAGGCCCCATCTACCAGGGACCAGCAGACACTCTGAGACCAACAACCTTGTTTTCACCTCGAACCAGTGACCAGACTTCCGGCTTCTCCGGTGGTTTGCCTCCAAGGACCCATTCCTCTTTCCATCACGATGATGACAACCTAGATTCTTGAATAGGCTTTCCTATGGTTTGTTTCTTGCCGACAGGAGCTCTAGCAGTTCTTAATCACTTAGCTAGCATTTTCCTTTCTCCTGTTATCCTTTTCTGCTACTTCTCCATCTCATGCTCTATTCATTTGTTCCTTAAATGTTTACTGATTGGAAATGACTCTGGAAGCCTGGGAATCTCCAGATGTGTAGAGTCGGGTGTCAGCTTTCAGCAAGCTCCAAGATCACTTTCCACCTTCTGTTCTGGTAAAAAGTACGTGCTGCACATACTTGAGTCAAATGCTGTTACTTCCCACTGTTTCCCCATATAACGTTTGCTTGCCTCTGCTTTGGTCCCTTGCATCCTGGCTCTGGGAGCCCACCATCCTTAACTGCTGAGATCTTGCTCACCTTTTCCGACTCAGCTGAAATGACATCTGGAAAGCTGGAAGGGATCTCCTCATCCATCCATCCGTTCATCTACCCATCCTTCCATCTTTCTATCCAACAGGCAGTTACTGGGCATTGACTATGTATCAAGCACTGAGCTAGTTCCTGGGGATACCAGTTGAACACACTGGGCTTGCCTGCAAGGAGTTTACCATCTAGCTCTGTGCTCTGTCTTCTCTGGTAACCACCAGTCACATGGAACTCTTGAGCATTATTTAAAAATATTTATTTGAGCAAAAGACAGAGCATGAGGGGGAGAGGGAGAGGGAAAGGGACAAGCAGACATCCTGCTGAACGTGGAGCCCCATGTGGGGCTCTATCGCAGGACCCCAAGATCATGACCTGAGCCGAAGTCAGATGCTTAACCAATGGAGCCACCCAGGCACCCCAACTCTTGAGCATTTAAAGTGTGGCAGGTCCGAAATAAAATGTGCTGTGGGTCTAAAACACACATTGGATTTTGAACACTTAGCACAAGGAAAACAATGTTGTAACATCCTATTAATGATTTTTAATTGATTACATGTGGAAATGTCATATTCTCTCCATATTGGGCTAATACATTATTAAAATTAATTCCAGGGGCACCTGGCTGGCTCAATGGGTAGAGCGTGTGACTCTTGATTTCAGGGTTGTGAGTTCAAGCCCCATGTTGGGTGTGGAGCCTACTTAAAAAAAAATTCATTAATTTCAGTTATTTCATGTAGTTTTAGAATATAGCTCCTAGAATGTTTAAACTAACTGATGGGGTACGCATTGGTGGCTAACCTTCACATCTATGGGACGGCACTGGTCTTGAAGGAGGGTACAGGGTCGGAGGCAAAAATGTGTAAGGAGTTTTAGATTGGTCCTTCTATAAAAATGTGTGTGCAGGATTCAGGGAAGGTGTGTCTTTAGTTCAGGAGGCCAGGAGATGACGAGGAAGGGAATCTATTTATGACATGTCAAGCATTGTGCTAGGCACTGAAGATATGCTTATGCACCATGCGGGGCACTGTCATATCTTCATGCATCAGCTGGGCATTTAAAATACCTTGCTTAATCCTTGCACCAGTAATCACCATCCTTCCAGCCTGCTGGGACCAGCTCACCAGCATCCCTGAGCTGGACTCTTTGCTGCTGTGACCTTGTACCCTGCTTCAATCCATCATCCACGTTGTAACCAGAGTGATCCTTCCAAAACACAAACCCGGTCATGGGTCTTGTTACTCTTCAAATTAAAACTCCCCCGTGGTTCCCTGCTGTTTTCTCTGAGAGAATTTTGCTCCTGTCTTTGTCTGGTGAATGCCTTATTCAGATTATATTTTCAAAATAAAAAATTTCTCTAAGGAGACTTTCTGGAACTTTCTCCATCCCCACCCCTGCCACCATTCTGAGTTAATTGTCCCTCTTAGGGGTCCCTGGATCTTGCTGTGTTTCCCATGGTATAGTACTTACCATACTATATTGCATTCCCTCAACATTTTTGGATCAGAGGCCTCTCTGGGAATCTGCAAAGACCTGTAGATCTTCTAACCGGTGGGGGGGGGGGGGGGGAGAAAAAAGAAAAACACACAATAAATTTTGCATATGATTCAAAGGTTTTATAGAACTAAAATTCTTTAGGTTTCCATGGACCCCGGATTAGGAACCCCTGCTCTGTAATTATATAGTTATCTATAATTATAATTATCTGCCTATTTGCTTATATTTCCTGCTAGACTGTATGCTCCTTAGGGTTAGGGACCATGCTTATGTTGACATAAGTATTTCCTTGACATCTGGCACCATCCCTAGACACACAAGACACTCCATCGGCATTTCAAAAAAAAAAAAAAAGTATTTGCCACAGGTATGACTTGCTCTAAGACATTAGGATGTAGGGACTCTCGCGCTTTCATTTTTCTAAATCACATTAAATCTGACTTAACCTTATCCTTCATGGTTGGTAAGAAGCCTTACATTAGGAAATTTCAGGCTCGTTTGTTCCCCCCCACCACCCCAGAACTCCAGAGTTTAAGGAGCCCAAGAAAAGTCTAGAAGATTTTTTCTTTTTCAGCTCATCGGAGTCTCTGTTTCTCCCATTACTTCTGCTGATTGAAGATGTCCATAGGTGAGCATTGATCTTTCAGGTCAGACATTATTGCCCCAGGAGGGCTGTGAGGTGGTCACTTTAATAGTTTGTGCCCCCAAGGTACTCCCATGCCCAGGAATCATGTTGAAAGGGGACTCCTCTCTGTACTTCTCATGGGCACTCTACACTAAACCTCTGACACCTTCACTACCGTGAGGGAAACAGTTCTTTTTATTTATTTATGTATGTATGTATGTATGTATGTATGTATGTATGTATGTATGTAGGCTCCACGCCCAGCGTGGGGCTCGAACTCAGGACCCTGAGATCAAGAATCCAGTGCCAGCTAGAACCCCAGGGAAACAGTTCTTCAACTCAAAAATACCACCCTTCTATCTCTCTCGGGTGATCTGGCTTGAAATTCCTCAACAGGCATAACAAGGACTGAAAACCTCAAATAAATGCCTAAAAAGACCAGGCAAAGAACGGCACTGAATGAAGCAGTTCGGCTCTGACAGACCATGGGGGTTAGTGGTAGCTGAGGGACTCTGGGGCACATGCTTGGTCTAAGAAGGAGTGGCAGCCCAGGCACCACCAAACTGTGGTCAAATTTCCAGATCTTCCAATTTTTCAAGGGAAACCAGAAATCTGGATTTTCATGCGATAGCTCTTTTTTTCCCTATTTTTAAAAAAGCACTTTAATAAGGTGTACTTTGCAAATCATGTCATTCACAGTATAAAATGCAGTGATTTTTTTTTTAGTAAGTTTACCAAGTTGGGCAATCATCATGGTGAATCAATTTTAGAACATTTTCATCATCCCGGTAGGATCCCTCATGTCTATTTTCTGCTAATCCCTGTGCTGTCCCTCCTCTCCCCACCCTGGCCCTCACCCAGGCAACTACTGTTCTACTTTCTGTTTTGCCCTTTACAGATATTTCATATAAATGGGATCATACAAAATGTGGTCTCTGTGTCTGAGGGTAGTGTCTTCAAGTTTCACCCATGTTGTTGTGCTCCTTTTTTTTCTAAGTAGGCTCCATGCCCAGTGCAGAGCCCAACTCAGGGCTTGAACTCACGACCCTGAGCTCAAGATCTGAGCCTAAATCAAGAGTCTGGCACTTAACCAGTTGAGCCACCCAGGCGCCCCGTATTTAACTTTTTAAGGAAGTGGCAAATGATTTCTCAGAGTCGCTGCACCATTTTATATTCCTCCCAGAAATGACTGAGGATTCCTGTGTCTCTGTGTCCTCACCAATATTTGTTGTTGTCTGTCTTTTTGATTCTAGTCATTGGGGGGGGGGGTAGGAAATGGTATCTCATTATGACTTTGGTTTGCATTTCCCTACTGGCTAATGGAGTTGGATAGCTCTTGATTTGTAAATGTTGGAATTCATTCAAATTAAAAAAAAAATGCTTCATATCAGCCTTGTGCAGATGGAACAAAACAGTTTAGAACAAAACAGGTTCGTGGGCTGTAACCACCGTGAGGGAATGAGTTTGGACTTATGACCTAGACTGTGCAAAACAATGGTCTGTGAACTTTCTCTTTTGGGGGCAAAGCAGCCTAGACTGTCAGCAAAAATTACTATGGAGAAAGAGTGGAAAGATCTCTTTCACTCATAATGAACTTGTAGACTAAGAAACAATTTCAATCTATTTCATAATGCGTCTTCCCCCCCAAGTACATCCTGTTACATATCCTGTTACATATCCACTGAATGAGTCTTTGAAGTATCCATTCATATCCCCTTTCTAAAGATGACATTAAGGAATTGATCAAAGTTTAAACACCTAGTAATGGCAGAGACGGATTCAAAGCCAGGTCTCCTTGGTTCAAAATCCTCATCCAAACGGCAGCAGATTCTAGGATAGAGCTCCATGGGGTGAGACTCGACTCAGAGGAGCCTGGATGAGGGAGGTAGAGAGGGACAGGATATTGGAGCCATTGGAGAGGAAGGAATCAGGGGTTTCAAGGCTGGCTTCATTAACAGACAAAGGAAGCTGGGGAGAGGGTGAGTTTGGGCGGTGGGATGAAGTGAAAATGGGAAGAAAAGAGATACGAGGCTTTATTGCTTTGCAATTTCCCTTTCATCCAGGTAGAGATTTCCAGCAAGCTTTTAAAAACATTGGGCCCAAGTGTTGGGAGAGTCACAGGGACAAGACATACATTTGGGGACATTCTCTTTATGACTGATTTCTCATTAAGACTAACATCTTTGTGATGATTAATTCTGATGAGCTTCCCGCCCTCTCCTTCTGATGATCCACTGAGTCTGTTTTCAAATTGTGAGAAACCACAGAGTTGGTGGCTAACAGGGCTGTCTCTGTGTGGATGGCTGCTGTAGGCATGGAACACCGCATGGTGAAATGCCCAGTGGCTGACAAAGCTGAGATGGATTACAGATGGAGTCTTTGGCCCTCTCTGAACACACTTAAAGATTCAGAAGAGGAATGTCAGAAGAGGAATTCAGAAGAGGAATATCGCTTCCGTATTTTGTACATTTCACTTGTACTCTATGTGCAGACTGCATTAAGAGCAGACCTCTTCATGGAGCCAAGTCACAAGACACCTGGACAAGGGGCAGCCGGCTGGTGGGGGTGGGAGACCAGATGCACTCTACTAGGACAAAGGACACAGACACAGGACCTGATTCCGACTTCCCCAGGAAGAACTCTGCACTCAGCTGCCTCTTGGAGCCTTCTCTGGATTCCACCAGCCCTTCCTTATCATTTCCTGCCTTTTTTTTTTTTTTTTTTTTTTTGCTTTATTCACTTTTTACCAGACTGAAATTTCCGAGGCTTAACCCACTTATATCACACTCATTAAAGCGCACCCATTTCCCACATTAAAAATCGCATTTTACTGTAAAAATTTTTGAAAGCGTTTCTGATGATGTGCAGTTTTTGTGAGAATAATTCATTTTGATCTTGTGACTTAACCTTTATTATATTTATATGTAATCATGTACGAGTCCTGCTGCAGTTGACTAGATCTGCAGATATTTCATTAAATATTTATTAACTTCAATTTTTCCAGTTTCCTTTCCTTATTTTGGAACCTCCCCTCCAACCCCGCCCCCAGTTCTCAAACATTTTCTAAGGCCTTCAAGGAGCTCATAGGCCCCAGGGGCTACGACAGCTCTGCAAAACCTCACAAGCCCCTCCCACGTAGGGAGCTCCGCGTGATGAACGAATGAATGAAAGAAGGAACGAATGAATGAAGTGAACGAAGTCCTTTCCCCAAATCTTCTCTCCCAGGCAGGCTCGCCTCTCGTTCTGGAATCTCAGCGCAGCCAGGAGCCTGGGTAAGGAGGCCCCTCCCCTCGCAAACACCAAAACTGCAGCAGCGGAGGAAGGGGGGTCGGCGCCCGGCGCTCCGCCGACCGCGACAGGGTCAGCCCGGCGGCCTGGGAGCGCGCCTGGGGCCCCCGCAGAGCCCTTGCGCATGGGCAGAGCCGCGGAGAGCCCCGCCCCCTCCCCCACTGCAGGTGAGCCGCAGAGCCGCGGCCCCCGCCCCCCGCAGCTCCGGGGGTGACGTAAGGCCTCTGGACCGCGCTCCGGCCCCGCCCCTGCGGGCTGCGCCGGGGGGCCCGCGACTCGGCGGTGGCAGCCGGTGCCGCTGCGGGACACGCCGGCTGCGGCAGGGAGGGGGGGCGGCGAGGCGCCCGAATGGGCTGCCGCAGCGGCCCGACGCCGGTAGAGGCGCGTCCGGGCGCAGCTCGGGGCTCCCGCCGCCGCACACCTGCCCCAGCGGCCGGACGGCACAGGCCCCCACGGAGTCCGCAGCCGCTGCCCCGCGGGCTCGCAGGCGCCCGGCCGGCCTCGGCTGTCCATCTCCGCGGGCGCTAGCCAATCGCCCGCCACTGCCCCGGCCGCACCTCCCGGAATCCATGACGGGCGTGCGGAGCGGCCTATGAGGTTGGGGCTCCGGCGGCCTGGGCGGGGAGCGGGAGCCAATGAGCGTCCTTCCAGGTGGGTGGAGGGAGCGGACCTCTGGAAGGTAGCTTCGTTCGGGTTGCTAACGTCTTCCCTTGGAGATGGGCGCGCAAACGGACCAGTGGGTCTGGGGGCGGCGGTGACGGGCGTGGAGCTGGCCCAATGAGGGTGGGAGTGGGTGGGGCAGCCCCGAGCAGCAGTGCTAAAGGAGCCCGGCGGAGGCAGCGGTGGGTTTGGGACTGAGGGGCCGGATCTGTGGTCGCGGGTGGGGACGTGCGCCGGCGCCACCATCTTCGGCTGAAGGTGAGAGGTGCGGCTGCCCGGGTTCGAGCGCGGCGGACGCTGGCGGGGGGACGACGGTGGGGGAGGGAAGGGTCCCGGGCTGGGGTTGGGAGGACTCTGGAGGGCAGGAGCGGAGCCGAAGCGGGAGCACGAGGACGCCCGAGGGGGCTCTGGGTGGAGGGCTTGTACTGCGGGGCCGTAGGTTCCTGCGGGGACCGACCCTGGGGAGGGAAGGGAGGTAGGTAACCGACCCCAGTGGGTGGAGAGACCTCTGGAAGGGCGGGGAATGGGGTCCTGGAGCTTGAGACCCCTGCAGGGATCGGGGCCTGGGTGTGCTGGGGGAAGACCCCTGGGGGGCTGGGGATGGAGATCGGGAGGTGGGGATGCAGGGACCTGATCCTCGGTGTGTGGGTTCCGTGGGGCGGGGGTGGGGGTGGGAAGGCCTAGTGCCCTGTGGGGGTCTTGGGGCTCCCGGGAGAGGAGGGAGCCCTGGGGCGGG